>NC_135700.1:7707936-8015436 GCF_964276395.1 Gasterosteus aculeatus
TGTGTGGAAGGTGGCTGCCAGGTGAAGGAGATGGAGGTGGGGGTCACAGATGAGAGCTGGAGGTTGGTGGGAGCCTGGACCACTGGTTTAGCTATGGAAAAAACAAACTCTTATTAGGTCATCTGATTGCCTGTTGCTTTTTGTGTGCATTGAAGGGTTACAGTTGTGATTTATGTCAAATACTACAGCGCATTTTGGTTTAATAAGCTATTAGTTATTAGTTGTTAAAAACATTGTCGTACGCAGTGAGTGAAAAAGTTGAAAAAAATAATCTTAATTGATATTGCAGATACAATCATAAAAATGTCTACTGTGGCTGAATTAACTAAATCCTTGTGTACCTTATTCTTTTGTACCTTATCTTTCATCTCTCTGCCCTTTTTGCATACATAAACGTTGCACTGGATTTCCACTGGATTTACTGTATGCAACGAGGGAGAGTAATAAAGCGCCAGCAACTACATAGAGATCAACAATTATGGCCGTGAAGAAATATGATTTAAGTTTCCATTTTAAAGTGTGGAAGGAAGTTTGGCGCAAGTGGATCAGACAGAGGTTGATGTACCCACCTGTTGTAAAGCGGATGGGAAACGGTTCACTCTTGGTGTTGCCCTTCAGAGAGTACATGTTCCCAGAGTACATTGTCCCTGGCTGCAGACCTTATGAAACAAAAGGCAGAAAAAAGGTGTGATCACATCTCCAATACTAATGTCTTTGAAGGTCTCGTCAGCAGGTAGTGCTACTGTACCTGTGAAGGTGTAGGTGGTTGCATCTCCTGGGATGGTCCTGCTCAGGGTTGGTTCCGAGCCACTGACAGGCGTGACATCGATGAGGTAACCAGTGAGTGTCGTCCGTCTTGGAGCGCCAGGTCAGCGTGAAAGAAGTTTCCTTCAAATCGATGATGCGAACACGCCGAGGAGAACTAACCTCTGCATCGAAGAGGAAAATAAACAGGCATCAAACAGGGAAGTGCACAATAGCTGCTGATGACTGCAAATGTGTGCGTGCCAGTTACCCTCCAGCGTGGTTGCCTCTCCCTCCAGCGGTCTGCTGGTGACGGATTTCTTCAGAGCATAGACATGTATCTGATATGTAGTAGCCACCTGCAACATTCAGACAGACAGTTGATATTCAATCACTGGCTGACAATGAATCCCTGTAAATACTGAGAAAGGAATTCTCGCTACCATGAGCCCTGGTACGACAACACGCGTGGTGTCCGGAGCGACGTTCATCTCTTTGGTGGGGCCGTTGATGTTCTTAGGGTTGACGACCACGCGGTAGCCTGACAGGAGGGCATTGGGAGCCTCGCCATGACACGGTGAAGGTGGAAGGACCCACATCGGAGATCAACAGGCTGGTCGGAGCAGGGATCACTGAGACGGCAAATGCACATTTAGAATCAGAGTCAGGGGACGTATCATTTGATTGTAAATGTGTTGAACCTTGTCTATGTGTCTCTACCTGTGGCCTGGGTGCCCACCAAAGGTGTGCTGGGTCTGCTGCCATGGAGGGCGATGACTTTGACAGTGTACTCTGTCCCAGGGCGAAGGTTCCTAAGGACCACCGTGTCCTGGTCACCTCTGGGTGCTGGAAGTAGCTCCCTCTCGCGCTCCTCTGAGCTGGAGTACATGACGCGGTATGATGTCACTGTGCCGTCGGGACTGTCCCAAGTGATGCGCATGGAGTTTGAGTCGATGTCAGTGAAGGTCAGGTCCTTGGGACGGTCCATAGCTGCAGGGTGGGGAGAAGAAAAGGGGGATTTCCTGTCAGCTCTAAGCTGTTGTCTTAAAGAATATACACTTGGTATAACATGGTATTTAAAAACAGCTTAAAGCGAGATGGACGTTTGAGAGGAGACTCAAGCCTCCAGAAGTAATCCAGCTGGGGAACGTTTGCCCAGTACTCCATCCGGTTTATGAGGACAGGTTTCTGAACTGAGTCAAACTAACCAGTGAAAGCATTCTCCACCACGGGGGAGGAGGGTTGTCCATCGTTGCCCAGGGCATAGACACTCACAACGTACTCAACAGTGGGCATCAGACCTGTGAATGTTATCTCAGACTGATCTGTAACAGAGAAGCAGAATATGAGCTCATAAGTCCGAAAAATGTATTAAATGACCTTGGTGAAATAAAATATGGCAACTTTTCTTGGCTTGACTTACCAGGCGCCACCACTTCAGAGTAGGAGGGTCCCAGGCCGGCTTTGGGGACACATGTGACTCTGTAGCCTCTGATTGGTCCCTGAGCAGGAGACCAGCGCACAGTGATGGCGTTGTCACTCACACCAGTCAGTTTCATGCCAGTGGGGGGCTCGGTGTCTAATAGACGGACGGACGTGTAATGGGATTTAGATTTGGTTTATAACCCCCCTCAATATTTCTTCTAACCAGGAAGAAGTTTTTTCGCGTTGCTGTACCAGTCTTGTGTGTGATGTAGACCGGGGTGTTGGAAGCAGGGCTGTCCCCTCTTCCGGTAACAGCATAGACCGTGATGGTGTAGTCGGTACCGGGATTAAGACCGGTGATTGTGGCGTCGGTCTGACTGCCTGGGATGGTGAACTCCTGGGGAGCCTCCCCGCCTAGGAGGAGAGTGAAGAAGAGCCGAGTGTAACGTTCCCCATATTGTTGAGGTTAAGAGGAAGCTATTACCGCTACGACTCAAGAAATGTGTACAGACTTGTGCCTCCATAGGTGATCCTGTAGTTCTTCACTGTGACAGAGGGGGCGTCCCAGCGAATGGTGATGCTGGACGGGGTGGATGATGTTACTTCCAGGTCAGTTGGAGCATCAGAGACTGGAGAGGATTAGAAGAACAAAGGAATAAAAACACAATTTAAACGTCTAGTTCAAACCAATAATCAAGGTCAAGATTAATTAATAATTAGTGTCACTAAGAGAAGACAAGAAGAGGTTGTAGTGGAAACCAGTATGGAAACTCACTGGTGGCCTGTGTGCCAGTCAAAGGCTGACTCTCCTGGTTGTTGTTGACAGCATACACTGACACCAGATACTCTGTCTCTGGTGTCAGTCCGGTCAGAGTGAAGTGGTTCCTGCTTGGGGGCAGCCTCTCGTCTTTTGACCGCCCGCCGGTCGTCTTCTGGAAGTTAAGGCGGTAGCCGGTGATAGCGGCGGTCGGAGCCAGCCAGTGAATGATGAAGGAGTTGGTGCGAATTTCGGAAAAGTCCAAGCCAGTCGGAGAGTCCAGAGCTGCAGGTCGAGGTAGTAGGAGAGATACTTTAGTTTAGATGACAGGCAATGATAATGACAACTACAACATCCAAGGGATTGGTGATTTGGACTGGTGTCATGATCCGGGGGCCCTCAAACAAAACGTGCATACACATGCAACCATAGATGAGAGGTAACACCATGGATATATATTATAATGGGCAAATGATGCGTGTCGTTTTGGTCGTCAAACTTGATATGTCTCAAACGTGAAATGGTTGGCGAGAGTAGAAAATGGAAATATCTGTTATACTCACTGGTCCTCTGAGTCCCTGTGGCTGGCTCACTTGCTCGTTCCCCGTACACACAAACAACACTTATACGGTACTCAGTGTTGGACAGCAGGTCTATTTTGAAAGAGGGAGCTAGTTAGCAGGGCTTGATATAGAGCATTGCAAATAAAAACAAGTAATTTTTGCTGTAAATCTAACTTTCTGTCAGACACTTTTAAGCAGATAATCTTACTCTCCAGCACGAAGGTGTTGGTGGCTCCGCCAACATTAACCTCTTTGATGTCGTCGTCCGTGGCAACAGGGTGGTAACGGATGACAAAGCGAGAGATGTCGCTTGGCGTGGCTACATGGGGAACGGCCCATGTCACCCTAATGTGGTCCGGACCCACCCCTCTAAACTGCAGGTTGGTGGGAGCTGGAATAGCTGTAGGAATGAACAGCAGTTATAGCTGACACCCTTAAGAGGTTAAGTAAATAAAAACAGATTTACAATGTCATATAGAAAAACAACTGCAAATATACTGTAGTACATCTGTCTGTTAATAAAAGGGCAGTTGATGTGCCTGCATTCATTCTCTCAGATCAAAACCCAATCAGATGGAGTGAAAGAGTTAAATCACCAGCTTGTGTTTGCTTTGTGTGAGTGGTCGGCTCGCTTTCCCCCTCCCTTGTAACAGAGGAGATACCGATGTCATAGTCCACACCCGGCTCCAAACCACGAATCGTGTAATAACCAGCAGACGGTTCCACCATATCTTGAAAAATTGGCAAGCTCTCCCCCGACGTTACTACCGTTATCCGGTAACCAGTAATGGTAGCATAGGTCGGAGGGATCCAGCGCAGGCCAATGGTGGTGTCAGTAATGTCGACAAAGTCAATGTGACGTGGCGTGGGGATGTCTGAAAGGGTTAGGTCAGTTGGAAAAGTGCAAGCAAAATTAGAGAGACAGATAGACCCAATTGGAAGTTAATTTCCAGTTAAGCCGTCAGACATCCAGAGTTGAACATTAGCCATGCTAGATAGAAACAATTCCAAGTGACCGAAGTCAGTGAACATTCACACTTTATGTTATAAATTAAGCAGTAGTTATTTATACTATTCAGGGCATGCTCAGAATAATTGTATTCCATTCCCAATTAATAAACGTGTCCTCCATGCATGTTACCAATTATCATGTTAGTAATAGGTTATGGTCATGTATTTTTACAAAGGGGTTGCTCGTTGGAACAAACCCGCAGAGAATAGACCCCAAATCGGCAGCTCCATGGCCTATTTCCACAAAAGATCAGAGACCTGTCTGTCAGGTTGTAGGTTGGTGTTATTCTGCTCTCTAGTGGCCAGAAATCCATTAATGAAGCTTCATGAATGTATTCCAACTCAGGTTTATATGTATATGTAGGGCAAAGGTGGAGAGAAATATACCGTGGCCATACTGAGAACATTCTTTTAATGACAGGAGTGAAATATTGGACTGGGATCCAGTTGGACTTCTTACCTGGTGTGATAGTTGTGGACACGGGCACACTTTGCAAATGGTCCTTGGTAGTGAAGACACTGATGTTGTACTCGGCCCCCAGGTTTAGGTTCTCTAGCATGCATGAGGTTTGATCTGCTGTGACAAACTCTTCCAGGGTGTTTCCTCGCTGGCCGTCGGTCGGCGTGCTTGTCACCCTGTAGCCCGTGATGCCTGCAGAGGGTGGGGGAACATGACAAATAGAGGAGGTTAAACTCAATGTCAAGAGGTTCTTGCAATTGATGAGTCAAAACGAAATTCCGAGAAGACACAGTTCTTCTGGTGGAAATAAATATGCTTCAAAGGCCAAGGTTTAGACTTTAGGCAAGATCCAATGAGTTGCCAGTGCGTGGGGAGCACAGTCAATATTTACCTGGTGCTTTGGAAGCCGCCCAGTGGACAGTGAGAACTCCTGTGACAGGGTTGGACTCTACTCTGAGGTCAGTGGGAGGAGAGAGGGCTGCAAGCAAAGGAAAGAAGATCATGACACAAGCTTGAGAAACTTGATTAGATGCAGTGACTTCTTGAACTCTCAAGAGCAGTGCAGCGGTATTAAATCAACCTGGTGGTCAGCTGGTAAACTTGTTTTGCAGCGAAATGAAATTGGATACGCACAAGTGACAACGTTGCGTGTGATGGGGTTTCCACGGTTGCGTCCGTTGAAGATCGGCTGAACGCTGTAGGTGTACTGAGTTCCAGGAATCAGACCAAGGATATGAATATGTCCAGAGTCAGAAGTATCTTCTCTGGGAGACTCGCCTTCTTGGCTGGGGAGCACAGACAGCTGGGAGAAGGAAGCAGAGCTTAGTAACCTGCAAATACACCTCAAATATACAGCAAAGACAAATATTTCGTTATCTACCTTGTAGCTGAACCTGCGAACAGGTATCCAGGTGATGATGATAGAGCTGTCAGTGACCTCGGTGCTGATAGGAGGAGCATTTCCCATCTGGGGAGCTTGAAGGAGTATACAGAGTGGAGAAAAGTCAAATAAATTTCATTGCAACAATTTACAATCCTCTCTGCAGACGCCTTGTGTATCTTAGTACTGACAGGTAGTAAAATATCTGGTGACGCCTTCGCTGAGCTCATTGTCGAGGTCTGAGTGCAGGACGGCCGTGTACTGCGTGTCTGGACGTAAATTCCTCAAGGGGTACTGTGTGACCCTGCCAGGTATTCTCTTCTCGATGGGGCTGGAGCCCTCGAGGCTCAGGAAGAGACGGTAGCCACTGACGACGGCACGGGGAGCCTCCCAGATGACCATGGCGCTGTCGGGGCCAATGTCAGTGAAACGCACATCGGTGGGCGAATCAGGTTCTGGGGGTAGAAGATGGGTAGCATGTGTTAGATGGATGCCTTTCATTGTTTTAATCATTAGGCAGGCTCGTTTGTCTCGTTGGGCAATTCTTACTTGTAGACTTATCTCCCACAAGCGGCTTGCTCTCCACTCCACCGTTGATGGCGTAGATGTAGAAGCGGTACTGTGTGCCCGGCTGCAAGTGTGTGATATCAGCGTATGCGTTGGGCGAGGGAGACAGCTGCAGGAGCCTCGTCTCAGTGCCGTCAGGACCAACGGGGGTGAAGTGCACCTTGTAGCCGGTCAGCTCGGTGGGTGGACCGGTCCAGGTTATGGTCATCTTAATATCAGTAACCTCAAGGAACTGCAGGTCTGTGGGTGCCGGGACCTCCTCTGGGGACAGGAAGTGGTAGATTAATTAATGAAGGAGAGTCTGTCTTAAGATCACATTTTACAGATAGCACTTGTTTTTGTGAGTCAGTCCTAGTTTTGTTGAAAAACTAGAAAGTCACTGAAAGTCAACATAGCTTTAGAAAAAACTCCAACGGCAATATAATCTATAACCTTCATTATGGTTCATTTTGCAATGATCTTGGTCAAATTGCAGTAAAAGGGTCCAACAATTTACAGATCTCAACAATACCAACTCTGTTAAAACAAGAAATGTGAGAGAAAACACAAGGCGTCTGGAAAACAAATTGTAATTCAGAGTCAGATATTTCCTCATCAAACAGTATGTTTTAGCCGTGCCAGGCACAAGGAGAGTCCTGGAAGTACATTTTAAGATCAACTGATATATGTGTGTGTGTGTGTGGGTGTGCATGGTTGCTTTATATAACAGGTGGCTGTTCCTGAGCCCGCCATAAATTGAAGACAGTTCAGACTAACATTACAAAAGCAGTGGAACACTGAGGAGAAGATAAGAAGATATTACCATGGCATGGTTACAACCGTAAGAGTATATTTTGACAAAGCAGTGTTTTGACAAGCTCAGTCTTTCCCAAACACTGCAAAGCCCTTAAAGCTTCCTGGCCTTATAAGGAATTTTAGCTGACAGCATAAACTTAATCTGCTCTGATTTCAAAAGACAAAGAATGATAATGAAGAATTCTTTACCTTCTACAGAATAGATTGAAATACAGTGAGTGTTTTAATATGTAGAAATATGCACCTGGCACAGGGGATCCGGCGGTGTTGACCTGTACAAAAACAGGCTCACTCTCCTGCTCCTCCTCCACAGCGTAGATACTGATGTTGTAAAGATGACCGGGGAGAAGGTCAACAAGCGTCACTGATGTTTCTGAGTCTGGCAGGTTAAGCTCAGTGCTGCTGCCTTCCACTGACGGCGTGTACACCACCCGGTAACCTGGCAGACGCAACCAGAACCGTTACAAACAGAGCTCCACACCAAACCAACTGCATTATGCACAAACACGTTTCCTACCAGTAATAGGAGCCTGAGGCCTGGACCACCTGATTCTGATAGAGGACTCTCCCACGTCATCGATAGCGTGCTGAGCAGGTGCGTCAGGAGCTAGAGAAGGGAGAGGCCACGTTTGCATTTTGTTTGGAAATGTAGTTGCTATCTTGTCTTATTTTTTTTCTTTCTTCCTACCTGTAGTCTGGGAGGTTGTCAAAATGAGGTTTGGTTCTCCTTGATCTGGGAGCTCGTAGACGTTGACGTTGTATCTGCGTCCTGGCAGGAGGTCAGCGATGGTGACAGTGGTGGCTGTGCGAGGAACATCTGGAGAAGGGGAAAAAAAGTTAAGTTAATAAGCATCATTATGTCCAATGAGCAGTTCTGCTCAAAGGCGATATTATTTTGCGAGTACATCGACTCACCAGATATTTAAATGACGACATTCATCAATACCTCGATTCATAATTAAATACACCCAATTGGGGGATTTTACCAATATTGCAAATAAACAAAAAAACTACCCAATAAATGGCCCCATTTAGTTATTTCAGTGTGACATTATGGGGTGTTTGGCAGTTTGAGTGATGCTCATAGGATCTCACCCAGGACCTTCGGCTTGGCACCGTCCTCACTGAGCTCGTACTCCACCCTGAAGCCAGAGACGGTAGAAGAGGCCGACGTCCAGGACACAACGAAGCTGTTTGAGGTGATTTCTGTCACAGACTCAGAAGTGTCCGTCACCGCAACAGGCGAGGTTGTCTCTCCCTCCGATGTTTCCACTTGTGAGATAAAAGCACAACACGTTGCCGTGAAAAAAAAACCTTTGAATTTGTGTCATCGAAAGATTGCATTCACTCAGGTTCACTCACAGGAACCATGGTTGGTGGTGAAATCGAAACGCGTGACCTCACGGCGTCCGTAGCGGAGGATGCTGATCAGCTGACCCTCGTAGGTGATGCCTGGACGCAGCCCGCTGATGGTGTAGGAGTTGAGGTGGCTGGGAACGTTGACCTCCTTCCAGGGTGCGCGGGTATTTTTCTACCAGAAAGGGTGAGAAGATAAGAAGTTGATTGAAGTTTTTTTTGCTGATGAAGATCATGTGACCGATAGCTTTGTCTCAGCTGCTGCTTCAAAGCTCAAGGGTGGACTCAAACATGGACAAGAATACTATGAGTGTTCAGCAAAAGTTGAAAAGCTAAATTTACTTTACAAATGTAAAAACAAATTAGGGCTTTGCATGACTCACAACGCCCTTTCAGAGGAAATCTGTTTGATACAATTAAGTCTTTTAAACATTTAAAATACAACTATAAATAGATGTGTTAGAACAAAAATCCCAGAGAGGCCAACGTTTTCCTTGGAGTGTGTGTTTGTGTATGTAGACTGAAAGGGGAGTTCACGTACCCTCTAATCACCATGTTTGTCCGTGTTCAAACTTCAGTCAACATTACCAAAAGCACTTCACTGTTTGTGCACTTTCACTGATGCCAGTCAGCAAATTTAAAAAGAAAACGTTTTTCGGAACCTGAACCAAAAGGGTGACTTACAATTCTCCATTTGAGGATGTACTGGGTGATTTCAACAGATGAGGGGGGGTTCCACTGAATGGGGTGGGAGTCTGGCTGTTTTCCTGCTTCTGTGATGATCACCTGGACGGGTCTGTGGCCGTCTGAGCAGCAGGTTGAGGGAGGAGAGAGAGAGAGAGAGTGAGAGAGTGAGACACAGAGGACAAAGCTTCTGAGAAAAGACACATTATCACACGTTATCGAAGACATGTAATGTAAGCTGAGGGAGTCTGGGTGGAAGCTGGCTACGTTTTGGTGAGGGTCTGTCAGATCGTTTGATCGCTTTGGGTCAGGATTAAACCACCAGACGGTGCCAAACCAGCTCAAACACCCACTGACATCTTAGCGTCCAACATAACACCGGGGCACTAGATTCATCACAGTTTACCTAGCTTGCATATAGCTTTTCAACTCCTTCTCTGCACACACAATAATCATGGGGCGATAAGTGATGCAACGGTAACGTTTGATCTAGGACACACATTGGGCTGCAGTACAAAGTACCACATTAGGCAACTTTTACCCAACAAGAGGGAGACATTGGAGGCAGGAAGTGTGTATAAAGAACCCCCCCCCCGCCCCCTCGCCCCATCTGTGCCCAGCATCTCTTTCCCACCAGCTGAACAACAACAGGTTTACAACTACAAAGAAAGGAAGAAGACAGGGGTGATTGGCATGCAATTCAATTTGACAGACTTAAAGTCCATAGTGATGAAAGAGAGAAGGTGAGAGAAGGGAGGGTTGAAAAAGTAAACCAAACTCAAATTAAGCTTCAACAGCTGCGACTATGTGGAAATACTGCAAGACAAGACTACTGGAGGAATTAACACATCCTCAATTGAATGATGCTTAAATAATAGAAATGAATAATCCCATCTGATAACATGTTATCCTGTAGTTTGCAGGGTTTGAAGGTTGAGCTTCATAGCAGCCAAAGTTATCACAATTATATTAAATCAATTATCCACAAACTCAAAAAACCCATTTGGGCTAACTTGGATCCAGCTGGCACCGAATTACTTTGATTCTGAAAGTCTTTAATAAAAACTTCTTAAGGCACTTTTTATGAAGAATATCTGTCTAATAGTTCAATCTATGATTGTTTGTGTACTTATGCTATGTTTATTGGTAATGGGCATCTGGGAAAGAAGGTGAAAGTTCTGCTGAATGTAAACATATGTGTATCACATCTGTGAGTTGTGTATTGGAGGGTAAGGAGTCTGATCTTTGACCCAAATTGGTTATTTTTTTAATAATTAACGTCTGTTTGTTGCTGTGTGAATCATTAGAACTGTTAAACCAGCATTTTAAATATGGACCATGTGGACTCAGCCGTAAAAGAGCTGTGCAACAACTGAAGTGGAAAGCAGCGTTGAACTGCTGGCGTTTGGAAGGCCTTCCTTACCTGGGTAGGTCTGCTGAGGTTCACATCTCATCTCTCCGTTTCCGTTGCCGTAGCAGGAACAGCGGTATTTAATGCCATGGAGGACTTTATCCCATGTCTCTCCAATCTGATAGAAAGCCCTGGTTTGTGGTTCCTGACACTGATCTATTTGTAAAGAAAACAGCGGGAAACAACAGATATTAGATGGGAAAAAGACAGGGTTGTATTTTCCAGATTCGGCAGGCGAGATAATGGGCCGCGGACGCACCGATTGCGTCACACTTCCAGCGTCCGCGTCCCTGTCCGTGGCAGGTGCAGTTCATCATGTAGCCCTCGTCGTGGCGCTTATTGAATTCCTGGTTTACTTCATAGGACGAGCCATCAACAATACACTGATCTGCACATGGGGGAAAGGGGAGAGAAGTTAGCCTACCTTAAGGCGTCAAGACAAACCACGTCCAAATGGAGTCAGCGCTCTGACCTCGCAGCTGTGAGTGAGCGACACAGCTCCACTCCCCGCGGCCGTTGCCGAGGCAAGTGCACTCCATCATGTGACCCATGACGTCATGGCGTTTGTCCCACTTATCGCCTACGCGGTGCATCACTCCATCGTTGGTGGTGCATGACTCCTCGTGGGCTGCAGGAAGAGAGAAGGGAATAAAACAGTGTGCATGCAGGATATTCTGCAAAAAAGCTAATTACTCTTTAATGCTACTTAATTCAAGTTATTACACATTTAACTGACAAGTATCAAGGTGGCTGCATGAGGAGGAACAACAACACACACACAGGCACTCACCGGCCATGGGGCAAAAGCCAAAGCGCTGCTCTGTGTCGTAGTCATGGGTGGTGCCACACCACCTCATGCTGTCCCGCCGCCCGTCAGAAGTGCAGTCGGTGTAGTTGCGGCCACTGTAGAGGAAGGGGAAGTGGCACAGGCCGCCGTTGGAGTTGCCACCTCGTGTTGCCACAATGGCTGTAAATGGAGGAATGAGGAATGTGATGGACGACATTGGCACCAATATTTCAATTTTAGATTTAAAATGTAGAAATACTCAGAAATTAACATTAAATAATTAACGTCAAAACACAAATGAAGAATCACGGCACGGTTGAAGAAAATCAATTGGTATTATTTCAATAACATTGCAGGTTGTGCAGACTTTTTAAAGGTGGAGAGAGAAGACATGTGGTGCAATAAAAGGAGAGCATCAGCCAGACGTATCTACACACCAACGAAAGCCCCAATTTTGTCTCACCGTTCTTCTCAGTACAGAAAGAGTACTGCTGGTCCCTCTCATAGTCAGAAGATGTAGCGCACCAAAGCTGCCCATCTGTGCGTCCGTCTGAGGTGCAGGAGTAGTAGGTCTTTCCCATATAGACGAACGGGAAAGCACACGGCTGTCCGTTTGAGTTGCCCCCATACGTAAGCGTCCTGGGCTCTGCACAGACCGGAAGAAGGAAGAACAAGAACCACTTAACGTCAGTCCACACAAAGCATCTGATAATGACATCATCCGGCGGGCTCTCGAAGGGATTTGATGTCGATGAAGCCCAATCAGGAACACCCAACAGAGCCTATCGTCTTCCTCTTCCTCGCTTTCACTCACCCCACTCCTGGCAGCTGACTCCGTTGCCGAGGCAGGTGCAGAGCATCTGCGTGTTGCCCTGGCTTCTGAACCAGCGCTGTCCATCGTAGTAGGTGGATCCAGAGTCTGTACGGCACGTCCCCTCGATGAGGGGCTCCGGCAGCTGCTCCATCTGGGAATGGGTGGGGCCCAACACGATCGCACTGGTGGCTGCATGCCACCAAAACAGATTGAAAGAAGTTTGAGTGTCAGAGGTGTTTTTGCTTTTTTGGTACAATTGAACTTGAGCGAGCGCTATTTAAAAAAATCTCACTTCGGCCTGTGTTGTGTCTCTCGCACTTCCACTCTCCACGGCCATTCCCTAAGCACTGACACTGCTCAACGTGTCCACTCTTGCCCGTCTTTGTCCATGTGTCCCCGATGCGGTGGGACCTCCTGGTGTCCTGGTCGTTGCAGCGGTCTGGTTGGAGAACAAACGGTGGTCAGCAGCCGCTACTGGGGAAGGCGGAAGGGTGTGTTTGTGCGTTTATACTTCTCTTACTCCTGGAGGTGCAAGTGATGCGTCCATTTCCCTCCCCCAGACAGGTGCAGTCCAGCATCATCCAGCCTTGGTACGGTTTCTCCCAGGTCTCCCCCACAACGTACGATGATGCAGCGTTGCTGTCGTAGCAACGCTCAGCTGCAAAGGTAACACAGGGGGATTAATGGCCTCTCCAGCGCGTCACGAGATGCGGTGCGATATCCGACATTAAATCACGGCGTCGGGAGATTCCCCACACGTTCAAACGAGGCACTCACACACTGGCTTGCAGGTCCACTCTCCTTTGCCATTTCCAAGACACACACACTCCAGCATGTAGTCAGCCGTCTCATGAGGCCTCTGCCAAGTGTCCCCGATTTTATAAGACCTCACGCCTTCATGGCAACGATCTGTGAAGGGAAAAGTGTATTTAAAATAAAATAGGATAAAAGGATAGTTGCATTGGTTTGAAAAGATGTTATAAATGTGCATTATGACAAATCAATTCAACTCCATCATTCAGATTGTGTATTTAATGACTAGCATACAGTTTTATAAAATGTCCAACTTGAACAGCCCAACAACAGCTGAATTTTCTCCCAACTCACTTGCAATGGTGCAGCTGATCTTGCTGCGACCGGAACCAATACAGGTGCAGTCCCACATCATCCCGTCCTTTGACCTCTCGTAGGTTTCACCGATCCGGTATGTGCGGTCATTGTGCCTATCATAACAGGACTCCTCCACTGAGAGAACAACACACAAAACATCCACGGTAAACACTTTGATATCGCAGTGGACGTTTGTATTGCTGCGTAAAGACGCTGCAATGACAAGTCCCCAAGTAACATCAGTCATGATCTTAATTCAATTATGATTTACTTTTGTTTTTATTATTCAGCAGTTGGTATTGACACCACATTTCTGAAACAATTGATGCTGCATTTGTGTGTGTCGGAAGTGAGATGGTCTGCTGAGACATTTCTGACCGGTCGGTCAGGGATCACTGACCATCGGGTCGACTTTTACATCTGATGCCTGCTGCTCCGTTGCAGGTGCACTGCAGGGTGGTGCTAAGGTAGGGTTTCTCCCACTGCTCGTTCGGCCTGTACGAGCGACCGTTTTCCTCACAGCCAGCTGGAAATCACACGTCACACACGCAGAATGCATCACATGAATGCCGGTTACATCTCATCTGGCGTAAATTCCCGTTAAGTCATTGCACTTTACATTGCTCTCTAAAGCATAACAGCACAGCCTTTGTCTTCTCACAAGTTGTCGTACCGACCTGGAGACACGTCGTCCGCGTCGTCGAGCTGAGGGAACACCTGATGCTGGCCGCTTTGTCTGCGGCTCTTCTTTGGTAAGCCGTGGACCGCGCTGCTTACGCACAGCGCCACCAGTAACCCCATCAGTGCGCCGCCGGGCATTTTGGGGGAAGATTCGGCTTTCAAGGTGAGCGGAGCAAGTTTTAGAAGAGAGGTAAAGTTTTGCCTGGATGTGGGTCTAATTCCCGTCCCTTGCTCTGGAATCCCCGCCGCCACCGAGCAGCTGGAGCATCAGGCCGGGCAGAGGGGAGCGCGCTGCCTTTATACGCGAGGGGGAGGCGCTGCGACCGCAGCCCGGGATGACTCGTCCGAGTGGGAGCGAGTGTGACACTCGACACTCCACTTTCCAAGAGGGAGCGTCACGGGAAAAGAAAGAACGAGAGTTTATGAAACTGCGTGAGGAGGTCGTTGGTGGTCAAAACATCAATTAAATGCACTGCGGCCGCTATAGAATCGCCATAAAATTGCAAAGAAAGACACGTGATCTATCACTTTTTTAGTTCTCCCAATTAAAAAAAAACGCAATGATAATATCAGGTAATATCAGGCTGTATGGTGACTTTTGGTTGTGCAGAACGCTTTGTACGTGTTTTCCTTTCTGCATCCCAGATACAACACAGCAGCTTGCTGATGGGTGAGGAAGAGAGGAACTCCAGACTGTAGGAGGTCACAGTTTGGCAAATAACATCATTTTCCTTGTTCACCGCTGTTAGTCACTGACAGCTTTTCATTCATTTCCCCTATTAAAAATAAACAATATCGGATACCACCTTAACGCCTTTAAGGTGCTGTGCTACTCTAAACAGTATTATGAAACACCTGAGCCGGTCTCACCTCAATCATATTTACCTCCTACATACACATTGAACCCTGCTCCACATCCATCAGTGTTTCCTCTCTTCATTTGTCATCTGGCTGAGTGCAGCGCAATGGAGAGAAAAACAAGACTCGCTTCTTCTTATCCGAGGAAGCTCAATCCGATACAGCTTGTTTGTATTACTTTTCCAAGCAAAACCATAGTGTTCAGTTGGAAAGTGCAATGCACTGTTGTAAAGCTACTGTTCTGAAATCAACAACTGATTTCGTTGCAAGTGTACGCCTTATGTTTATGCTTTGAAGACAATTGTGTTTTGAAAAACTCAACGTAGTAAATGTTCCCCGATCATCAAGCGAATATACAGTGTTAAAACTGAAACCATCAGCCACCTAAATTAATGCGTGCACTTCTGTGTGTAAGTGTGTGTATGTATTAAAGACAGCAACATGGTGAAGAGTATAATTCACATATTCACGCACAATTCCAGATATGTAGAAATACATATGCTCATTCCCTTTAATTAACCAGCAACATGTTTTAACATGTTTTAGGTCTTATGAGTGAAAACAACATTCTGTGGCTTCACTGTTATTATACAACATGTGTGATATTTGCTTGGTCTTTGTTCTGCACCCACCAAAGGGCAGTCGGGTTCATTTGTGGGAAGTTGGAAACAATCCTTTGCCAAGAGCTGAAATGTGCAAAAAGCGGGAAATTACAAGCCGTGGTCTCGTGGCGTTGGTTGCGCTCTGCGGTCTGGAGAGCAGCTACTGTCAGTGAGGCCGTGTCAGGATTCCTATCGCTTGGGGAACGAGGCGTAACTGGGGCCTGAAAAATGAAACAGATGATTTTGGGGAAACGGAGAGAGAGAGAAAACTGCAAAAACACTAAACTGGTGTTTAAAATGAGCAACTGAGTCACCAATCTGCCGTGTGGAAAAAGCCTCCACATACTTTCCACTTGTGAATCAGTGCCAAGTGGTGGAGGATCCAACGACATAACGCTTTAAAGCTGCAAAATCTCACCTTCAAAAATGTTGTTTCTATATATTCAATGATGTAATATAACACACATTCCCTTATTCATGCACTTATGCAGTATCAAGGAGGAATTGGTGTAAAACAACTTATAAATGGTTGTGTGTGTTTCAGGGAATGACTTAATTTCCTGGGCTGTTTGGTCTCACAATGAGATTTATGAGCTGTCGAAGTCTCTGGAAAGCTGCCTGGCCTGAATCAAAGCGATTCAGCTCGTCACTTCACGGTCGGCTTTCCATACATCAACCTCCAGCATCTATATTTCAGCAGATACTTATCTCCACTCAGGCCCGAATTTGGAAGGAGAAACCGGTCTGACTTTGCTGGAGAGCTTTTTCTACAGCATGACGTAACCCCTCAGATGTTGTTTTCAAGTCAAAGTTGACCAAGTAGTTGCATGGGAATAAAGTAGATTGATTTGGAAAATCTGCAGGGCATCACCAAGCAGCCATAATGTATCTTTGGCAAAATGGAACGTGTGTTCCCTCAAAATAGATTTTAACGCTGCATGGTTTGTGCACCAATTGTGCAGTCAGTACACTGAGCACCAAACCAGGAAGCAGTTGGATCGACTCTGACCAAAGGTAACAAACTGCATTTAATGCTCAATTCTCCCTCAACCTGGCGTCGCCGTTCTTACAACAATACAGGACAGTCAAACAACTCTCCACCCAGGCTTCACCAAACTGTGGGCGGGTGAGAATGTGAGCCAGATGGCCACAGCTGGATGAATAATTAAGAGGCGTCGTGAAGCGACAGATAGGGAGAAGAAAAGTGGAGAGCAGCAATGTGAGATCGTGCCTCATCCATCTTCTCCTGTTCTCCTCCAACTGGAGTAGAAGAAACTCGCATGTTTTGCCAATTTCACATCTTTCAGCTAAAATGCGAACAGTTCACTCGAATGCCTGAATCGGTGCCGCGGGTGCAGAAATGTGCGGTTGAGCAAACTAATTTGCGGTTGTCAGCGCTCCGCCGCCGCCGCCCCTCGTCATCGCCGACGTCTGAATGAGTCACGGCGTGAAGAGCAGCTGCCGACCTGCTCACGACAAACGGCAAAGGTTGCAGACGGCTCGTGTGGGGACGAAGACTCTGACAAAGCACCTCGGGACATTTCACAACGCCCTGCCAATCTGCAGGGTTACCGTGGAAACCAGATGGGGCGGGTCCGCTTAAAGAGGATGAACGGCTTTGTGTCCTGACCTTGTGTCTCCAACTCAGAGAGGACGGGTTTTTGTTGAATGAAGCTCCTGGTTGCATTTAAAAGCAAATACTCTTCTGAAGGGATCTGAGAGTGAAAAAGAAAGGTTATATTGGGGACAGTAAAGTTAAACAATTACTCTGGCAGTTTAACAAAAGGATGCTAAACCCATCTGAAGGGCTGAGGGGAGCTGTAGCCTCGCTGTGATTCGCTGTGGGCTCTGAAAAACAAGTTTACAACCTTAACAGACATTTTGTTCATGGTACTGGAATGCGTGCAATGCGGTATGAACGTCTCCCACCTCTTCTATCGCTGTAACCGTGGGTGCATCCTGATAGAAGAACAGGCCTAACGCTGAAGAGCTTCAGCCCCGCGGGCCTCTGCCCTGCACCTCTGCAGACGGCTGAGTTTAGTCACAGCTCACTCAAAAGACCGGTGCCATTTGCAGGACAGCAGTCTCTATTGACACTTCTGCATCCGCCTCGGTTTCCACACCGTGACACGACGTGCAAATGAGGACAAACTTAATAGAGTAACATGTGTGTTTGGCGTTTGTGTGAGAGAGGAGGAGGAAACAGAGGAAGATGTGGTCATGGTGGAAGTATAGGCTGTCTGTTATTACAGCTTCCGTGAAGAATTCCCTCCATGTGAGAAGGAGGGAAACGTGAAGGAAACAAGTCTGCATCTTGTTTACCCGCCGGAATAAAAAAATAGATTTGTTCGAAACGTCTGAGCCTTTTCCTGTTGTCAAGCCCACTAAGATTGATCTGACGGAACGGAGCCCACCATACGTCACGTTAATGAATTCACGATGAGGCCGCAGGAGGAGAGGTGATGATATTCACACGGACGGGGCACATTTCCAAAGACTGACACTCAGCGAGTCGCTCGGAGTGACCTCGAGCGGCGGTGTAACCTGCTGGTGTGTGTCTGCGACGTGCGTTGGTGCACTACGACCCTCGCAGTAACCCGCTGAGGAGATTGTCCTCTAAACCTCCTGCAGGAAGGAGACAGAGGGAGACTTGAGCCAAATCTTCGGTCGGGGGCGTTTAAACAGACGACGTCTATGCGGAGGCGAATATGTCAGCCAACACTCGAGAGAAAGTTATGCAGGAGAACAAAAAGATGTTGTTGTGGTTGAAAACATACGTTGATTCCCGTCTGCAGTAAAGACCGTTTGTGGCCCAAATGCTGAGCCGATGTGGATCCATGTGGCAGCTGTTTAACGTGGTTAAAGCATTTAGCTCAAACCAGTAAGCAGTTTGCATTATGTTCTGTTTCACTTTATTAGACAATGGGTTGTTTTCTCTTGACATGCACACGGCACAGAGCAACAGCTGGGTACGTTCCAGCTGTGACCTGCCTGACGACTTCACCGATGTGACTGCGCTTAACGAGACCCCGTCAGCTCAAAATGTATTGTTTGTTTCGTTGTTTTCCCATTGTTGCCACACTCCCTCCGCTCTGCCAGTTTTTGCTTTTTAAACCCAGAGGAAAAACTATTTCCCATCCAAAAACGCTTTTGTCAAAACTCACCGACTTTTCCCTCCATAGTACACACAAACATGCAATTATTACTAAATAGTTCCTGCAAGTGAGCACTTTCCAAAGCAGTGAGGGGAAACATTAACTGAGCAACTTGCTTTAAGCATCCCGATGACTCAGTCATTCCCGTCTAGACGACATGGACATGCCAGCTAACCTGGGGCTCTACGGAGGAGGAGGAGGAGGAGGAGGCTCACCTGTCTCACTCCAGGTGAAGTCAGACTGTTTTGGGAAATCTATGACAAGCTCCACTGCCTCTATCAACATCACATGGTGGCGTCGTGGCGGGAATCACTTACTAACAGAGAGAGAACAGCCGTTGTTGTTTGAGTGCGGGAACCACGGAACGGCTCGTTCCCGAACCGGCGAGGAGGAGGTGTACAGAAGGACCACCGCACTGCCCTCAACGCACACACAGAGTCAGACGCCTCCACAAACATGCACGTCCACAGAAACGCAGACACCTCAGCAAACACAGTCTGCACATTGGAGCGCTGCACACGGTCACGTCCGGATCTGCCGGATGAAAAGGGAAGTTGAAAAAGTAGCTTCCGTTCGATGCTTCTCGCTGCCAAATCTTTCATCCCTGTCTCAGGTTTTGCAGACACACTTGTGTTAGCATTCTGTTTTTGACGCCACCACTAGAAATTGTGCTCCCCACACCAGCCTTGCCAACATGAGCACAGCAGGGCTGTGGGGGGGGGGTGAAGGAGGTGAAGAGGAGCTGTGGAGGATGAGCAAGACGCTCCAGTTGCTGAGTGAAGCCCGGGTCACAGGTCACACCCAGACAATGACTCTCCCAGTGGGTAACTGGAGAATTCCTGTTCAGCGCCGGCGTCTGGTACGGACATCGGGACTGTAAAGCTCTGCTGGAAAGACAGACGAGTATGCATATATATATATATATACATATATATGTATATATATATATAGTTGGACGCATTAGTCGTAAAGTTTGGACACACTTTCTCATTCAATTGATTGGTTTAAGTCTTTTCAACACCAGGAGATTTTTTTTATCTAACCTTTACAAGCTTACGTAGAACAAAATATTTAAAAACCATAAAAATCAGGCCACAGTATAACAAAGGTCACGATATTGCAACCCTAGTTCTACAAGCGCAGGAGAAGCCTACTGCTGGACTATGCCCCAAACCCACTCAGAAATGCCACCATTCACATACATATAGTTATAGTTCATATATAGAACGTATTGTCTGCACTAGAATAGCACATGTAGCACGCGGCTTTGTTTTGCCGATTGGCTCGGACCAATCAGTGGTCTGTAGTGCTGAGTGGAAATGCACATTGAGTTGAAATTTTTTTTTAACTCAATTACAAAAACAATTCCCTATTTCCTGCTGGAAAGGGAGCCCGTTCCCACAGATTTATCCTTTACGGGCTGTTTACACACTGAGAGTCACACATTAGACCAAAAGTCTTTACAGTCATTTATGTTTCATTCCTCATTACTGAAACAAACTGTGCTGATTGGCTTCCTGAATTCCTCAAATGTAATGAAAACTCCTGTGCTGTGATTTAATGAAAGTCAGCAAAAATAGAACAATTGTGAAAACACACAAAACAACTGTTGTTCAGACAAAGGTATCGTGGAGGCGTTCACATAACAGCAGCGTCATCAAAGAATCATTTCGCGTGGTGCGAGGATGTCATTCCACCTGGAACCATTATCCTCCCCCCTCTGCAGCTCCTTTTTTGGTCTCAGCCTGAGCGCCTCTCTCCGTTTGGCTCCGTGCGACTGACTGACAGCGGTCGTCCTCACACCATTTGCTACAGTGCTGCTTTTCAGGGGAGACGTTTCACAGACCGCGCCGCAACCAAGCCAAGCGCCGTAACCACTGCTGCTCGAATGTGGCTGTTAACGGCTTACTGGAGAGCAGCTCTGACATCTCAAAACAGACGGGCAAATAAAGCAGATTTACTGGAATAATAAACTCCCGGGGCTCGATTGGCTCGCGTATGACAATAGCCCAGGTTGGTTGTGACCCAAGCGTTTGGCAATGCAGCACCAGAAGAAACACATGACTGAGCTGTGAGGAATGAGTCCCAGTCTCTGGATGGGAACACGGACAGACCTCACTGCATCATTTCCCAGCAGCATACAGTTCAGCAAGGAGAAAACATTAAGAATGGACTGAAAGAAGTTAAATCAAAGGAGGCTGGTGCGTTGTGGTAAACTCTGCAAGGGGAGCCTATTCAAAACACCCTCGCACTTTTGGAAGCAAAATGTTGTAATGAGGCCAAAATAGTTTATTGTGTTACTTTATTGCTCCGTTTTGCCATGAAGCTAAATGACTTGTGATTTGTGCCACGCGCACAAGAAACACGAAGCTTCCCTAAATCTCAATCAAACCTTTTAAAAAAAACACATCGTCCCTTATTTTAAATCACCTTTTTACCTCTCGAACTACACAGCTCATCATCCCCCGAAGGCGATGACGTCAGAAACCCACCAGGTGAAAATCGGGAACATGTTTGCACGTTGAGGCGGATGATGTGAGCAGCTGTTCATCGGACTCACTGGAGACTGTGACGCATCACACGTGCACACACAGGTATCGGGAAAGTGACATATCAGTGATTTACCGCCTTTCGATGGCGACCTGTGTGGAATACAGTGTGAATACGTTTATCAGCGTGAACTATAGTTGAACTAAACATTGCAGAAGTGGACCTCCAGAAGCAGAAGTATTTGAATCGTTTGCAGTGGACTCAATTTAACTTCTGCTGACAATGCAACAATTACGTGGACGTGGACATTATGAGGGTGTGTTTGTTGTGGAGATGATGCAGCCAAAAGAGGAAATGTGGACATTTCAGAGGTGGGGCACCGATGAGAGGTCAAGTTGCCTAATAACAGGAAACTTTGTGAAAATCTATGATGTAAAACATTCAAAAGATTATTTTCTTACACAAGGATCTTAGAGAACAGATGGTATAAAATAAATGGGTAAAATGTGTCTGGATTCGGCCAAATGGTGGATGTAACAATGAATGTGGAGACGTGCCAGTTGGTTAATACTCTTTAGGAGTAAGAAATGATTTCATCACAGGATACTCTTTGGGAATATTTATTATTTATCGGCAGTGTTTTACAGGTACGTTGATTGTTTGAAGCAACAACACCATTCGTTTTTTGCAAGTGTACTCCTTTAAATATTGCCCTTCAACAAGACTCAAGAGAAGAATGACTGAACAACCCTTTGTGCAAAAAAGCTCTGTCTCCATGTGCATGCTTCATAGTCCAGATAGCTTTGACAGCAAGCTGTACATTTTGCAATGAGGGAAAATCTGAGATCACACATGAGTCCATGAAGACGTGTACAATGTTCAATCCAAAATCACTAGGAATGTGTCCAATCGACATGATTTCAGCGTATAGAGGAAGGAAATCCAGGCCCTTTACCTTTGTCTGAGGTGAAGAACAAAGAGCCAGCAGTTTTCATTTTAAATTCAGTTCTTTAGCTTTTTCTAACCTGTTTCCCTCTTTTCGTTGAAATGTTTTCCCTGTCAAACATCCCACGTACAAACCGCCGACTCTGCAACGTCACTATTCTGCAGAAATATTCGCTTTTATCGGCTAATCAAGTTTGGACATTTATATTCACAAACTGTTTGACTCCGATTACCACCACTCTGTTTCCAAAAGGCTATATAAGACTTTATACTCGTAGAGTCGATTCAAAAAAGTTATTTGCTACCTTTTTCAAATCCACTACGCAAACCACTGCTATTCTGAAGTGTTTTATGTAAGCACAAATATAAAAGTGTCCAGTACATATGAATGGGAGTGTGTGTGTGTGTGTGTACGTACAGGAGCAGGATTCATTCTTGACTCAAACAGCACTGACCCAGACGGTGAGTCCCTATAAGACCAGCCGGTGGTGCAGCACCTCACTTTGGTGGCTGTGTTTGACACAAACCTCCTCCCTGTGCAAACGCCGTCCGTCTGACTGCACGTCACAGACTCACACGCCGCCGCTTCCCCTCCGCTGGGGTGGAAACTCTGTGGACAGTGACATCATCGCGCCCAGACCACTGGGTGACATCACGGGGGGAAGAGTGGAAATGTAGCCCCATCACAAAAAAACGTGTTACTGTCATCACGGAGGCAAAAGGCCGCGAGGCGAAGCGACACGGAGACACGGAGACACGGAGACACGGAGACAGAGCACCCAGTGAGCACAGTGAGGGGGACAAAGTGAGCTCGTGTAATCTGATGAATCTCCTCTGCTCTTAAAATCATCTTGCCTAATGAGCGGGAAATAAATCACCACCGATGCTCAAATGACATGAACAGCAACAGTGTTTACTCGTTAGCATCACATTCATCCCTCCCATCATTTGTCTCTCCAATATCTCAAGTCACCTTTAAACAAACATTCAGGAGGGGGGAGACCGTTCCCTGAAATGTTTATTTGGGCAGAGGGAGAAAGAGCTTCTCCTTAATTCTTTTGATTATCAGCTCTCGACTTTCTCCTCCGGATTGGAAGCATATGGCTTTGTTGCATAAGGTAGCATATGAGAGATGACTTCACGTATTAATAAGAAATGGCGAGTCGGTAGACTCCCCTTTGGGCCTCAGCTTTGAATTTTGGCCGCTGGCCGTCCGTGCAGAGCCAGAGCTCCTTAGCACATGGCTGAAAACAAATGGAGTTAGTCACTGTTTCCTTTTCCCAGGAATCAGCAGTCTAACAGAGTTTGACACAATCCAGAGGACAACAAGTTCCCCATTAATGTTGCTGTTGGTGTACAACAACGTCTCTAGAGCATAAATCTGCCCATATCACCTTTTAAAATCTTTACTCATCTCTCGAGATGCACAAAAAAACACAGAAAAACACGGCGCATGCAGATGATGAGTGGAAGAAAACGCTATTTAAAAGTTATTTATATGATAATAATTTACAATTGCATTCACGTTTATCCTTTCCATGTGTCAATATACCTCAAAAGAAAGAATATCAATAGAGAATCTCACTCCACAGAGACACCAAATGTCTGAATTATTAATTATATTATGAGCCGGGGGCGGCACGGTGGCGTGGTGGTTAGCACTGTCGCCTCACAGCAAGAAGGTCCTGGGTTCGATTCCGCCCAGTGGCCTTTCTGTGTGGAGTCTGCATGTTCTCCCCGTGTCTGCGTGGGTTCTCTCCGGGTTCTCCGGCTTCCTCCAACAGTCCAAAGACATGCTCTGGGGATCAGGTTAATTGGGGACTTTAAATTGCCCGTAGTTGTGTGAATGTGAGTGTGATTGGTTGTGTGTCTCTGTGTAGCCCTGCGATTGGCTGGCGACCAATCCAGGGTGTACCCTGTCTATCGCCCGAAGTTGGCTGGGATGGACTCCAGCCCCCCCGCGACCCTGTGTGCAGGATAAGCGGTTTGACAATGGATGGATGGATGGATTATGAGCCGGATTTACTGGCTGGAGTCCAAATTATTCCTCAAATGTGACAATTAGTGCATCGGATTAAACTTACTCACTGTCTTTGGGTTTTTTTGTGCTGTGACCCTTTGGTCACTGTGGACTGCTTCACTAAACACAGAGCAAAGGCTCCTTAGCGAGCGCGTGTTCAGCCCCCACATGCATCATTATCACTTTTCTCTCTTCGTATTTGACCTTTCCACATCACCACACACACACACACACACACACACACACACACACACACACACACACACACACTCCTTTTCCCCGTGTTACACACTTGGTGCCATAACAACATCAGAATGAGCTCTGCCATGACACGCCTTCATCCACCCCCATGAACCAAGTCCTCCGTCTGGTTCGGAGTTCGATTCAGATCCGTCTCCAGACTCCGTCCACGTTCCACATGTGTCAGATGTCACGCTCCCTCCTGCAGGTGCGGGCACCGTGTTTGACATGCTGTCGACGTTGGTATTATCCAGAACACACTGCAGGTATGAACCGCCCTCCGGCCCCGTGCTGAACCACATGTGTGTTTATGCTTTGGCTGAACAGATGTGTTAGCAGAGCGAAGATCCCGCAGGTTGAGGGCACTCTGACTGATGGGGAAAGAGGTCTCAGGAGGGGAGTCGAGCTCTGAGGAGATTTAACACAGCTGTCCGGCAGATTGCGTTACACTAAAACGCCCAAACACTCCACGTTAACTTTGCACATGAGGAAAGGTGAAGTGCAGTTGGGTATTGATCCCCCCCGGCCAAGAGATGCTCCTCCAGGTGTGCAGAGTTCACCAATCCCATACGTATGTGCAATGAAATACTGTCTCCCGTATACAGGCCAGCATGCCGAGTCCTGCCACCCAAACTAGTGTGAAGAGGGAAGGGGAGAAGGACACAAAGCTGTCGGGCCTGAAGTGTTCTGGAGCTTTCCATCATATAAAAAAAGTTCTATTCTGCTGATACATTTGACCCCATAAAACCGCCTCATAGAACCATCTGCTAGTGAAGATCCTGCGATATGATCCAAAGCTCCAAAACAGCTAATAAATTGCCCATGAAGGGAGAGTTGGGGTTGGAGAGGTTGTGCCTCCTCCTCGCAATTTACAAGAATCCAAACCGTCCAGTAAAGCAGTTGCCTTGTTTGCACGGCTCATGCTGTGATCGTTGACGGCTCAAGCCCTAAAAAAAACAACAAAAAAACAACCTCAACTCATCCTCTGGCTCCGGTCCACTGAGGCGGGGCGGAGGGCCGTGGCCTCTTGGGAGCGATCTGTCCTCTCAAAACACACCCAACAGCGTCCATTAAAGCCCCCCCCCGCCCCCCACGCCGTTAACTCATCCGCTTGGAAGTGTTTGACTGCATGAAGAAGGCAGGGAGCCAAACACTGCTTTGAAAACGAGGGAGTTACGGAGGAGCAAGAGGGGAGTTTGTTCTCCTTTGGATCCAATAAGTAAGGCAAGTTCATTTCTGCAGCACAAGGCAACTCAAAAGGTTCCACATAAAACCATTCAAACAATAGGCAACAATCAAGCAACGATTGAAACATTAAACATGGACAATAAACAAGCTTAAAAAGAGAAACTGGTACATTTGTACAGCTGGAGGAAAAAACAACAATTTAAGCGTGGAGTTTCCAGTCGAAGCTCAAAGTATCGGCTATATTTACACTCCCAAACACAGAGGCAGCAGACGGCCAGACTCATGTGAGAAGAAGAAAGCTTAGTTGAGGCTTATCTCATCCTGCTTTCATAACTAAAAAGCTGGTTCAGACAGCAAAGGGGAAGTCTGTAATCGGAAGGATAACATTGTGTTGTTGCTGCAGTGCACCAGGGCTCCTATGCAGGACGCCAGCCGGCCTCCTTTGAGCCTGTAATCTCAGTGAGACATCGCCGTGGACACTTCCAACAGGACGGACCCGGTCTGAAACAGCGCCCGTGATTTCCACCGGCCACAATGCAAATACTTCTGATGATTCAACACTTTAAACGCACAATGGAGGGGACACAGGACGCCCGAACCACTGTGTGTCCGTGCACGGAGGCTTTACGAGGCTTTTTCCTGGAGCTTCCTGCTTTTTGGAAGCTCTAAATTGCTGTGGAGTCAAAACGCAGCGATGAAGCCTCTTCATCGTACTCGTCTTCAAAGATATCTCCACTGTAACTTACACAAAGACCCTGACAGACACATTTTAATGTCAGACTTTTCTATTAGCTGCACACAGAAAGAGGGTTTCCTTTATTGGCTCCACACATATTACACATTTTCATACTCGTTGCCCCCCCTTCTATTTGTTTGGACATTGCTATTAAAAAAAGGCAATCCAAGTTACAGAAGTGTGATGAAACTCCAAAGTGGTGGTGCACAGACAATGAGAATGGATTATTCAGAGGATCAGGAGTTATCTTGGAACACCCTCTTGGTGAGAGGAGGGGTGGACGAACACGGAAAAGATTCTTTCTCCCTATCGAGCGATTGTTTCTGTCGAAATAATATATATATATAAATAGATTTCAATAGTTCATTTTCTAGATTTCGTTTTAAAAACAGCTCTTGAATACACTTCCATGACTATGCAACCTATTCAGCTAGCATACGTTGTACATCTTGTAAGTTCACCTTATTCTTTTATTGATTGATGATTGTTTCTGAACTTGCCTCGTGGACCTCGAGGGGCCCACTCTGTCGCTCCCACAGGGCCTTAAGAAAGGTGTTTCATTTCACAGCTCTACACTTTTACATTTTTCAGAATGTGCTCAAAAAAAAGCTCAATTTCCCCTGTGTGGGTTTCACAGATTTAAATAGATGATGTAATCTGAAGTCCCTTCAGGTCTGTTTAATGGCCACATGGGTCTCGTATTTACTGGGCCTGGTGGAGTGGGACCATATGCTCCATGTTCTCTGCTGCCATTGGAGCGACTGCAGTGAAGCTTCATTCCTGGTTCAAATCTCGTGATCTCATATTGGTTTTAAACTGCGTGAGCGCAGAGCGATGTCGGCTGCTGGGCCCAGTTCCCACTACGAGAACAAGACTCCAACAAGTGACTTTTAGCTGCTCTGATGTAATCTGATGACAACGTGCTGTCTTTGTAACTTCCACCATCTGGTGTTTCAGATCGGTATCACAGCCATTCATAAATATGATGAAAGCACTACATAAACTAACACATCGCTTAATGGTGTATTTGTCTTAAATATTTTATGATGTATTAAATTTGTTTTGGATTCCGTCACCGAGACAGAAGAGCAATTATGATGAATTATACAGTTTAAGTCAAGCAGAAAAGGTTCCGTGATGTGACGATCGTGCCACATACTGCTTGGATAATAGAATAAGTGCCAAAGTCTTCATTTCATACATACATTTATTTTATATAAAAGGAAAAAAAAGTTGCAATATTAACAGTTATACACAGTCCAATCACTGGAAAACTACGGTGTCCAACATGGCTGCTAGGCACTGAACGATGTTGGATGTCATTAAAACGTCTACGTGCTCCTCCAAGTGCCTCTTAGGATCCTGCAAGAAGGACAGAATATTAGCACAAACATCAACAATGAGATATGATGTGTGATGAAGAGGGGTTTTTATTCCACGTGTTTGATTTGAACAGGCCTCAAGAAACTTAAATGAAAACTCCAGCTCTGCTTCCATAACTTGTACCAACGTTCACAGACTATTTATCCGTAAGCAACAAACACGGACCTCAATTTGTGTGGTATTACCAAAAGGAATGGAATCATATCTGTTACCTGTTTTCCAACGTTCTTGATTGCCAGCTGCTCCGGGGTCATTTTGTCCTCCTCCTCAACAGCCTGCGGTCCAAACACAACAGTGTCTTAACATTGCAGTGGAGCACACCAGGAGCATGCAATGTGTGCGTATTTGTAATACTTTTAGCAGTTTTAAGGGAATTAGAAATTCAAAAGGACTTTTAATTTTTATACCAAGACAATCACCAAACTTCTGTATCAAGTGACTATTTAAAGACTGATTCAATCAATCAGTCATTTATTTACATTTTCTAAGAGCCAATCTGTTTGAAGAAGAAATCCCAGTGGAATGCAGATTGTGCGTGGAGGATAACGTCAAGCATCATTTAACTGAAGAAGTTGTGAACGCAGCACGGCTGCATCACACTGGTGGGAGGTGGGGAGCATCGGGGAGGGGATCGATGCCGGTGCCACGGCAACGGCTTTCGGATGAAATCAACGAACTCGTAGGTGGTTAAGTAGTGGAGGAGATGTTACTAATATTAAAATCCTTTATACGCATCACACTGCCTGACAGAATTACTATTTCCCAGCTACCTCGACATATCAAATAGCTGTAAAGAGGAAATAGCAACATTTCTGACTGCACAGTAACAGATTACAGTCGATAAGTAGGTGCAATGAATCACAAAGGGCTCAGCAGAAGTTCAATGACTTGTCTTCCACAGTAAAAGCTGTAACACTATTCGTTACTTGTTAACTAAAGCAGTATTGATGTAACGTAGCAAGCCACTTTTAAAAAGTAACATCTATTTACACCGGTGAAGGAATTCTTCAGTATAAAAAAAGGTCATAAAATGTGTGTAAACATCTGAAACCAAATGTCCACTGGAATAAATGTCCCTTCTTGTGCTCTAAAAGGCCATTTAAAAAAAAGGTTTACCTTGTTGTAGTTCTTAGCCAGCTCCAGCATTTCCTTGACGATGGTCTCATTGAGTTTGCAATGCTCACTGTAGTCCTGCAGGGTCAGACCCTCCATCCAGCTCTTCTTGTGAAGGTTCAACAGCATCTAACAAAACAATGAGCGTTCTTTTTTATGTTCTATTAATAAAAACAATGTAAACAAGTCTGCGATAATCTGTGATATTCAAACCTTTTGCTCCAGCTCGTTTTTCCGGTAATTGATGGTGATGGAGTAGTAGTGTCTGTTGAGTCCATGAATCAGAGCCTGAAAACAAGAGAAAACAATCAATATTCCTGTGCTTTAAAAGCAATTGGACACACTTTGGACCTTTGAGCGGCGCTACGAACCTGGATTGAGGGCTTGTTGAGATGCCCCAGGTTAGATGTGGTTTGTCTTGGTTCATGACCCAACACCATCATGTTGGCATTGATCAATCGGAAGGCATCAATAACAACCTGGGAGGAGACAAACGCACATGAAACCACTTTACCGAACGGCACGTTATTTCTAAAACGCAAGTTCCTGATTAACGGGCGTCCATCTTTACCTTTCCTTTGACGCTCTGAATGGGATCGACCACCACAGCGACGGCTCGCTCCGACAGGGCCTCGAAGCTCTGCTGCGTGTTGATGTCCACGCCAGACAACCAACAGCCGAAACCAGGGTGACTGTGGTACCACCCCACCACCATCTCTGGTCTGGTGAGCAACACGGGCGAAAGACAACACACACACGCTTAGCGGGCAGCCGAAAGGGATGGATGTTTACCTACAAATGTACACTACAATGAAAGCTATCGGTGAAGTATTTTTCTAAATATTACACTTGGAAGTTTTACCTGCCGGTCTGCTTCAGCATGTCCAACATCTTGGCCTGGAACACGGGGTCCACAGCTTCTACGCTCACACCCTGTGAGGTAGAATGTGTTCATTCAATAATACGGTTCATTCAACTACGGCAGAAATCTATACTTGTGGTAAAATTGTCAAAATCAGCGAATACAGTTCCATGCATAAGTATTCACTCTCCTTGGACTTTTCCCCATTTTGTACTGTTACGAAGTAGATTTCAAATAGACTTTTCCCCATTTGAGGGCGCAAAATACCTTTTATTGTGACACAAACAATAATGACACCAACAAAATCAGTAATCACCCCCCCGAGTCATTATTTGATCAAATCCCCTTTCTCTTAAATTACTGCTAGTCTTTTTTGGGGGGTGTCTCCACCAGCTTGGCCTATCTACAGATGGACATGATTATGCCGAGCTGAGCTAAGCTCATTGTCCTGCCGCAAGATGAACTTTCGCTCAAGTCTTTTGCAGACTACATCATATTTTCTTCATTCAGTATTGCCCTGTATTGGGTTCATCCACCCTTCCTCCAATTCGGACAAGTTTGCCTGTACCTGCTGAAGAGAAGCACCCCACAGCGTGATGCTTCCACCACCACCACAGTTCCCTGTTGGGCTCAGGGTGATGGCCAGTGTTGGGTTTCCACCACACAGCGTTTTTGCACTGAGGCCAAAAAGTTCTATTTTGGTCTCATCTGCCCAGAGCACCTTCTTCCACATGTTAGCTGTGTCGCCCACATGGCTTGTGGCAAACAAACAGGATTTTCTATAGTTTCATTTCAACAGCTGCTTCCTTTTGCCGCTCTGCCATAAAGACCAGATTTGTGGAGTACACGGCCAATAGCTGTCCTCTGGAGAGATTCTCCCTCCTCACCGCTGGATCATAGGAGCTCCTTCAGTTACCATGGTTGCTGCTCAGATTCATTTTCTCTTCAGTTTGGCTGGACGGCCTTCTCTTGGTAGGTTTGCCGTTGTACCTTATTATTTCCATTTTTTTAATAATGGATTTACTGGCGCTACGTGAAATGTTCAAAGCGTGGGATAATTTTTTTTATAACCTAATCCTGCGTCATACTTAGCTACAACGTTGAGCTCCTTTGTCTTCATAATGTTTGATCTTTGTTCAGTAAAGCTGTCTAACAAACTCTTTCATACAGAGATCAAATTATAGACCCTACTTACCAATTATGTGGTGTGCAAATTGACTTGGGAAGACAATTGATCGTATCAGATTTTTCTTAGGGGTTTCACAGTAAAGAAAAGTCAAGGGGGGGTGAATACCCATGCCAGGCACTGTATACCATGCATTGACTAAACATCACAACAAGGAAGTTAGCTTTATTCATTTCGTTATAGGATAAATACATACCGTTCCGGACTGTGGCATGGCAAACACATCAATCACTCGTACTGTGTAGTCATCAACAAATTCTCCCAACATCAAGCCCATGACCTCCATTGGTACTCCAGCACGTCCGTGCTTCAACATCTATGGAAGAGCAGATACATGGGAGAAGTTACAAAGGGATTATTTGAAACACAATCACGACCACATAAAGTGTTCAGTGCATTCGATGTTTGAGTACCTTGAGCAGGGCCAGAGAGGAGATGTAAACTTGCTCTGCTGTGTCCACAGCAGGTGCATCTGTCGGGGGACCCTGCGGAGGCACAGCAGAGTTTATCGAGCCTTTCTTACACAGTAGTTATGCAGATCAATACAATTAAACTATAGTTTAGAACTTGAATGCATGAAATATATTATGGGTCAATATTTAGTATCCTTTCAATCCTTTGGTAAACTATTAAAAACTCAGGGTATGACATATTTGTGAGATTGCACTAGAACTCGAGCAAAGCCACCCATGTCTCATTACTGTTAATAAATCAATTTAATTTATATGATTAATAAATACAGACTACTGGGCCCATTATGGATTCAATCAAATATCTAGTTTAGTCCAAAATTCCTAATAACAACATTTATATAATAATTGATAAGTATAAGGTTTCAGGCTGAAAAGTTGATTTAAGAGGTTTGGTTTAAGAAATTTTCCATTTCAATCAATAGTTTTGTTCAAACGTGTTACCTGGCCAAGTCCTGGCATTCCACTTCCGAGCCTCAGCAGGCGATCCATATCGAGATCTGAAGAGCAAACACAATTAAACTTTCCGTCAAACTACACATTTATACTAGTGGAGATACACATTTGATTTTATCTTTATTTAGAACTAATCCAAAAAGGTTTGGGACAAGTTCATTAACAAAATATACATATGGCACAAGTAATGGACTAATATTTACATGGACCACACTTAGTTACAGGTTGCATATAGTCGGGTATAAACTGTTAGATAGCGAACATTAAGTCATATGTGGGTTTAATAGATGGAGTTGAATCGACGTTAACAAAAACAAGAAGCAGAATAACTTAAATCATGATTTAGTATCGCGATATTGGGATTCACATCATCTAACGTTATATTCTAAATTATTTGCGTTATGTTTCGTGCCTTCTCTTTCGGTCATGAAATTGACATTAGGATTTAACGTTACAGGTGTGACGTTATTTAAGTAGCCGATGAAATTCCAACAAAGTAGAAATTAGCCACGCTAGTTAGCTTGAATTTGCTAATCATACAAACGTAGCAAAAGAGTCTTGAAACCCACCCATTTATTTTTTCAAATGAAAGTATAGGTTACCATATATAGGTAACAAAAAGACAGAGACATTTATAACACATGTGTCATTAAAACGCTCGGTTCATTGACAGTCACATCCACGTTAGCTCGCTTTTAGCTCCCTGTTAGCTTCCTCACGCTTAGCCTTTGGCATCTCACACAAAAACAGCAACAAAGTCTTAACACTTATTTGATTTCACCGCGTTTTATGAAAGCCACTGACTGCGGTTACGCCGTAAGTTCACTTACCTGTTGTCAAATATTTCAGGTGTTTTGAAAAGGCTGTGTTTCTGTGATCGGTCGAGTCAGTGTAATTGGCTACAATGAATCAGCCAGAATTCTCTTCTTTTTTTTGTTAGAGAATCTACTTCCGTCGCACTCGTGACGTATGTTGTTGTCGCCAGAGTTGCACCTCCATGATCTAGACACAAGGGCGCGCTAGAATGAATACGTTTCACAGTTCTGCTGCTCCTGCGATAATTGTTACCATTTCTACAATGGTAAATATGTTCTATGGATATAGTTATATCGGTGTATATGTATGTCCTATGCACAACTGATTACTGCTTTTACTTATTGACAATGTAAAGTCTCACTCTATTACATAAAAGTAATACGATAAGCTTACACAATTAAAAATATATAGTTGGTACTTAGAAACAGAATGATTAACTACAAAGGCCTACTAACTGTGTTATAACATCTGTTTTATATTAAGTACTGACATTATATATATTTGGTTCAGGGACCTATGGATATTCTTCATATTGTGTTTTATTGGCACTCTATATCTTGGCACAATATTTCTTGCTATTCAATATTTTTATCTTGTGTCACTATTTCTGTGTTCTCCATTGATGTACAAAAAGGATTTCTAAACGTTAAATGTGTACGTTTTTAAGTCAAGTTGTGAGACATTCACAATATTGACATCATGAATCTTTCAAATGGTGATTGTTTATAATATAAAATGCTTTTATATTTGGTAACACTAAATACAATATTTCCCTTGCGGTTGTTTTCTTTCTTTGGGTCGATGGCTGTGTATTTACTACTAATACTACTGATATTAAGAGTATGCCTGAATCAAGAATGACAGATGTAGTTACACATGTACAGTATATATCTGCTCCTTGTACAAGAAATTATAGAGGTGCATCAATGTATTTCAAGAACAGGAGACTAGTTAAGTCTCTAGTTTGACATAATAATCATTACATTTTTCAATCAAATTGAACCTAAATATGCACCAAGACCTTTTCTTCTAGGACTTACTCAACATAGAAAAGAAATACAGCACGGACAAAATATACAGCATCTATATGTCCATGCTAAAAAGAATGAAAATAGCTGAGAAGTTGTGTGGTTTCTCATATTTCAACACGCAAGCATTTCATTATTCCCCGAGGAGCCCTACTCTGAGCTGAACCACAACACCACTCGGCTTGTGAAAAAACTCCTCTGTTGGGCTCGCTTGTATTCCAGCAGGACAACTTGTACATTTCCCCCCGAAGGTTGTTGTTGGTTACTTGACTTCCCAGCCAGGTCATCAACAGGAATTTTTGAATTCCTTCATTCCTTAGAGAATGAGGAAGGGGGAGATAATCATCCACATTCCTCAGCCCCTGCATCACCACACCCTCTTACTACCTCCACACAATTCCCTGCACTCAGCGGTCGTAACCAGGATGTGCTTCCTTGTGATAGACTTAACTCTAGTTTAGATGGATTTTACGATCCACAACGTGTCAACTTAAATAATTAAGGTATATATTAATATATAGTCCCTGAATGTTGTTGCCAGTTTGTATCTAATTTACTTCCTAGGATACTTCTAGTATTTCTGCTGATAGGGTTTGAATCTCTCCCCCATAGTGACCATTAGGTAGCTTCGTCAACCAATAAAGGAGCTGGTGAAATCGACGACTTGGTCTGAGAGAACACAATTCTGGAGACAAACTCATTCTCATTATTTTTTCTTCCCAAGTGGGTCGGGTTTATTGTTTTCCGCATTCGTTTTGCTGACAGTGTTATCTCATTTAATTCAGCTCTGCTTGAGATTGGTGAGCAGCTTTTCATTGGTTCATTCAGAAAGTTATCCATTTGGCTTCAGACAGGGAGACTCCTTCCTGCAGTTTTACCCAGAGAAACAATGGATGAAAGGATGAAATAGCCAAAGGCTACAGATCAATTGGATAATTGACGAAGTGAGTTATGAGTACAATGCATGTAGCGAAATGGCTGCTAACAACACATTGGATCTAATGTGATAACCATCAATCAATAACTACAAAAAAACAAAAATCACACAGAATCACATCTACTAAGAGTATTGGAGCTCCTTATTCAGATAGGAGTGAGCTGACATTTCAAAGACCATCAGAAGTAGCTTGTAACACGACACCAGCAAGACATCTTAATCCGACTCACAGACGCAATAAGGGGGAGAAATTTGATGCTTTAGAAGCTTCCATGCACCCTGATGGGATGTGGATTCAGCTTTGCTTAATACATCTCCTCCAGAATCACTGCTAGTGGGAAGCACGGCTTTGTGCACCTAAGTATCCATGTGTGAATATAAAATGACTTTAATTATAAAATAGTGAGGGGGAAATGAGCACCTCGACAGTTATCTCCGGGCCAATGCAACTGATTGAAGTGGCTCTGCTGCATCTCTACCAGTCGGTTTCCCTTTTAAAAAGAAATACTCATATCGGTTTACACAAACACCGCAATGCAAAGTTAGTGGTTTGATTCTGGCAGATTGCCATTGTTGCACATAACAAAACCTTTGTTCTCTGTCTTTGACGAGGTTAAAAACGTTTGTGGCAAAGATATATAAAAATGATAATTAATACTTCTTCTTACAGTAAAGGTTTCTTGAGGATTGGAAAAAGCATCTTATTCCATAGTATCGGACGGTATAACAAAGCCACCATTTCACCAAATGAAAATGTTTTACATGATACGTGAATAGGTTTTGACAAATTCCCCCCAACCTGTCTATAGTGCGCTAGTACTATTTTTCAATAATTGGTTGATTTCATGTTCTAAATAAAAGAATACATTTTTGCTGGAGAGGTTCCCGGTGCGAACATCAACACATTCTGTATACTAACAATGTGTCTGCAGCATAAAAAGCTGTTAAGTCATGTATCAACTTTTTGGTTGGCTTTAAAGTTTGTTTCCTGATCATTTGTGATTTATTACAGACATACACATCAACCCATCTAATGAAAGCTCCAAGATCACAGAATACTTATGTCTTACTCAATTCCCAGAAGAAATGCAGAAGACACGACCTCAGCGGTCGCCTATAGGCTCAACATATGATGGCAATTACCAAGCAGAAGACCCGAGGACACCGGCGTGTGCAATGGCAGCGGGTAAAGAGAAGAGAATGGTGGAAATGATTCTATTGTAGGGGAGGACCGGCTGTAATGAGAAGGGCTGTTCCTCTATCGCAGTGCAACAACTAAAAGCTTTAAGCTTGCGTCCGATGAACTCAAAGGGTCCCAGAGGTCAAACGCAGGAGATCAGAGACAGCTCATTCTGAAGCACCAACGGCAAACCAGTGCATTTCGAAAGCAATCCTGAAATGCACTAGAAACATTTGACCACAAGCTAAGACATAGTTCCTGTTTTTTTTGGCCCCATCAGTGAGTTATGTGAAAAATGCTTAGTTTACATTTTCAAAAACTGCACACAAGCAAATCAATCTTGTGAATGCACTGAAAGAGGAAAATATAAGTGGAACTTATCTACTTCACCTTTAGGTCACAGAATCAACATACAGAATAAGCTGCTTCAAAGAGCACATATAGGATGCAAAAGATAGGAGCAATAGGCCTTTTTAATGAACGTTTTATTTCCAAATATGTGTTCTGTGTTCTTCTCTTTGAATTTTCTCCCTCGCACAGTTGGTTTTAACTCGGGGGGAGTGAGTGACCTCCGGCCCAGGCCAGACCCTGCTTATATTTCATTGCATCCTGAATCTCTACCATGCAGTGTGTTGGATGGGGGGAAGGGTAGGAAGAGGAAGAGGGCGTGTGGGTGTGTGTGTGTGGTTTGGAGGAGGTGGGGGTGAAGAATGCTTGGTATGTGCGGACGACAACAACATGAAAGGCGACGCGCGTTCCGCGTAACCGACCGTGCGCCTGCAAATCAAACGCAAAAGCACTTTGCAGCCGCTTATAAACCGACCCGCAGACGCCAGGCGTCTCGACGCGCCTTTGTCCCCCGAAAACAACCGCCCAGGCGAAGCGGCGCGAGGCGGCCACGCACTTTATTTGATGTGGAACACCCCGCGGAGGCGGAGATGGTTTGGTCGGTAGTAGGTGGGACCGCCGAGCGGTCTGCAGCAGGACGTCGTAGATCAGCGAAGCGGACCGAAGGGTTGCTCCATCGCCCGGCGCGCATCTGACGGTGTGGATGTGTCAGCTTGTACCTATGCAGGAGCCAGGCTCGTCTTCTCTTCTTTTCACTGTTGCCGAGCAGCCCGCTCGCCGTGCGGATGTTTTAAACCGACTGGCTGTTTCATAGGCTCCTGTAACACCGCCCGGATTCACGTCTCCAGCGGCTCCTCTTTGCGAATTTTTTTTTTGGAGCGGGGAAAAATATATATATTCACATCTATATAGGCTATATATATATATTTACATCTATATATAAAACCTCCAGGATGATCTTTGCAAACACAGGCAACCCGCTGAAGACAGCCAATCGCAAACAGGTAGGCCAAATACACACACACACACACACACACACACTCGCACGTTGCTATATTTTATTATTATTTATTTTTTATTTTAACACACACACAATTAAGGCAGCCTTTGAGTGAACACGCCGTGCAGCAGCCTGCCATGACATCGGAGGGGCTTTGATGTGGCACACATGCGTGTCTACATCAGCCTTTTAACGGCACAATGCATTGAATTCTTAATGGGTCCACTTCTCTCTGCCGACTTGTCAAACGGGGATGCTGATCCTCCGATAGGCTGAACGTGGAGAGATAAACCAGCTGCTGACCCGATCCATTGCTCCACAACCGATATTTTAATTATTCTGTCCGTATAACCTTGTTTGCCCAGCCACTCGCCCCCTCCGGTCAATGTGGATGACGGTTACTGTGGTCCATTTTATGGATTAATGCCTCCTGGGTGATTCCAGAGAGAGTAGTGTAATCTAATGTAGTGTATGTCAGTCTGCTGGAGTGAACTGTGCTGCCAGATTCTGTCCCTGTGACCCCTGGATGAGGGGAAAAAAAGGGTAATTGAAGGCAGTGTCCCTTCGCTTTCCCATCACACCTTTCCATTTAGACGGCAGATGGGAATAGGAAGCCGGCGTAGAGGTGAGACTTAGCTGCTATTCCAACCTCTGCTGATGGAAACGTGACCCATGTGTGATATAAAGTGGATTGAGCCGGCATCCTGTAGAAGCTCATATATCCACCTTTCAGATGAATCTGTAATACGTATCCGTCAGAGGGCACTATGTGTGACTTTGAGCAGGGGAATCTGAAACCAGCCTCACACGAGTCACTGCAGGGACGCCACAAATGTGTTTTCAGTGCAGGCTTAAGCCAGGTTTAGTCCTCTATACGGTGCGCTGGTGCCTCTGTGAAATGCACCACCGCGGCTCCCCTCTGATGGAGTAGGCGTTTTGTCTCGGGAGGCCTGAACCTTTTTTAACGCTCTCAAACAAAGTTAGCATGGTAATTGCGCACCAACAGAAATATAACGGCGCTGCTTGAAGACAAAGCAAGCCTAAATGAGCAGAGAACGATAACCGGGGGGGGGGGGCATCTCAGTGAGTCTTGTTGGCTGTGGTTGAATCCACGGCTTTGGCTCTCTGAGTGGATTGTCCTTTGGTTATGGACAGATGGTGCGATTCTGCTGTGCTTTGTCTTTGATCTGATCTGGAGAGGGTTTTGAGTGGCTGGAAGCTATTTTAATGAATGAGTAAGGGGAAGGAAATGCTTTGCAGGGCAGTGTCGCATGGCTCACAAGAGTGAAATATGAAAAAATGGTAGGTTTCCGATTTAACACCGAGAGACGCGAGCACGGATTTAATCGCGTTGGGACTCATAAAGGCCCACATGCAAGTGCAGATATGTCTCTGTGTACTCTGTGATGTGACGCTGGCAGACCGGAAGCTTAAAGGTTAAACCTCTGCCACTCAGACCCTGACAGTGCTGCAAGTACAAATCAACTCATTTCTTTAAGCCAAAGGAAAAATACTCTCTTGCAATTAAATGTCCTGCGTTTCATCACTGAATATTATTCACATAGAGTATGAAATTTTATTGGATTCAAAATGCATGGATAATATTTTTTAGATATTTTGTATTTTTTTCAATGTGAAGCTAATTTTGCTACATTATTAGTAATTCATTGCATCATCATTCATAAGTCCATCACGTGAGTAAAAACTGTCAGAAAATGAAAATATTTGAGTAATAGTAATAGTACTTAAGTACTTGCGGGTGTGTCACGATGTAGAAGAAGCTGTGTTTGCTGCCGTATTGATCTTTTATTGCAAGGATGTACACTAAACAATAAAGCCAAATCCAGCCCACTGTTTACATAACGGTTTGGCACGGATGATTAAAAATGCTCTTGTGATCACTGTTGACCTGGGTTTGAATTAGATTATGGAGCTCCCATACCCTTCCTAACAGTGGGTGTCCTGTGTGCAGTCCTACCCCATGACTCCGTCCAGTCCCAGCAGCAGCAACAGCAGCAGCAGCACAGGCCTGGAGCAGCTCAGCAAAACCAACCTGTACATCCGCGGCCTGCCCCCTGCCACCACAGACCTGGACCTGGTCAAACTCTGTCACCAGTGAGTAAACGCACACATACAGTTTGAGCATAACAACCATGCTGATGTGTGTGCATTGCAATGCTTGTTTGCTGAAGAAGGGGGGCTAAAAGCAGGCTTAAGGTACCAGAAACCAACCAGGTTGCAGTGATTGGATGAAGGGCCTCCCTCACCACACACGGTTTCTTGGACATCTTAGTTGCACATCTAAGTTAATGAAACTGTTAGAAGCCTTAATCCTAAGGAGTACCTCGGCACTAAGGGAAATGCGCTTATTGGCTTTGTTTGCTTTGTTTGCCAAGAGTTAGATGACAAATCCTCACATTTACTGTGCAGATATGAGCGTGGTTTCAAATTTCTGGCAAGAAGTTTGAATTCTTTGAGAATAACCTTTTAATTATTCATGGTCTCAATACAATTTATTGACTCATAAAATTGACACAGTTGTTTCTAAGAAGAGGCTTTTGGGAAAATGTACTAAATGAAAGGAAATATTTTGCATATAAATGTCTATAGATAATGACATTAAATAGAACAAAGAAGACTCTGTGCAGTTTTAGGACCAGATCATTGATTTAGCATTGAAATGCAGACACTAGTTTAACTACAGTGTGCTCTGGCATCAAATGCTTCAACTATAGCTCCAACAGAAACACAACACACACACAACAAAGAGTCTTTGCTCAACAGTGGCGTGTGTGTGAAACGCACTTTTTAAAATCAGCGGTGAGCGCGATCGATGCTCGATACTACAGGCGTCACTCCGGGTGGCCAGTGTGCCGGATGCCATGATGATTAGCGGAGTTTTGTCTCCCCTCTTTCCCTCCGAACCACGAGCACACGGGGGAGAGGCGTTCACCCATGCAAGCAGCAGCAGCAGCAGCTGTTTGTGTCCTGTTTGCTTGTGTTTTGTTCATGATGTTCCCAATGGTGTTTGCCAGCACAAAGCATAAATGAAAGCGCTTTTCATGCCTACAAGGTCTGAATGGAGATGTAAGCTCGGTATTCAGCGTGTACGTTGTGCGCTCACGTTGCTGCTCGCGGCGTGTGCCACAGTTGTGGTGTTCACTAACGACTATTTCGACGGTCAAATAAGATGCAGATTGTTGAAACAGATTAAATGCTTTTTGGGCAGCAACTCACGTGAAAGCGAAACGGTTTCTTATTAGGTAGCACGATGACGTCGCTGACTAATCCATCATTCATTTTGTTGGCAGATAATTTGATTAGTCATGGCTGAGTTTAAACTCTGAGCGAAGCCTGACACTGGATTCTTAATGTCCTAATGTTCTGTCCTAAAGTCCTTCATTAGTTTTATTGATTGTTCTTTGTTGCTTGCTTTTAACATTAAAGATACATAATGAGGAGTCCAAGGAAAAGAAGACCCATTTTAGATAAAATTCTATAACCTCCGTCACATTTGTATCGTTTTTTTATTTGTAAGTCATCTGAATGTCGATGTGTGCACAGGTACGGGAAGATTCAGTCGGCAAAGGCAATCCTGGACAAGACGACCAACAAATGTAAAGGTCAGTAAGGTCATCAGCTTATCAGAGCTGCAGGATAAGAATGTTCGTTATTTATTTAGATATATAACGTCATTCCTCCTGCTGCAACGTGTCTCCAATGCATGTTTAAGAATGCATTCTGCACCACGTTTTAGGCTATTTACTTATATGGAAACATATACTGTTATTTTCGTTGCCAAAGTGTATGAAAATCCATTTGCAGCGACTTGGTAATTTACTTAACTCTGGTAATCCATCAGTGCAAACAGTCAATGTGTCCGCTATTGCTTTGCTCAAACCTGTTGTGATGTTACAGGACATTGCAGCTGAAAGCGCAGCTTGATTTGCAAAGTCGGCGCAGGAATAAAATGCAATGAAAACCGAAGTTTGATTTGAGATTATGATGGATTACCTGGCTCAAGTAGATTTAGAGTCTCACACAGAGATTTTCACACATTATGGAAGTGAATGGAGTCCAGTGAGTGATGGTAGAACACATTCACAATTATCAGACACAAGATACAACATGTTAATAAACGAGCGTTAGAGGTTCTGGTTTACCTTTGAACAGCGCTCGCTGTTTCTCCGTTTCCTGTCTTCGTGCTGGTGGTAACGTTTTGAAAACTAAATTGTGCTTCGGTAATGATAATATATAATATACCTTAATATGTTCCCATTATTAACGAATATAAGTCAATTAATCCGTCCCATCCCCCAGTAATAGTGATAGTACAAAATGTACAATAGATGGTTGTTGTTATTTTTTAGAGACTGTTCATGTTAATATGGTTCAACCAACTACAGGTTACGGCTTTGTGGACTTTGACAACCCGACGGCTGCTTTAAAGGCAGTACATGCTCTAAAAACAAGCGGCATACAGGCCCAGATGGCGAAGGTGAGTTTGGTGCAGTCATACGTGTGTGTGTGTGTGTGTGTCTGTGCATGCGCACGCGGGGGGATATATTGCTTGTGAACATCTCTGTGGGTTTGTGCTAATGCGTGCACGTGTCCGGTGTGAGCTGGAGAATGACATTAGACTGGTCACATGACCTCGGCTGACAAGCTGTTCTTCCCGTGACCCCATTTACTTTCACTGTAGAAACCAGATGTCACGTCCCTCCCTGCCAAATAACCGCCTGTCAGTGCGGCACGTTACACACACACACACACACACACACACACACACACACAGGACCACCGGCCCACACACTAACACGCCACCCTGGTGAGGTTTTACTCTGTAGATGGAACAGATTATTTTTTTACCAGTAGTATTACTTTGTAATTGGGTGTTAACAATTATCATTCATGCATATTGATGTCGGCATTTCTGCAGCGGGGCGCTGCAGCAGCTGCTTTGAGCCATTCTTGATCCTCTGTGACTAATTCAAAGTAACCAGTTTTCCATTTTCTCAAAAGTATTTTTAGACGACAAACCGGGTGTTGGTTGCATCGCATCTGTGATTTGAGCAGCGGCGGCAGAAATGGTCCGGATCATTCAATGTCTTTCAGTCCGTTTCCCGGTCCTCCGTCGCTGTGCTCAAATTCTCGATGGAGAGACGTTCATTGATGAGGGGCCGCTCTCAGGAGACCGGTAGCTAGGCTACGCCGCTCTCCTGCTGTTTCTAGGGAAGACCGTGGAGGCGCCAAGCTGCCGCACAGTTCAGATGCAGGGTGTTCCTGTGGGTGTGGGGAGGAGAGCTTATTCATGTTGTCCCCCCCCCCTCCCCCCCAATGTCCTCCTCTAACCCGTAACCATATTTAAGTCCAAAACCCTAATCCACACCGACAAGTATAGTTAAAGAGAATAATCTATTTTGCCTGAGAAGAAATAGCGCAGCACTTTATCCACATTCATCCTCTAAAAAAATAAATGAAAGATTCAAGAGAAATTATTATTCTCTCTGAGGTCAAATGCAAAACGGACACGACATCCAATGCCCTTTTTCTCTTCTTTCTTCCGCTGTGTGAGCAGCAACAGGAGCAGGACCCCACAAATCTGTACATTTCCAACTTGCCTCTCTGTGTGGACGAGAAAGAGTTGGAGAACATGCTGCAGCCCTTCGGCCAGGTCGTCTCCACGCGGATCCTCCGGGACTACAGCGGCAACAGCCGAGGCGTGGGCTTTGCCAGGTCGGTGGCAGCGGTCATCGTTTCCCTCTTTAAAATAGCTGTGGGATAAACTTTCAGCTTTGATCATGAGGCTTGGATGGTGAATTGCAAAATGCCACCGAAAAGTTTGTAGCTGGTGCTGAATTGTTGCTGCGTAGCTGCTGTTGAAGGACAACGAATGCTTAACAAAAATGCGGTTAAAGATATGAACATTTGGAACACATTCGTTACTATGATGGTATGTTTTTCACAAAATATTACACAATAAATCACTTTAGTGTCATTGCAATATAGAGCAACCAGGAGTACAGTCCCACTTGCATCCATGAGTTTCACAGTGAAGGTGAAGTCAGGTCCTCTTTGCAGAAACTCCAGTATTTACACTGCTGTAATTGTGTGAAAGAAATCTGTGAAAAGTGTTTTGTGTTGACGTTTTTCATTGATGTCAAAATAACTTTCTCACACAAGCTTGTATTCGAATTCAATTGACAAACCTGCAATTGTTTGGAAGCCAAATTGAGACAAGCTCCCATTCATACACACAGCCGAGTGTATTTGTGTAGGTATTTTTATAACTCAATGTGCAGGGACAATTCTGCTCAACCCATGAAGGGGCTCTAACTCTAAAATACTGCATTGATTTTGACTGAAGATCGCCTCTGCTATTTGACAACCAGTCATTTTTTTATTTTTTTATTCAGGATGGACACAACAGAGCAGTGTAACGCCGTCATCTCCCACTTCAATGGGAAGTTTATCAAAATCGCTTCTGGAACTCTGGGTAGGAACAAATTGCACCTTTTTCTGTTCGTGTTCCCTCAGATGAAAACTGCGGAGGCGCTGATGATTGATCGCTTACTGTTGACATGCCGCCGTTTTGCTTTCGCCCACAGCTCCCTCTCAGCCCTTGCTGTGTAAGTTTGCAGACAGTCAAAGGAAGAAACATGCTCACAGTGGATTTGTTCCCAATGGACAGACAGGAGATCTCAGACTAGTACGTATCTGCTATCATCCTACATGCATTTCAACCTTCAGCCCCTTCTTTATGGGGAGAATGAGCGTATTGCAGTCCTTTATTGTGCCATGTGTATAAACTATGCCCATTTCTAGAAAGGAGAAGAAAAAAACTCCTTCCTTAAAACGATCTTTGAACCCTACATTATAATTTGTTGAGCCGTTTTGTGGGAAATGAACATTGTTTATCATCTTTATATATAACAGTAAATTAAACATTAACCCAATATAACTGAAAAAGGGGTTCATGCACTGATTATTATTTCACATAAGTTTCAGTGGTTTTTATACCAACGACAATCTGTAACCACATAATTTCCTCTCCTCAGGGTGCAATGACTCTGACCTATGACCCCTCTTCAGCAGCTATACAGAATGGGTGAGTTACACGACTTACTTTAACTATAGCCATAACTCCAGAGCTTTATTTTAAAATACTGGCCATTTCCTAGGTACTACCCATCTCCGTATCCAGTGAGCAACCGCATAATGACGGTGCAGCCTGCGATGTCTCCCTACATGTCTCCAGTCAATGCTTACCAGGTACTGCAGAACATCCTCAATGCAAACACGTTCAACTTCCAGCTGGATTTAAATCATCTCCGTCTCTCTCGGTCTCTCACTTCGCTTCTCTGTTGCATTTGAGGTAATGGTTTGTGTATAAGCGCGTTGGCTGTATTTTTGCCTGTGTGTGGGTTGTACAGGTGCTATAGATGTAAGAACAGGTGTTTAGAAAAGCCGCACAGGGCCGCCGCTCACTTTGGCAGCTCTCTGTGGCGCCGGATGGTGGTTTGATTTTTCTTGTTTTCGTTTGAAGGGCTTGGTCATCCTGAACTCAATACGACAGTAAGCTTTGTAAAAAAACAAAAAAAAAAAAACCTCTTTTCAGCAGATGCATCTTTTCTGAAATAGGTTGCTGCTCAGTGTTTTGTAATATTTCACCAATAAGTTGTGAATAATGACTTTCTGTGCTTCAGAAACCGATGTTAATCTGCACATGAAGGTTGAGTCTGGTTCAGCCCCCTTGATTAAACATTCAAACAAACACTTGCGTCTCCCACCGTCCCGCCCTTGGCCAAACTGGTACCTACCTTCTGCTTCAAAGGTTGTTCCAAAGATCCGAGGTTCAAAGGTTGGCAGCCCAAGAGCCCTCTGGTGGACACCAGCAGTGAGGGAAGCTTTAGGGATACAGAAACAATGAAGAAAAGATTCTGACTGTTGGTTGGTACGGGTGATGGACTTGCCCATGGGGGTTTATATATTGTACAAAAGCAGGTTACAGGGCATGCAGCTACCGGGATAACATCCTGCGCGCTTCAAAGAACTTCCAGAGACCCGCTGACCCCCTCAGGGGGGGGAGCCAGCGACTAAACCCGAGATTTTGTCTGGAGGTGAAAGACGATGTTTATCTAAGTCCTAATCCAACATATTGCAAGATGCGTGGCGTTTACGGGCCATCCTGATGTCTGGGGACACAGGGATTGTTTAAAAGCTCCTTGGCCAACAGAAGGGGAACAGAGGGCCCCAAAAATCCCAAATGCTTGGAATTTTTCTGGGACTGTCATGGTTGACTTAAAGTCCCTGAGCAGAAAGAGTTACTTCGAAACGCAAGACTGGATACTGCGTATGCTGTTGCATAAGTTCTCCAAATTGACCATTTAGACTAATTCTGTCCTTGTATTCCTATTAAAAAGCGATGCTTATTATCATTTTCCAGTTTGTAACATGAAAGTTTAACTCAAGACTCCTCAATAACTCTCTCTTTCCATCTGCCTCTCCCTTCCTGTCTGACCCTCCACTAGGTACAGAGTCATTCTTGGGTGGCACATCAACCATATATCATGCAACACCCGGTAAGGGAACAACGGCATTTGCTCCTTTTTTTTTTTATTCATAGCCGCATAGACCACCTCCTATTCTGTGTACAGAAAATGGGTGTTTGGCGCCGCTACAACTCTGAGCTCACTGTGTGTGAACTTTAATCGGCCCGTTCTGCTTGCTGACACAATAAACGTTAAAAGCTTCCCCCAAACGTAGGAGGGGGCTTCGGAGGGGGGATCGAGCCCAGACGAGTTCTGGGAAATAGCCCCTGTGTATTTACATGTTGTAAGTGCTGTATGTGTGTGTGTGTGTGTGTGTGTGTGTGTGTGTGTCAGAGTGTGTATGAAAGAGAAATGGAACAACTAAAAAGTCATTCAGCCACCGCCCCCCCCCGCCTCTCTCTGGACCCAGCAGGAAATGCCTGGAGCGGAGACAGTCTTGTGACTCTTTGACTCTTCCAACAGATGGTTTCCAGTGGAACAAGTGTCTCTGCTGATCTGCCCCCTCCCCCACTTTCTACTAGGAAACGGCCCATTCCCTGAAGGCGTCATGTCTAAAAGCAATATACCACATCTTAAAACAGTCCAGCGCCGGCAACGTCACACCTCTCTAGATGTTCTCATAGCGTAACGTAACCCGGGAGCACAGACTGCTTCACTGCTGATCAAAAAAACAACAACAACGCAATAAATGTTTTTACCCCAGCAGATCTTTCATAAATACATTTAGAAATGAACAAATGGCGCGATTTATCAGCACACATTACTTGCCCCTGTCGTTGCAGCGCACATGTGCTGTTTTATGAGGTTTTTCATCAGAATTGGGTGAATGGATCATGTGATTATGTGGTTAAAAAACCGCCGATGCTTTGTGTGCCAGGGTGCTGTGATGTCTCCCTCTGTGGATCCCTCCATGTCACTGCACCCTTCAGCCATGATTACTCAGCAGATGGGCCAGCTGTCACTGGGAAACACTGGAGGGGTAAGCGGAATTCTGGGATATCCTAAAGCGCATTTGGCATTAAATTGGCAATAAATAAATTAAACCTGAGTAGTATGATTGGATAAAAAAACGATGACCAATACGAGGACAAAATGTTTCATTTAATGCAAGTTGTAAAAATGACTGATTACTGTGACTAGAAAGATCTTTGATTGGGACATTTTGCGTGGACACTTCTTATTGTTGAGTGATTCCATTAGTCTGTTGTCAAAATACATTACAGTGTAATGTTCAAGTTTTTACTTTCATGTAATACCGATCAATAATTTCCTTTTTCTTATATTATCTTACAGTATATTTCAGCCAACCCGGGTGTCCAGGGAGCTTACATGCCTCAGTATCCTCCAATGCAGGCTGCACCTGTAAGTTCATTGTGTCTTCATCTCGATTGACTTTATTCAGGACATTCAGCTACATTCCTTCAACTGCAATCATATCCTACATCAATAATGGTTTCAGGGTATTTAAAACAGGCCGTGCTGCTCCATTCAGCTTCTATACACATAAGGCCTTGAACTGTTTTGGTCCTCTGAAACCATCAATTATCTGAGTCCAAACACAGTGAAGATGGTTATTATCACGCTCTAAATGAGAGATGCTGTGTGGCTTTTCAGGAGAATGGCACGCCGCAACAAGTGGATTCTTCCAATAACTCGTCTCCTTACAGTCAACTCAGCAAGTAATCACAGGTGTGCATCTGCCAGTGAGGCTTAATATGAATACGAGTTAGTTTTTTAAATCTATGTGGGTTAATGGTAATCTGCTGTTAAGTTTGTTTAGTTGTTATTTTTTATAACCGTGCTTCTGCTCTCTGTGTCTGTTTTATTTTAAGGTTATAGATTCCCGCCGTGTGAGCGAGAGGGCGGGAGGGAGATTGCCGATGACATCACAGTAGAAACAATTGCCGCCTTCTCTGATTGGACCAGACACATGAACTTTTTTGCACAGCCCCGACGTTTGTGGTGAAAAAAGGAGGACAGTGTAAATGGACTCAAGCAGTTGGCTAATCACAGGAAGAAAAAAAAAAAAAAAGATTTATTTTGATAAAAAACAACAACATGCTCTTCTTTTTTCAAGGATTCTCAAACAAATGCCAGAGGACCCCCCTCCCTCCCCCCACCTTCCCCTCCCACTCCTCCCCCAGTATGATGTGATATTATAATGCATGAGATTGAGATAGTTTACCCCCCTCCAACGTGTCTAGGATTTTATAGTTCCTTTGTTTGTGATATATGACAAACAACTTGCAAAACTTGAAGTTTGACGTTTTAGAATATCTCAATTTTGGTTTTCAGCATTGCCACATAATAGCTTACAAAATCAATCCATGTTCGACTGTACCAGACAGCTGATGCAGATGACCATTTCATTAGGGAATTAATTAATCTAATATTGGAAAAGGTGCCTTCCTTACGTCACATCTAACATTCTCCAACATTGTTTCCATCGAACTTGATCAGGTGTCATATTTCTATCTGATTGATCAAACGTGTGTGTGTGTGCGTGTGTGTGAAATGCTTCGCTATCTAGTAGCAATAAAGACAATGAGAGTCCCACGGCAATACTGAGAAAAAAACAACCCTATGGTCACAGTCTCAGAGCAAGGTAACCCCTTATTTTCCCTCTTTCCTTTTCTAGAAAATTGTCGTGATATGAAACAAAAGAGCCGTACTTTTAGGAAATTACAAGTTTTACACCCAACGGACATCTTTAAAGGAGGGTTATTTTTTTTTTTTCTCTTGTGGTCAGTTCGACCAGTGATCTACCTCATGGTTCTGCCGGAGTCGGCTGGTGTTGTGGGGTTTGCAGGTAAAGCCCCCCTTTTTTGTTCACCAGAGCGGACGAAGCAGAACAAAAGCCACGCTCGGGAGCTGGCCCAATGGGACTTCTGCCCGCCTCGTCTCCCACATGCACCGTCTCTCCCTCCTCATCTGCAAAGGAACGCTGTGCTTTGGTTCGTCTGTACTCGTCATTGCTTCCGTTCTGGTGTTTCTTTTTCCCCAGCGCGATGAGCGCTGTCCGGCTATGAGGCGGCTGGTTTTACGATGCGCTGGCTCAGTGCGTTTAGTTTGCCCATTCTTCTGCCTTTGCCATTCATGACAGATCTTTAGATGACTCACCACGTTCCCGTACCCTTTTTTCTTTTTTTCTCTTGCTTTCCTTTTTGAAAAAGACTCAAAGCAACAATCTTTGGTTCAACTGTTACTGTAAAGTTTTCCAATAACAACGCTAGCATTTAGCCAAATGTTGGTCATTTTGTTTTACACCAGCTTAATAGTACACATGCCAACCAATTTGCATCGGAAATTCAACAATTGTGTCTGAAGTACTTAAAGAGCCGCAGTATTTCATAAGAATAGGATGCTAGTTAATATCCCATGATTGACAGCATGTGTTTCAACGGTTTCACTTGTCAGAATGAGATTTGTAAATTATATAAATTCAGGGCCAAACGTGAAAAATAAGTGAGTGTTATTGTTTGCTTTGCATTTGTTTTCTTTTAAATTGGTGATTTCTCATGTAAAAAACCCTATACACTACTATGAGACAAGAAAAAAGGTGAAAGCTTAATGGTCGCGGTGCTGTTCTCAGATCAATAGTACTGTAGCAGCAAATGCTCACCTTTGGAAAATACAAGCGGTAACCTGATTGTGCTGTGTGTACTTCCCCATGCTGAACATTTCTTGCAGGAAAAAAATGTAAAAAGGAGAAAAAAAATCTTGTACATGTTATCGTCATTGCTTCCCCCTTCACCTTCAGCTGATTTTCAAACAACCTTCTCCTTGCTCTCCCCTTCGAAAACATTGGAATAAGAACAATGCTGAATAAAAGGCTCTTCTCTTTCTCACATATGACTCCTCTCTTTCATTGGCTGCTCCTTTCTGTTTTGTAATGGTGTGTGTTTGGTGTAGAGGATAATTCTGCTGTCATTCTTTATTTTCACAATTGCAACAAAGCATTGATGCATCATTTCATATTCTAATGCATTGGCCACCAAGCACATCCACTCCTCCCAGTACGGCTTAGTTTCTTTATTCTATATTCAAAGATAGATAATTGTCTAGACTGACTGGCCACTGAAGTTCATTTTACTAACAAATGTAGTAACATTTCCACATGCATTCATAAACATTTGGTGCGCTAATAACTATTTAGATTAGCAGGACGTGGATTTATCGATTGTCTTGAAATATCCATGTTCACTGTAATTAAGGGACGTGTTGAACGTAATTATGTGACTAATTGATAAGTAGTTCCTGGACAGATTAAATAAATGAATCAGGCTTGTTGTATTTTAGTAGGATACATTTTTGGGAGTTTTAGTATTGTTGCCATTGTTTGAATATTAGCAATCCACGTTTTGGATCAGAATTTGATTGATCCTGTTGTTATCCAGCAATTTAACATTTCTCTGATTGTGCAATGAATATCGAGAAGAAACCAAGAGGCTGTGCTGATTATCTGGCAGCAGAGGGCGCTGTGAGCCAAAGCGCTCCAGCATTTTGGAAACAATGACTGATATTCAGGCTTCAATAACTGTGTTATACTGTGTGACTGATCTTATGGATGCAATTCATGACGAATCATGCCAGAAAAAAGTGCAACATGTGTGTCTCGAAATAGTGCAGACGGCTGTGCACTATTTCAGGCACACGGCCTTTGTAGTCTCGCTCCTCCACCGGATCTCCCTTCTTAAGCTCAGACTTAGCGCAGCTGATCCCAGAGACATAAAGGCACCATGCCACCATCTCTAACCAGTCAGAGGGGATCAAGATTAGCCCACACACCCACTGTCGGCCCCCCAACACATCACACATTACATACATGACCAACGTAGTGCGTGCGCACACACACACGTCAATCAAGTGCCTCTTGTGAGGGCCTCAGCCCTTTGAACATAAGATACATGCCTCGCTCTTTCCTCCCGTCCGCTCTCCGTCTCTCTTCTAATTCTCCACAGCTGAAGGGACACATGGTGCTGATCCCTTGAGAAGGGCCAAGGTCAGACCGGGGCCACAGACGCTAGGAAGAGAGGCCTGCTTCGGTATCCAGTGTCGTTCACTGAGCGTGATACACATCAGCAATTAAACACGCGGGATACTTCACGAAGGTGCAAGCTGCTGCTGCTGCCGCTTGCTGCTCCTGATGCTTTCACTGCAAAGTTGGTTCAAAAGAGTTAGTATCAAAATATTGTTCTGGAGGTGAAAGCACAGTACACCACTGACACTCATTTGTATTTGGGCTGTTGAATTATCTGGTTTCTTTTTTCCTTTCCAGTTCATTGTTTGGTCAATTCGCTGTGTGTCCGTGTCCCACAGCTCTACAATTATCAAACAGATCTGGTTACTACCTACACTACAACATATTTTTCGGGGGATTGGACCTGAATGCTGATCTGAACAATAGAAGTTCTAATCTGAACACGCTTTGATAAATACCACGGGTCAAAATAATTTCTGTTGTATGAGTCTTGATATAAAAACCTTTAAACATTTGAAGAACTTTAAGAGCCATGTGGATTGCTTTACTCAGCGTGCTGCGTTGGCACATTGCTGTCATTCGCGTTAATATGATGCTGTTTTAACAGACCAATACAGTGATTGTAAAGATACCCTGAGAAGAAGTTAGCCGGCCATGGACTTTATTGGCCAATAGTACTTCTAGCACGTATCCCTAAAATGTGTGTGTGTCCTTCAAGAATGTTATTGTCTGATTCTTCTTTGTTTCATTCTACCTATCTTCCTTTAGTACATTCTGTACTTGTGATAAGGGTCAAATGACACGATTTTTAGATACATTTTGTTGATTATTAAATTATTAAAAAGAAAGAATTCTTGTAGTTTAACTTAAAAAACTATTGGATAATCTGAAAAAAATGTTTTGTGACAAAACTGTAAAGGGGCTGTTTTAATTTTTAATTTTATGAAGAGAGAGATACCTCCTCTGATGCTCTTCACTGGGTTTCTCTATGTTTAAAGTAGAGGATTGTGTCAAGTGGTTCTCTAAGCAGGACAAGTGGCACTATTGGAAGGAATGCTATGACTTTTTATTTAGACATTTATAATCCCCCAGTGGATGAATCCCAATGACTTGATGGATGACTGTACGGCTGATTGGAAGTTACTAACGAGACGGATTGCTGTACGATTTGGAAAGCCGCATTCGTGGTAACCAGAGGCTGACTTGTAACAACTTCACAGCTATTCATCCAGCGCAATCAATACTTCTTGGTCATCAGCAAATACTAATGGCATTCCCAACAGCCCCAGCTGTACTAAAGTGCTCATAAGAAAAGACGATGAACATGGTAAATAGTACACCGCCTGAACACCAACTTGCTTGCATTGTTATTGTGCACACAGCATGTCTTTGCCACAGCACTGCAGCATGCAATTGGTTGCTGTTGAGAGACACATGCTAGAGAGTGGTGCGTGCTGCACGGGCTATTAAAGCCCTCCAACAGCATGGCTGTGAATTTAGGCTTACGTAAGAACCAACTATTCTACCGTGCAGGCCTGCGCTCTGTGATTTCGTTCCACTCTCACATGCGTGTATGCGTGCACCTGCATTCCAGCCATACCTTTGTACGAAGGAGGCTGTATCACAGCACCGGCACTCCCTCTCTCGGCGGCCTCCTCCTCACCACAGGAAGGAGTTGGACTTTTCCATGTACGCAAGCGCACACGATCCCAACTAATCACAGAAACTGTTTCTTTGAGTCAGCAGAAGTGTGCAACAGTTCAGCTTCAGCCTCCAGATCGCTGCACTATCCCATCAGTCAGGTCGTCTCTTAATAAAGAAACTGGCTCCTGTGGACGTCTCAGTGCCGGCAGTTGTTGCTGTCACTCATTATTATCACGGCCTCCCCCTACGCGCACACACGGACACACACACTCACAGGCGGCAAGTTGGAGCCTGTGCATGTTGGAGCCCAGTATGCACACACACACACACACACACACACACACACACACACACACTCGCCCACTTCCAGAGACACACACACGAGCACACATGAGTCAAGGAGCACGGGCAGCAGGGTCACGCCAGCGCCATGCTTCATAAAGGGCGCCGTTACAATAGGTTTACTGTTACTCCGACGACTGCCGGGATACAATGGGACTGAATGTACTGGCCTGATGCTGCTCTGCTTCTCTCCATTTTTCCCCTGATGACAGGACAGACAGACTGAGGCGGGACAGCATGATATCAGAGGACGCCCCTGAAGGTGAGTTGGCTCATTGCAGTGTTGATGTGTATCTCCGTTTCTATGCATAGTAAATGTGTAGTGCTGAGATAGTGGTATGAGGGAGAGCAATTTATGGATCGCAGTCTTACTGATGCTCTTTAAAACTCATGTCACGATGTGCTTCAAATGCACGTGTCACATTTCATTCACTTCCCTGAAACATAACTGAAAGGCAACAGGTTTTAAAGTTAAGTTATGGAGAGGGGAGGGGAGGGGAGGGTATATGGGATGACAAGAGAGGATACGGGAGGAGACGAGAGGAGACGAAGGGAGGCAAGAGGAGGAAGAGGAGGAGGATAATTATGCCACAAGAAGTAAACATAAAATGGCAATTTCACAGACAGACACTCCAACAAGGCTACAGGTTACGGTGGAGCAAGATACGGAGAACTGCGGGGAGAGAATGTCACTGAAGGAAAGGAGAGGAGAAGGGTGAGGGGTGAGGGGTGAGGGAGATTAGTAGAAGAGGTGGAGGGGTGTGGGGGGGGGGGGTCGCTTTGGGGTGACAGATGGGACTCAACCAGATCCAGAAGGGCGTGGTGCCGAATTGTGAGATTCCTTTAAGTTGGGACAAGCAGCGATATTTGCTCTGCAGCTGTCTTGATTCAACACCTATGTCGCTCCCCCCTCGGGGGACACATGCGCGCCCTCATGCTCATATTTCATATCCTGCGATAGGCTCGCGTGCGTGCGTCAGGTTGAAAACATTCTCGTGACTCGACGACAATGATTCATGTTGTTAAAGATTAACTTTATCTTCTGTCATGGTGTCTCAGTTATAGGAGTATACAGACTATATTTGGTCACGATCGTGGCCTGTCTGTACTTTTTTATTTGTCTTCGGCCAGAGTTCAATCATTAGACAATTTTGGTGAAGCTTAAATCGGGCCTATGACATCCATCTGTCCATTGGTCCATCTGTCTGTCTGTCAATCTATCTATCTCTTTTAAATTCATTCAAACGTCTATCTCTTGATAGCAAAAGTATGTTGAAAGTAAACTAAAAGCTAAATGCACTTCAAGTGTTGAATGTAGAATACCTTTTTTGAGAAAATAAATGTTGTAAACATATTATTACATGAGGCCCATCTTGAAAAATACCGCGATTTTCTTTTAACATGTTTTTGTTGCCACATGGATTAATTATCACACGGGGCGGTTAGTTAGCAGTAAGAACGTGGTCTTTAATCTCTCCTCGCGCCCGCCTCCCTCTCTCACCTGGACGGAAGTACAACATAAAAGGCAGCGCAGGTAAAACACCCGCCTCCTGCATCCAGGTAGGGCGGTGCGACGGCGCTGCGCTCTTTACTCCTCACGGGGCTCAAGGGAGGCATGGCACTGGGTATGTTGCACTCCTGTGAATATGACACGACTTAAAGTATTCTCCTTCTGTTTCTGCGTGAGCAGTAACCTCGCGGACTAATGGGGCTTCTACTGCTGAGCCTGATTCTTCGCCACTGGATCGGCAGCGTGGAAGGTGAGTGCAGGAAAACACACGGCTGCACCTTAACGGTGCGCAAACAAAGACACCCAGTGACTTAGGAGGAAGCTCATAAATGTGTGGTATTTATGACTTGGATTGTAAGATTTTTTTTTTATTGTATCATAGGTAATTTTTTTGAGACATGTCAGACATATTCGTATAGGTTTAATCACTGTAAAATTAACTTTTATCTTTTTTTATCACTCTTTTTTGTGTGGTCGGCGAGCTCACTGTGACTGTTGTGTGTTGCAGGCTCTTGTCCAGCTGGCAGCGCTGTGACCTGTGATGATTGCCTGCAGCTCAATTCTCACTGTGCCTGGTGCACGCAAGAGGTAAGCACCCAGGGGTGCATGTGTGACAACAGAACATATAAGCAGATGATAATAATGTATTTTTTTCCGGGGCACTAGTGAGCAAAATGACAGTGGCTGTTTGTATTTCTCTCCTGATAAAACAATTTAAATGTACGGCCCATAAAACAATCTCAGTCCTCCACGCAAACGACAATGTGACTTTTTCCTTCACCTCTCAGAATTTCACAGACTGGTTTTCAGTCGGCGATAGATGTGACACGCCGGATATCTTACTAGAAAAGGGATGTGCCCGGGACCAGCTGGAGTTCCCTGTTTCCAAAAGTCACATCCTGCAGGATCGACCACTGGGAAAGAAGACGGGCAGCGTCAACAGCACCCAGATCTCCCCGCAGAAGATGGCGCTCCAGCTGCGACCTGGTACGCGACCCCCTTTTGATTCTATGATGTGGCCGACGAAGTGCTTCCTCGACTTCAGGCGAGAAATTAAGGTGTGTGTTGTGTTGTTGCACAGGCAGTCAGTTGACTTTCCAGGTTCAAATTCAACACACGGAGGACTATCCTGTGGACATCTACTACCTGATGGACCTGTCAGCATCCATGATCGACGATCTGGCCATGATCAAAGACTTGGGATCGTCTTTGTCTAAAGAGATGGCCAAGCTCACGAGTAAATTTAGAATGGGCTTTGGCTCCTTTGTGGAGAAACCCGTCCTGCCCTTCATCAAAATAACAGAGGAAGAGCTGGCCAACCCGTGCAGGTATACAACCGGTACTCAAATATCACCTTCAAAAACAACCCCGTTCCGAAACGTCAGTCATTTGGTATCTGACAGAATTCCCGCTTTCTGCCGTCCTGCAGCGGTGTAGCCTCAACCTGCCTGCCAACATTTGGCTACAAACACGTTTTGTCTCTAACGAGCAACACCGACAAGTTCAACGAGATCATCGCGAAGCAGCGCGTGTCGGCAAACATTGACTTGCCAGAATGCGGCTTTGACGCCATCATGCAGGCGGCGGTTTGTGGGGTAAGGTTTTGATTTTAAATTAATGTCTAAAACATATGAACCAAGAGGGCGTCTTTATTTAAATTGGTCAGTAGAGGATGAGCGAACACAATGCGTCTCCTGATAGGACAAGATCGGCTGGAGGAAGGACTCCATGCGGTTGCTGGTGTTTGTCAGTGATGCCGACTCGCACTTTGGGATGGACAGCAAGATGGCCGGCATCGTGATTCCCAACGACGGACAGTGTCACCTGGATAGCAACAACGAATACTCCATGTCCACGGTGCAGGTAAGTCCACAGGTTACAGAAGACTCTATTTTGATTTTTTGGTTTTGTTTATTTGAAGCCAGTCAGTTTCATGAGTCATTCTTAGGTCATCTGTGATTCATCTTTACAACGTCAAAGACATGTCGTCCCTCCTTCCAGGAGTATCCAACTCTCGGGCAGCTGGTTGATAAGGTGGTGGAGAACAACATCTTGCTGATATTTGCTGTGACCAAAGACCAAACACGCAACTATAAGGTGACAGCTTCTTTTCCTGAATGTGAGTCGGAGAACTGAAAAGGGCAAGTGAGTGTGTGTGAGCACAATGTTTACTAAGGGCAGCACATTAAATCTGCATTCTCATTCAACCTGTTCAAACGAGCCCTCTCCTCCCTCCCGCCTCTTTTCACCCCGAGACGAAGTCGGCCCACATTTCTGACGGCGAATTTAATGTTTATCGGTTGTATTGTTTTTCTCTCTCCCGCAGAACTATGCAAATATCATACCTGGTGCCACAGTGGGAGTCCTGGCGGCAGATTCACGGAACATCCTGGAGCTGATTGTAGCGGCATACAAAGTAAATAAACGTTCTTGATATTAATCATCATAATAACGGAGGAATGAATGTTAAAACCAGTAGAATTGCATTAAGTACGTATTAAAATACAGTCATTTGGCATGTGAATGTTTCAAGCATAAATGATGCATAATTAAACCGTACATCGTATTCCCCCGGCACTAGTTTGTATCTCTTGTTTTTCCCTCTTTCATTCTTTCAGTCTGAGGTTTCTTCTTTCCCTTCACCGCTTTGCATCAGCCTGCCCGACAGCAAGTCTCTGCTTGTCTGATCTCCTGTCCCTTCTGTCTCTCTCTCTCTGTCTTTCTGTTAAATCCCCCCCGTGAAGGAAGGGACTCTGGAGGCGCGTCCTCTATTTAATTCATCACTTATGTTGATCACACTCTTTAGTCTCTGAGGGGTGAGAGGCCTCTTTCATCGCACTGATTGAAAATAGTTGTGGTTTTTCACAAAACTGAGGGACATTTAGTGATAGATGATTCATATTTACACTTGGCTGCAATTTTGGATTATTGTTTGCAGCACAGTGGATGACCGCTTTACTACCCTGCAATATATTTACTGAATAATAGTGAAATCTTTACTTTAATCCGTCCTCAGTTGTGTGTATTCCACAAACGCTCCCAGTGTTTTCTCTTTCTTAGCCACACTGAGGGCAAAGCACAATCAAAGGCCCACAGGAAACACATAATTTACGATGAGTTAGCACCCAGACAGGCCCTCGCAGAGTTCATTAGTCAGTCAAACGCAGTCTTTCCTCCGGCTGAGGTGAGCTGTCTACTTTTGCCGTGATGCTTTTGTGCAGCGGCCCAGCACACCTGGGAGGATGACGCACCCAAAAAGAGAGCTAGACTGGTGCTTTTCCAATTGCTTCAGCAAGCTACAAGTCAGTGCAGGTTGCAAGTGTAATTTCCCTCAAAGCTGATTGTGATTTCGCTATTTTTGGGGACGACAACCTTTTATAGAGCCATAGTGTTTCCATTCAGAGGATAAACATGCGCTGTTCTTCAGGAGCTGCGTTCAGAGATCGAACTGGAGGTCCTTGGAGACACAGAGGGGCTCCAGATGTCTTTTACAGCCATTTGCCCAAATGGGGCTGTCCTCCCTGATCAAAAACGCTGCTCCAACATAAAAACCGGAGAGACGGTCAGTTGTTTTTGCTCCCATTTGCTCTTTCTTTGTATTTGTGTAGCACCTTTCAGGTTGTGCAGTTCAAAGTGCTTAACAGGTGACTGACAAGCTGATAAGAGCTGAAGAAATGTATAAAGATAGGAACAGGAAAATACCCGGACACCCTCCTCAAAGCAGCATATGATAACAAATGATGGTAGTTGAATAAATAAGATAATTGTAGGCTAAAAAGAGAACCATATAAGCACCTAATAAGATAAAAAGATTACTTTATTTATTCACAAAATGGAAAAAAAAGGAAAGAAATTGAATGGTACAACTGGTGGTATCTTAATTTGCAAAAAAAACCCGAGATTGATTTAACTACAGTGCCTGTGTTCTTCATGTCTTCGTAACCGGTTGACTCATTAGGCTGTTGATGAGTGTAGACTGTGGAGCCACATAGAGGAATAAGCTGCATGTGGTCACACGTGCACAATTCATTGTTAACCTTCCTCTTCCTCTCCTCTTCGCTCCTCAGGTAGTGTTCAACGTGTCCGTGGAGCTCCCGGGTTGCGTGTCGGAACCTCTGCACTTCTCCCTGAAACCGGTGGGTTTGCGGGACAGCCTGGAGGTGGAACTGTCGTCTCTGTGCTCGTGTGACTGCCCGCCGCGGCCCCCCGGAGCCAACGGCAGCCGGTGCGCCGAGGGCCAGGGGGCTTTCCAGTGTGGCGTGTGCGTGTGCCGGCCGGGGTTCCTGGGAGCGGAGTGCGAATGCAACGAGGAAAGCGCTTTGTCGAGCAACTGCGTCGCCAACAACGAGACGGAGACGTGCAGCGGACAGGGGGACTGCTTCTGCGGACAGTGCGCGTGTCACCCGTCCAGCTTTGGACGCGTCTACGGACCTCACTGCGAGTGCGACGACTACTCCTGCGTTCGCTTCCGCGGGGAGCTCTGCGGAGGTGGGCCATTACGCGTGATGAATTGCGCGCGTGTTGCCTGGCGTCGAGCTTTGATTCACTGATATAATCCGTGTGTGCGTGTGTGTGTGTGTGTGTGTGTGTTTGTAGGCCACGGGGTTTGTGACTGCGGGGAGTGTCACTGCGCCAGAGGCTGGACGGGCGAGTATTGTAACTGCAGCAGCGGCGCGGAGGCCTGCGCGTCAGAGGACGGCGCGCTGTGCAGCGGGCGCGGGAGGTGCGAGTGCGGCCGCTGCGTCTGCTCCGTGCCCGGGGCGTCCGGGGACAGGTGCGAGAAGTGCCCGACGTGCGGAGACTCCTGCAGCGCTGCGAGGTGAGATCCCGTCGGCCGGTTCCGCCGTGATTGTTGTTTCTTTACCTGGAAGATGTGAGTTGTCGGTTCGTCGCGCCACACGATCCGTCTGTTCTATGGAGTACAGGGCTATCAGGTTCTGGACCCCTTGTTCACATGTGTCTATACCTTCCATGTGACATCAAAAGACCCCCCCCCCAAACAACACAGCACTAAGAGATTTCCTTGGTCCATTGTGAAGCAGCTGTCAGATCTAGTGCCATTTGAAACCACTGTTACAGAGGACGAGGGTGGTGGAGAGCGAGCGAAGCCTTGGGAACGCTGCGATAAGTGACGGACGCTGGGGCTCCTTTGTGCTCACCGTGTCAGTGATTGAGGCCTCAGTATTCAGTCTGAATTATCTCCAGGGAAAACTTGACATTTGTTCCCCCCCCCCCCCCCGCTCTTGTTTTGACACCAGGACTTGTGTAGAGTGCCACCTGCAGGATGAGGACGATGTCGATTTGTGTGATCAGAAGTGCAGCGTCCCAAACATTTCCGTCAACGCAACAGCAGGTAAAGGTTCACACAAAACATCAGTTCTAAGAAATCAAGTTCTTAGAAATGATTCAGTATCTCAGACTATTTTTTCTGCACTAGTTACATTCATTATTGACAATTTAATAATGATAATAATTTCCAGAGATTGATATACTCAAATCACAGTGTGTTAATGTATTTGAGGTGTAACCGTTACGCACAAGAAAGATCTGCATCCGTCAAACTTGAATCACAAATTTTGTAAAATGACATGATAGGGTCAAATTATCATGATATGTTAAAAGTGTAAACAGACGTTTGTATTATGTCCTCGGTCTTGTGGAGTATATGTAAAAAATGTCAGTTTCGGTTTTTAGTTTTGCCCTTTTGGCAGCCAAACTGTTAGTGAGAGATTTCATGGAAGAGATTAACAAGGAATTCTCTAAACTATCACTGGCGATGAAATAACGCAATGGCAACAAGGGCACAGAATCCTCTCTCTAAGGGAATTATATTCTCTGCTAATTTATACATTAATAGCAAAGTAGCGTGAAACAAAATCAGTAGAAAGCTGGAAGAAAATTCAATTCCTGATTTGAAATATAAAATAAAGACCAAATTAGAAGCCTATAGTTCTTTTTTAATGAAAGAACTACATTGTTTACGGGACATGCACCAACATTACCGCTGTACAAATGCACTGTCAGCCCTTTCGGCTCCATCACTTGACTGTGCTGTTAGTGCTTGTTGTTGCTGGAGTTTTGATTTTTTGATAGTGGCATCAACACAGGGCCGTGCTTAGTTTCCCCGTGGTTCAGAGCTTTAGAGGAATGCTGACCTGCATCGACTCGGGTATCTCTCTGAAGCCTGCAGACCCCCCCGCCACCCCAACACAACACCATCCATGTCCATTCAGGCAGCATCGGACAATGGGGAAGAGATTATTTACCTTGTCGTACAGGCAGAGCTATTGTGGTGCATGTGAATGGCCACAGGACCCCGTCTTCCTTTATAGAAGAGATTATTTTAAAGCCACCGTACTTGTGCAAGCTGAGAGGTATATCTGATTATCACAGAGGATTTTCCCAGCTTTAGATGTGAAATACAATGATGCGGTCCACACACACACACACCAGATTGTAGTCTTTGATATGGAAAGCACACTGACAGCACAACAGAGGCAAGTGTATCCTTTTACATTCCCAGCACAATGCGGAATGGGAAGATGATATGCGACGGATTCATGCCTTGCTCATGGACATGTTGTATGTTCACCACTCCCCTCAGACCACGACAAGAGCCCTTCTATGCAATGCACGCTGATGATGGAGAATGAGTGCTGGATCTCGTTCAACGTGGTCGAAGGGGAGACGGGGACCACCGCCTACGATCTCCAGATGTTAGGTAAGCTTTGCATTAATGTAGCAAACAGATGACAGAAACCACGCGGGGCGTCCCAGTGTAAGGCTCATGTGTTCCTCTCCTGTCCCGTATCAGGTTGCCCCGAACCTCCAAACATCCCCATGATCATTCTGGGCGTCTCGCTTTCCATCGTGAGCATCGGTGTTATCCTGCTGGCCGTGTGGAAGATGCTGGTGTCGGTCCACGACCGTAAAGAGGTGGCCAAGTTTGAGGCGGAGAGGTCAAAGGCAAAGTGGCAGACGGTGAGATATGTCTGGTGATTTCTTTATATTTGTTATATTGTCAACAAACGCCCCATCTATTCTCAATGCATGAATAATAATACACCAATACAAGCGTGCAGAATTAGCTTTTAGCAGTTCCTGTTTGCTACATACCCATTAATGTAAAAACAACTGTCACTGGATTACTTTAATGCAGAAGAATGGTTAAAAACGTGAGGATTCTCAGGAAAATCCATGAGCTGAAAGGACTGCTGTTTGTATATTCATTTCTAAGCAACATATTGATGTTTAATCTCAAATAAACTAAAAATATAAAGATAATGATATCCTCGAGAGTGCAAACACACTGAATCTAAAGTCTGGAGGAAAAATGTCTGAATCTCTGACCTCCTTTTTAAAGGTTTAGCTTTTCACTGGGAACAAAGTGCGAGCCGTGGACAGGCTAATATTTAGGGCTATTCTTCATGTTAACATCACTGAAAAGCGATTGTGAATGTTAATTTGTGTTTTTTCTTTGTCTGTCTTCAGGGAACAAACCCTCTGTTCAAAAGCTCCACGTCTACATTCAAAAATGTAACTTATAAGAGCAGAGAGAGGGAAAGGATTATCACACAGGATAACTTCTGATGACAACTGGAGGCAAATCAACATCTCAATGCACTTATGTTTGTGTTTGTGTGTGTGTGTGTGTGTGTGTGACAGAGAGAGAAAATACTTTTTTGTACAAATCTCTGTTGATTCAGAGATGTTCTAACATAGTGGACAACACTGTGAACAGACAAATACTACACTACTGCTGCTGTAAAAGTGCACTATCGATGTACTGTTAAAAATGCACTTCCCTGATACATGGTCCTCCAAACTCTAGATGTTTGGATACTTTGGAAACATGCAGCATGGAAAGAAGAGTCTACACAGCAACTTTCAGAGAGTTAAATTGACTCTGTGAGATTTAATTTGAACTCTGAGCTGGTGTTTATATTGTCCCAATCTTGTCAGTGTTAAATCAACACTCAACAAAGTGTTGACAATTTAACTCGGAATAAGTGTCAAAAATAAATCTGCTCAGTGTTAAATACACGTTGTTAGACCCGACACCAAGAAGTGTGACACTGGATAATGACTCCAGCTCTTTCGTACAATTGACTGTGTAACAGTTGAATCAACTTTTTGCAGTGCGATTTCAACTCTGCACTTACACCGGACAATTAACTCTTTAAGAATTTTGCTGTGTACACGTGATCTACTACTGAAAATAATCTTCTAATGAATGTAAATATACAGGTGGATTATAATGTTTTTTCTTAATGCTGTTTTTTCTAATGGAGAGGCTGAGCCTTTGGTGTTGGTAATTTAGTTTGTTAGTGGCATGGCACATAAATAGAAGTAAATAATAAATTGTTGTGAAATGACACTTGTACAACATGGAGACTGACAGATATTTAATTAGTTGTCACACCAAGAAACTATTGACATTCTAGTTTGTTTACAGTGGGGCAGTTTTATAGTTGTTTGGGGTTATTTTATTTTTCATATAAGGTACTTTTATCAGCTGGGTCCTGCCTGTTTACACTCTATGGTGTTCCTGTAGGAGGGATTTGTGTTTGTGCGATCAATGTGCATTTTCCTCAATAAAGTTGTGCTTCATCCGAAAGAATAATGCATGATAATAATAATAATAATAATAATAATAATGGTAAACTGTAACACCCACTGATTCTGGAGCTTGATACACAGGAGGAGGTCTCCTTATAGACTTCATGATCCAACCTCATGAATTAAATCGCTGTATTGTAAAAGTCCTTCATTGGTAAAAGGGTACTTGAGATGTAGCAACATGTGAACTGTTTATAAAATTCTTACTGTTTTTTGATATGTCTGGTTTTGGTTTTTTTGTCATATGTCAAGTACTTCAGAGTACAATATCAGAGTACATCATTTAAAAGTTCCCTCAGTGAAGTAGTGTTATCATCGGAATAAACCTAAAGTCAAAGTACCGTTTACAGAGAGCGTCCCGCTTCAGCATAATGAGTATATGGGATTATAATTACAGGCGCATGAATGTTTGTATCCCGTTTTGCTGCAGCTGGTAACGTTTTACTTCGTCTCGTCTCAACCAAACACAACATAATTAACGTGAACACAAATCTGCCCAACAACACCGACACGTCGTCGAAGGCGTTTTAGTTTAATGCCTCCGTGTCTCTGTAGACAGATGGAACAGTGAAGGTGAGAATAACAGCAGCAGGAATGCGACTCCTCCGTCAGACGTGACGTCACTGCTCCGCAAAAACTTCACTCGCCACAAAGTTTCTCTCAGCAGAAGAAGAAGAAAAAAAAAAGAAAAGAAAAGAGAAAAGAAAAAAAAACCTCAGTGAACCCAGAAAGAAACTCAAGCCTCCGTCGGCCCGAGGAATGTGCGGACATCGGCTCTTCGGCACCGCGTCCCGCCGTCGAGATGTTCGTACCGCGGCTCCGTGTCGTGGACTCCGTGGCGCTCGTGGCGGCTGTTTGTGCGGCGGCGCTGCTGGCGAGAAGCTGCGTGCGCGTCGCGGCCGACGAGGAGGACGACGAGGTCCTGGAGAAGAAGCAGCTCGCGGACTTCTACGGTGGGTCGACGCATCTGGCCGCGGCTGCTGCTCGGTCGCTCTTTTATTTTTACATGTTAACGACCCCCCCCCCCCCCCACACACACACACACACACACACGGTAGATGTTGTCTGCGCGTGTATCAATAGTAGATGTTTGTGTAACTGCAGCCCGGTGCAGAAGTTTGCCTCTGGAGCCGCCCGGCTGCTCGCGTTGTAACAGTGGGCTTTAAAAATAGAAGCCAAACACGTCCGTGTTTTGTCCCAAAGAAGACTGTTCACACCTTAAACCCCCCCCCCCCCCCCCCCAAGTAAAATGTGAACAGGAAAACATATGTTTAGCATGTTGCATTTTTATCTTATTCAGCTGCAATGATTTGTGGTCGGTGAAAGATTAGAAACCAGCACTGATTGTAGCTCCTTTTATCTGAAGATGAGCATGTTGCATGTCACATTATAGTGGAGGACATCTGTCATTAATGGATCAACATCTGGAACCTTGTTACAGTACCTTTGAACTGTTTGTTGGACATAACATGCTATTTGAACGACGAGCGTATAATATTTTAACAGACTAAAACATTTAGATGATCATTAAAATAATCCAAACCACATTCAAAGATTTCAATGATTGATTCTTTCAGTCTTGGTTTTCTAATCGTGTCTTACCATCGTCATCGTATTTGTTTTGGTGGGCGGCTTTCATTGCTGCCATGTGCTGACATTCAGTCTCCATCCTGGTGTCGAGTGAGAGCATTCAGTTATTCCTGTTGGAAGATCACATGTTACATCAGGCCTCCGTTTAGCCGGAGTTTTGCTCCGTTTAAGTGGAGAAAATAAATAAACAGGTAAGCCGAAAGTACGAGTATTCTTACTTTACTTTCCATGCGGACGTTCTGTGAGATATCTTTGCACCACACAGCATACCAATGTATTCTTTTTGCCTCCTGGCTCCCCAGCGAAGGGTGTGTTCATCCTGGAGAGCGAGCCGCTGAAGCGCTGCGTCACGGTGGACCGCTCCAACCTGGTGCTGGAGGACTGCGAGCGGCCCACGCGCCGCATGCTGTGGAAGTGGGTCTCCCGACACCGCCTCTTCAATCTGGGCACCAGCTCGTGCCTGGGCCTCAACGTCTCTGACACCACGCAGCCTCTCGGCACGTTCGAGTGCGACACGGCGCTCCCCGTGCTGTGGTGGCGCTGCAGCGGAAACGGACTGTACGGGGCGTCCCACTGGAAGGTGTCCGTGGCCGGACGTTTGGTGGTGGTGAAGAAAAACTCCTACCACGGGTGGAAACGGTACAACACGCCCGGAGAGGGGCCGTGCTCTTATCCCTATGAAGGTAAGGCTCGCGCGTGTCTCAGCGACGTCTGTCGCACAAAAAGAAAAACTCACACCGGGCTTCGTTGTGTTCGCAGATGTACACACGCTGTTGGGAAACGCACACGGCATGCCCTGCTCTCTGCCCTTTAAATACAACAACAAGTGGTACTCTGAGTGCACGACGGAGGGGCGCGAGGACCACCTGCCCTGGTGTTCCACCACCACTCGCTACGACGAGGCCGAGAAATGGGGCTTCTGTCCGGTACACGGTAAAGAAGACACAGCAAGAAATGAACTTGAGTGGACAGATTACAGTGCGCACACCTCTTTTATTACATCACAGAGCTTTTTCAACTCTGTCATTATCAGGCTCTTCTTGCTCTTTGCTCACATTGACTCATGATGCCCAAACTCCGACTCTCACCTGTAAACAATCTGCACAGGGTCCGTTTCAGCTCCCCGCTGCCTTTTTAATCCGTGGCGGTTTTTTGTAGATTCCAGTTGCGACCATTTCTGGGAGTCAAACCAGGAGCTGCGTGCGTGTTACCAGTTCAACCTGCACACCATCCTGACCTGGAGTCAGGCGCTGTTAACCTGCCAGGCGCAAGGGGGAAATCTGCTCAGCGTCACCAGCCTGGCTGAGCAGAGGTACATCCGAGGTACGTACGGACGAAACATCGAGTACTCGACTGCATCCACAAACGCTACCCTTGCAACTGCGCGACATACGGATTGTCCCATCATTCCTCAGTCTGCTGTGTTGGTTACTTTTTACATCCCACAGTGGAGTGTGAGACCGAGAGCTATTTATTTGTACGGATGTCAGACACGATTCGTTAAAAAAACTCGGACAACATCTTGTGGTAGATCGACTTTCGAGTGTCGGGGCGATGGTGTGGATCGGGCTGAACCACCTGAAGGATGGACGGGGGTGGCAGTGGTCTGATGGAGCACCTCTCTCACTGGTCAATCTGCTCACAGGTATGATTATTATTATTAGTCTGTGGGAAGACGGTGTCTGTAAAATGGGATTACATTTTTTTTTACATGAATAGTCATATGAACATTTATTTATTGATCTTGTCAATAAGCAAGGCAAGGCAAGGCAATTTTATTTGTATAGCACTTTTCATACACAAGGCAGACTCAAAGTGCTTCACATTATAACATTTCATACAATAAAGTGAAATAAAATGCAGGAACTAAAAGACAATTGAAAACAGCAAATAAAATTATAAATTAAAATCTTATTTAAATTGTTTAATTAAAAGCAGAGGTTAAAAGTGCAATGTAGGTTAAATTTAGCAGAAGGCCAAGCTGAACATAAAAGTTTTCAGTCTTGTTTTAAACGTGGTCAGAGTTGGGGCAAGTCTTAAATCTTCAGGAAGTTTATTCCAGCTGTTTGTTGCGTAGTAACTAAATGATGCTTTCCCATGATTTGTATTTACTCTGGGAATCACTAACAGATTGGTGTCAGAAGATCTCAGTGATCTTGAAGGCTTATGTAGTGGAAGCATATCAGTGATATACTTTGGCCCTAAACCATGTAGTGATTCATATGTGAGCAGTAGGATTTTGAAATGAATTCTCTGACATACTGGGAGCCAATGTAGGATTTAAGAATTGGTGTAATGTGCTCACATGTTTTGGTCTTTGTTAGAACTCTAGCAGCAGCGTTCTGAACAAGCTGGAGCTGCCTGACAGTTTTTTTTGGAAGACCTGCAAGGAGACCATTACAATAGTCTAGCCTACTAGTTATGAAGGCATGTACAAGTGTTTCTAAGTCTTGAGCTGACATGAGCCCTCTAAGTCGTGCGACATTTTTGAGGTGGTAGTAGGCCGATTTTGTTACTGATTTGATGTGACTCTCCAAGTGTAAATCTGAATCCATAATAACCCCCAGATTTCTGGCTTTATTTGATGTTTTCAGGGACAGAGAGTGAAGGTGTTGGGTTACTTTAACCCTTTCTTTTTTAGCACCAAATACAATGATCTCAGTTTTGTCTTCATTTAGTTGTAGGAAATTTTGACACATCCAGTCTTTGATTTGCTCAATGCACTGGCACAGAAGATCTATGGGGCGATAGTCGTTTGGTGATAGCGCTACATAGATTTGGGTGTCATCAGCGTATGGTGGTCAATTTTGTTTCTTTGCATGATTTGTCCTAGTGGGAGCATGTAGATGTAGAAGCGATCGTGTGGAGATCATACGCTCCAGAGTGAGCATACAAAACGGTTGCTCTCGAGTTCAATGAACCAAACGGATCGTAAAACGTGTGCAAGGCTCGAACAAATGCACGAGCCAGAGAAACATGTGACGCTGGAGAACGAAGAGCAAAATCCATAAAAACGTCTCCTTGAAGATGGCTTAGTCCTTAGTCCGGTCAGTGATATGCAGCACTGTGATTGCACATATAGTACAATGCATGGTGCCCTGCTACACCGCTTGTAACGTAATGAGAAATATATCTCAATATGCAATTCATTGCTCGTGTTGTGGAAGCAATAAATGATGTCCAATGTAGTTTTAACATTCAAAAGAGGTTTACACGCTTGACAATTTCTCCTTTTTTAAGTTGAATTTCAGTATGAAAGGTTGTTCAACAGTGTCATATTAACCCAATAACGGAAAACACAAAGACGTCTTGAACTTTATTTATTGACCAAGAACAAAATATACAAAATATTATTCTCACAGAAAATACACATTTATTTATGTATTTATTTATTGCTTTATTGTTATTTCTGTATTTTGTCAGGGGAAGCGTTAGTTGCCTTTTGACGTACGGAATTTTAATATCATCGATGACAATGAGGAAGAAAAACACCCTCACCTTTGACCCCCGTCACTGTGTTCCCATCAGCTCTGCCGGCCAGCCCCCTGCAGGACAACAGGCAGTGTGGAGTGTACAACTACGAGGGCATCTGGCATGGTGCGTCCTGTGAGTCGGCTCGGCCCTACATCTGTAAGAAGACGCCCAATGACACCCGCAGAGCAGAGCCACTGGGTGAGAGCTCATGCCGATTCACCTGACCCGCAGACGAGGCCTTACTCAAAAGCAGAAGTCCTACTCAAAAGTGATGACTAGTGAGACCAAACGCACAACGTGCAGGAGGCTCTGTCAGCTCTTGTAGCTTCAGGCCTTCAACAGCTGCACCGCACCCGGGGAGTTGACTTCTGACCCCTCTCCGTTGCGCTGTTGGTGACTAGACAAAACAATGTCCTCTTTGAATGTGTTTCCTTTTTTCTTGTCTGTCCTGGTGGGATTCCTCCTCCTCCTCTCCCATAGAGAACTGGCAGTATGTCCGCACAGAGTGCGCTGACGGCTGGTGGCCACATAATGGAGTCTGCTATCGGCTGCTGGCGGACACGGAGACGGGAACCTGGGGGGAGGCTTCCGATGCCTGTCGCTCTCGGGGGGCAAACCTCACCAGCGTCCACTCCCTGTCCGAGGTGGAGATGCTGCTCAAGCTGCTGACTAACTGTAAGCAGCGCCGTGCAATACAGATATATGACGTGTTCTTTTGATTTTGACACTGGGGGTGCAACGAGATTATTTTTCCGCCTGTGCCTTCTCTTTTTTTGTAGTGTCCGGGGAGAGTGGGGAGGTGTGGATCGGCCTCTGGAAGCCGCCGTTGTCACCGAGCGTAGTGTGGTCGGATGGCTCACCAGTAACTCTCACTTTCTGGCACCAGTATCACCCTCCTCACAACATGACGGATGCAGCACTCTGTGTTAAAGCTGACAGGAAGGTCAAAGCAACCTATTTCTCATTTGACTTAGGTCAAACGCTTATAACTCGTTTGTATACACGTTTTGGGTACCGGCTGGTGTAAACTATGGCTTTGACCTCTTGCACAGGAAGGTAACTGGCTTTTTGCGGCGTGTGATGAGCGACTGCCCGCTGTGTGCAGCAGAGAGAGCCAGAAAGCCGCTCGTCAGCCCGGAGCCCCGGACGAGGAATGTCCCGAGGTAGAAACACGAGCACGCATGTGCGTTCATCGGGGTCAGCTTGTACTCAACACCTGGTGCACGACATGGAAATACAGTTTCTAGTAGCTCGACCTTTCACCTAAACACGCAGCGGAAGGGGGTCAATAACAACATCTCTTGATTACGTAACATTAACGATTTTTTTACCTATTTCCTAAGAAGCAACCCATTGCGGTTTAAGGTTGTTCCAGTAAATGCTGATGTCAGTTTATTTCTTAAATAACAAAAAACAGGTCCAGTGAAAAATGGATCACGCATAACAAAATCGGATTGTTAAATCTTCATTTTATCGGTTTGACTGCATTCTGCTGAAGAAAAATGAAAGCCCGAAGTGACCTATTTCTGACTTGGTCGAGCAGATTAGGTTTACAATGGCTGCACGCAGATAAGGACACGCCTGCTGCAGTTCAACTTCTCAGCTAGTTGACCCTTCAGAAAGCACAATGAGCTGATTCACTCCGCTGCTGACGTATTGTCTGGCATTCATGTTGCTCCTTGACTCTGTTTACAAGAATATCAGACTCCTGAGTCATGGAGCTACTCCATGCCCTGGACCACAATGCCAAAAATGGCCTTGAAGGCACAATATCAGTGGAAACGCTCGAGCAGCTTCTGATATTTCGAGCATCAGCTACAAAACCACATGTTCTGCTTGAGTCTCTTTATAGTCTGTGTTGGAAATGTTTACTGTTGTGTCGTTTTGTTGTTAAAAATCCTCCCCGACACATTTGAGGTAAATAAAAATGGTGTTTGCTCAGGCCTCTGGACCTCAGTCATAGGGAGGATGGGGGGTCGGTGGGATATATGGCTAATTGACACCATGTGTCAAAACACCCCCACACAGACAAATGCACATACTTATGCATAGAACCTTTGCTCCAGATTAGGAATGTGCCACTTTCAAAGATTTAAGTTGAAGTGCCACTAACAATACCCGACTTTTGATAGACCTTAAAAAATATTTAAATCAGGTGCATGTTAAGCATGTTAGCATCCATAACATGCACCTGATTTAAATACAGTACTGTTGTTGCTGCAGTTTTAGTGGAGGAATCCAAATTTCTCCCGTACTACATGTAAGCCGCTATACAAGAACATAAAATAAAAAACATCAAGTCTAAGATCAAAAAGATTTTCAATCCGACTCAACATTCAATGCTAACCTTAGCTAATGACAACTTTAGGTTGCAATCGAAATCGACGCGAACATGTTTTTTAAAGTTTGCATTTCTTCTTTTAATGCTCATTACTTATTTCTGGTCCTCTGCAAAGTTACTGTATTTGATGATGTTGTTGTCGTGTGCAGCGTAAAAATAAGCTGCAGCTTGAGGTAGAACATGCTGACACGGTGTGTCATAAGTTGACTTTTGTTTTGTTGATGCTGCAGGGCTGGAAGCGACATGGCCACTCCTGCTACACCGTGACTAGCCATGAACAGAGCTATGAAGATGCTCGGATGGGATATTACTGCACCGCTCCTCTCCTCACGGTGGAAAACAGGTGCTTTAGGCAGCTAATGGTTGTGTTTTATTTGTGGCAGCACTGGAGTCTCGCTCCTCATCCTCTGGTCTCCCTCATGCTGGCAGGTTTGAGCAGGCGTTCGTCAACAGTTTGCTGAGTGAAAGAGGGGCCGACGGCAGCCGGTATTACTGGATCGGCCTCATGGACGTGGAGAGGAGGGGAGAGTACAGCTGGCTTCTTCCCAATAGCTCCTCGCGGCCCCTTACCTTCACAAACTGGAACAAACACCAGCCAGGTGAAATGGAAAATGTTTATTTTCTAATTATAAACGCGCATATCGCGCTTTGCTTCGATGTGGGCTAATTACGGCTAATCCTTTCCTCTGCTTAGTCAGCTCCGGTGGCTGTGTTGCCATGTCCGGCGGCAGTGCGTTGGGTCACTGGGAAGTCAAGGACTGCAAGTTGCAGAAGGCCTCGTCTGTGTGCAAGCAGAGCATCAGCAGCTACCACGACGTCCAGTCGCCAGAGCACCACATTGACAGCTCCGCCCCCTGTCCTCCAGGGTGGGAATCACACTCTGGGATGCTCTACTGTTTCAAGGTGGGATCATCCTCATCTTTTTCTCCGCCCCCCCCACCTTTTCTCTTCCTTTATGTTAGCAAATACATATCTCAAAAAAAATGTTTCTAATTTAGATTTAAAAATGGAAATGAACACATTGACGTTCACCCAAAATACTTGTTCTGTCCCTTGTTTGTCCCGTGCATACATATATATACATCATCAGAACAGGACATGGATAAACACAAAACGTAACTGGGTTGCAGGTGTTCCACAATGAGAAAGTCCTGATGAAGCGTTCCTGGGTGGAAGCGGACTTCTTCTGCCAGGCCCTCGGGGCTCAGCTGGCCAGTTTCTACCACTATGAGGAGCAGGTGTTTGTTAAGCAGCTGCTCAGTACCATGTTTGACGGGTTGGTACTTGCGTCTGGGCCTCGTCCGTGCAGGAATGTTGTGGGAACTGATAATGCTTCAGGTTAATGTGATGTGCATGGAGCGGCGGGTACAGGATTTATTGATTGGCTTTTGTTGATCAAATGGGGTTTGTTTAGGATGCCTCCAGTGAAAGTGAAGAATGTTAGAATATCAATACGCTGCATGATTAGATAATTGTGTGGAATCAAATAAGTAAGTAAGGTTTGCGTTGTTTGACTCTAAATGTTTCAAGCTTAGAGATTTTCTGTTGTAGTAAATTTTTCACTTCACTGAGCAGCACTCGTTAATGACAACATTAGATTTACAGATTTTTGTGTGTACCACTTTTCAAAAACAATGTTAAAACAAACTTTACACAGTGAATTTTAAAAAATGAGATATGACTTGATGGACACAAGAGCAATAAGAAGTCGTAAAGGCCTAGAATTAAACCCTGGGGCCCACCTGTGTCTGTGTTACTCTAGAATGTCCATCCAAATGTGAAAACAATCTGAACAACTTCATAATGTTGCATTGGGTTTTCCTTTTGCTCCTTTTCAGAACAGAGGGCCGCTGGTTCTGGGTGGGTTTGAATAAAAGAGACCCTGAATATCCCGGCGCCTGGGAGTGGTCTGATGGTTCTCCCGTAAGTACACGGAGGTCGACAAAGTGATCCAAGGCCATTGAGCGGCCGTAAACCGTCAGAGTCTTGCCTGGTGTGTTGGCGCAGGTGGTGACCTCCTTCATAGAGGATAAGAACGAGGAGGATGACCGGAGGGACTGTGCCGTGTACAGCGACCTGACCAACGCCATCATGCCGCTGCCCTGCGACACACAGCACGAGTGGATCTGCAAGCTGTCCAGAGGTGATCGGCCGTACCTCACCACCCTGGACGCACGCGCACTTCTCATTGACACAGTGCTGCATTACTCACCGGACTCTGATTTCATTTGCAGGTGACCAACTGAAAAAACCCTACTGGTACACGGAGCGTGAGTATTTTCACTAACTTCATTGCTTCTGGCAACCACAAGGTTTATAGACACTGATGGACATTTATTGACACCGTGAAATTGTTTTTGACTGTACTGCTAAGTAATGGAAAGCAAGATATTTATATATACATATATAAATGTCCCTCAGAGAGCGAGCCCTGGGTCTTTTACCGCGGAGCCGAGTACCTGCTGGCGAAGCAGCCCTTCGACTGGGACGCCGTCTCGCTGGCCTGTCAGATGATGGGAGCGCACCTGCTGTCCATTCACTCCAGAGAGGAGATGCACTTTCTCAAGGAGCGCTTGCAGCGGGTTTGTTCTGCTCTGCTCATAAACCTTCGTTCACAAAATGTCAATGTCCTTTGATTGAGATCCCTCTGTAAAATAGCGTCTTTTTTATGATCACTGTAATCAAGTTGTGTCATATGGGACTGTGGTAACAGTGTTTATTTCTCCGTGCACATTTCATTCATTCACTCATTTCATTTAGCAGAATCTTTTTCATATCTTTGTGTCCTTTTCAAACAGGCACCTCTACACAATTGCATTTAGTCATTCAAATAACTATTTTATTCAACAAAATAATAGCTTATTCAAAGGGAAATATAAGAATTTTAACTTTGAACTCAATTTCACAAACTAATATCTGCAACAAATTTGTTCCAAAGGAGCTGTATTATCTCTGCAGGGACAGCACTTTTTTGTTATATCATTCCTACCTCTCCCCATAACACTCAACCATTTACTTATTCTCTTTACACAAAGTTTTACCATCTAAATGCCAGGACAGAAATAACTACTTTAGTTTTCTTTCAGTGAGCAGGAGCACAATATCACACACGGCAATAGTACACAGCCAAAGCCGTGTATTCAATCACTGCTCCCCTCTTTACTGAATGGCCCAACAGGCCCATTTCCCAACAGCTCAAACACTCAAAGTGAAAAACAAACAAACGAATGAAAAAATGTGAACACAATTGACACACTCACACAAACTCAAGTGTTTGCATTCGCACATACGCCAAGTTTAAACGTCCCTGGTGTGGGACTTTCATGCGCTTTCATGGTCGAGTCCCCCCCACACGCGGGGAGCGAGAGAAAGGCTCTTTTTACACCATAGAAGTCCCTTTTGGTGTTACGGCGTGTGACGGGATAAAGGGAAAAAAAACAAGGCGGTGAATGGAAGCTGGTGTCCGGGAGGCTCTGACAAAGCCGAGAATGTGGCCCAGTGAGGACTGGATTGCCAAGGAGGAGGGTAAAAGTGAAGTGAGCGCTTTCATCACTCTTCCTCTCACTGTGTCTCCTCAGCTGTCCCCGGGCCCGACAGACTGGTGGATTGGCCTGTCCGTCGGGCAGACTGGAGACGATGCCAGGTCTGTACGTGTGTGTGTGTGTGTTTTGGAGTCTGCTGAGAGAGAGGCTTGTGTGGCAAGTTCATCAAGACATCGGTGACGTCCCTTCGTGAAAACGCATGTTTGTGTTTGTTTGCAGTTGGAGCGACAGGACGCGGGTAGACTTTGAGAACTGGGCAGAGAGGAGTGCTGCCGGTGGCCCGAGGAGGGACAATGTGTGTGTCACCATGTCCTCTAAATCAGGTAAACACGTGTGCAACCACACACACTCGCGGATGCACGTCTATTGACGCCCTACTAGAACGTGTGGCGGTCTGCTGCTGTGTTGCAGGGAAGTGGTCGGCGAGTAAATGCAGCGATCGCCACGGCTACGTATGCAAGAGAAAGACGGTGTCGGTGGTGGAGGCTCCCAGGGAGCCGCACTACATCGGAGGATGTCCGGAGCAATGGCTCTACTTTGGACACAAGGTTCAGACTCACTTGGACACACACACACACACACACACACATCAGGGGGGAGCTGATCTGGGTCCCTAAATGACAACCATCATAGATGTATGTAATCAACATTTGAGACAAACACACATCAGAAATACCTCCCTCCTATAGAAGTTGATGCACGGAGGTAAGTTTTGTTAGTGTATTGGGAACAAGTATGAAAAGTGGAGGCTGGTGTTTGGGCGGTTAACACGCAGTAACTCTATCCCTTTTTCTTCAACAAATCAGTTCACTTCTCTAAATTCCCAGCTGCCTCTGGGGTAAAAGCGGGATGTTTGGGTTTACTTTCGCTGTTCCTTGAGTGAGTTCAGGACAACCGCCCGCTGGTGATGCTCAGTCGACATCCGCGAAGAAACCAGCTGATCTCCTTTGAAATTAGATTGCATTTTATTTTTCAGGTTTCAGAAAAATAGATAAGAGACGCAAAACCTTCTCAACGTCAGAACAAATTTTAGACCAAAACAATATGTGATAAAGCTGGTAACATGATAGTAACCGGACATTACTGTTTGGCACCAGAAGAAACCCAGTGACCTGGAATAGATGCACTCATTGTTCTGCATATTGAGCAGAATAGAAAGCCTTGCAGAGATGCCTGTCCTTTTCTCTCTGAAAATATGGAACAAAATATACATGCATGCCCACACAGACTCACACAGCGTGTGGCTCGCGGTTTACACAGTAAGGTGCATACGTGGGATTTGGTGGCATTCAGTGTTGACTTAAAGAGATAAAGAGGTTTTTATTGTCATTGTAGGAATACAACTAAATTGTATTTGGTAGCCAACTAGCACTAGCGAACGGCACAACGACAAGAGTAACAGAAAATATACATAAAAATGAGTAAAAGTAATAACATTTTTAGAAAACGTGCAGTGTAAACATTGGTACAAACATGATGAAAATAAATATTTTCATCACATACAGCAAAGGTTTCTGAAACGTGACGGAGAACTCCGGCATCCATAGGATTGCTCTGAATGCACACTGGTCCTTTATAACTTTATATAAATAATCTCTCATCAATGCAACGCCCCCTTTGTCTGCGAAAGCACGCTCCACACAACATTCATGCTTGGATTTCCTTTTCTTACTTTGACTTCTGACAAACAAGCGTCCTGCTGGTCATGGGGGAAGTTAATGATTTTCATTTCACAATTGCGATATTCACGTTCTGTGTGGGACGTGTGTGTGTGTTTGCAGTGTCTCCTGCTTCACATCCCTGCTGGCCCGCAGGAGGGGAAGAGCTGGAACGACGCCCAGTTTATCTGCGCCTCCTTCGCCGGCTCGCTGGTTGCCGTGGAGGACGAGATTGAACAAGGTAGAAGCAAAAAGCGACTACGGGTTCATTTCATACACAAACACACTGATGGTCGTTAAGACAGACGTGGTGTGCTCTATATATATGTTCCTAATTGTCCTATTCTCCTGCCGACATTCCTGCAGCCTACATCACAATGCTGCTGCAGGGCAGCTCTGTAGGTGTGTGGATTGGTCTGCGGGATGAGGACACCATGAGATGGACCAATGGGAAATCCGTCAGCTACACCAACTGGTCTCCAATTGGACCAAAGAGCTACTTCACCGTAAGCTCGCGTGACAACGTTTGTAATTTGTGAACGTGTTTGAGTGTATCAACGTGTGCCTTGTGAACGGCAGGAGGATGATTTGGCCAGTGAGTTGTCCGATGAGCCGCTGTGCACGGTTCTATCCAACAATCACAACTTCCACCTGACAGGGAAGTGGTACGACGAGAAGTGCAGCGAGAGCGGCTACGGCTTTGTTTGTCAGAAGCCTCAAGGTAAGATCCCTTCACTTTCTTTATCTTTCCGTTCTGTCACTGCCTGTTTGTTATGTTTGTTTTTCATTTCTGCTGTCAGACCCCATAACCTATTCTCTCTGCGAGTCAAAGAAGCCTCCACCATCAATGCTGATGGTGTTTTCTTTCCTGACAGCCACAGACTGTGTTATCGGCCCTCAGATGACAGAAACGTTAACAAAACTGAAAATGTTGTGCTGCAGAAATATGATAATAATATAATATATCTAACACATTAACAACACGGGGAAATACAAAGGCACAATAAAGAGTCAATTAAAGTAGCCATGTACATAAGGAGCTCTGCAGGGAATGCAGAGGCTGCTTTACTCGTGTTGGCAATGATTCTCGTCAATGCCGTGTTTATTCGGTAGGCTGAAGTAAAGGAGCTCGTGCAGCTTGACCTGATTTCCTTGTTTTCAAGCGTCTCTTAAGTTATCATGACCCATAAGGTGGCAAGGCCCACATGTATGGGGAATATGAAACTATAAACACTTTCAATGACAGCGCTGATGGTGCAAAGTCACATTTCAATGAGGACACTCGGATCTTCCTTCGTGTAACTCTACATCGTTCCATGATAATCGATAGCTTTTACTGTGCAATTTCAGAATTGTGCTCATTCTCTTTCTTGCAAAAAGTGAAATAAGATCACGTATCGGTCAGCAAGCGATGAGGCTGCAGCCAGGAAATGTGGCGTTAGCTGCAAGACGGGAAACTGTCAACTAAGAGTTTCTTCTTTTTTCTTCTCTTTCTTTGTTTACAGACATATCCAAACCCCCCACCCACTCCTATCACCACCCTCTCCCTGACAATATTGAGTACAGGAGCCGCAGCTACAAGGTTGTGTCTGGCAACATGAGCTGGTACGAGGCGATGCATATGTGCATAGAGAATGATTCTGACCTAGCGAGCGTTACCGATGCATACCACCAGGCTTTCCTTACTGTCCTTGTCAATAGATTGGCAGTCTCCCACTGGATCGGACTGTATAGTCAAGACGTATGTATCCTCTCACGCAATATGTACTCTGTTTCTCTGCACTGTGTGTGTGTGTGTGTGTGTGTGTGTGTGTGTGTGTGTGTGTGTGTGTGTGTGTGTGTGTGTGTCTGCTTCTCTACAGTTTTCCATCTTGGGAAATGCGCTTAATCGCTTTTGTAGCGGTAATTGAATGAGAAATGGTGATGGGTGAGGCATTCTCATGTCTGTATGGGAAATATTTGGCTACTTAGTATATAGAGAGGACACAGTGCGAAACCACACGCCTGCCTACCTTTTTTTATCCTTATAAAAAACAAAAGTTTATTTTGACATTCTAAAATGAATCAGAGTATTTTGGCTTTCACGTGTCTCAGCAAAGGCGGTTTCTAAGAAGTGGATGGAGGTGACCTACGTCACCTCTCCCCAGCCTTATTTGGAATAGTAGTTTGTCTATTCCCAACGCTAGTTTTACCTTTGGAAAATGCATTCAGTCATAGAAGGGGTGGTTATTACACACTGTAAATATCATAGACTCATATTGTGATGGAATAGTCACTCTGGCTCTTTGTCAATGGAACCAGTGTTCATAACTTCTCAGCAGCATCTAACTCTCACAAGAAAAGCAACTATGGGTATTTGCCCCACTTATTCCTTTTTAATATGTCTTTATCAACTCATTTGATAGATACACACAAAGCTTACAAGAGAAGCAAAACAGCTTGGAGCTAAATCTTAATATTATATGATGTCAGGAGACGTGAAAGGAAAGTACAACAAAAGGTCCTCCAACAGTCTTCAATTTTTTATTTTTTTATATGCCTTAAGGGTTTTTTCTCCTGACCTTTCTGCCCACGTAGAGGTAGTCATGAGCTTTCCCAGCTGTGCCTTAACATTTGGACTCAAGTATCACTGAGTCCACATGGAAAGTCTTAGTCACAGAGAGAAGAGTTTTATTTTTTCATCCAGCCTGATCTTGTTTCTGTTTATTTCTGTCTCATGAACAAATCGTTTTGTTATTTGAACCTTTATTGCACTCATTATTTCCATAACCATCCCAGTCCAATACTAACACTTAACTGAATCATTTCTGTCATAGCTTAGTATAATCACTGTTGGGAATCATGATATTCTCTTATAATACATCCATTTGAGTTTTGCATTTTGTGATGCTTCTAGATTAGAAGAAACCCACTCAATGCATCCAAGAACCCAAATCAGTAAAACAGAGAGAGAAAAAGAGAACAGCAGTCAGAGGTCCGTGTGAATTAAGCGTTGACGGTCCCTGGAGTGAAACCTCTTCGCTGACACTCTGCTGACTTCCCCGCAGAGTGGCATCAATTACCAGTGGTCAGATGGCAGCGACACGGTGTACACGCATTGGGACGCGGACGATGACGACGTTGTGGGGGCAGAGTGCGTGTACATGGACGTGAGCGGAGGCTGGCGGAGAGCTGACTGTGAAACTCAGCTTCCAGGAGCCCTGTGTCATGTTCCTCCACCAAGTCAGTGCCACTTCACTGGGAGTCACTGGGAGTCACTGGGGAGCGCTCGCGCCGCATTTCGCCTCTTTAGCCGCTGACTTTGCTGTCACGCATAATCCGCCCTTTGTCCCGCTCCCTCTTATCGCCCCGTCTCTCCCAGGCAATGAACCATTCATCGCAGGCGAGGTGGCGTGTCCCTCCACGTGGGTGAAATTCAGGCACGCCTGTTACGACTTTGAGCCGGTGGTGCAGAAACTTACATTCGAAGAGTCACGAGAACACTGTAGGCAGAAAGGTGGGACCCCGTAAGATGCCATCTTGGGTGTTCATTACCATGTCGCTTATTTGTTGTTTTTGGAAAATGGAAATGAGTCACTGCAACGTGCAGGATGGAATACATGCTCCCCCTACAGGTCAGCTAGAGAAGCTCTCGCTCTGTAGCAAACTGAATTACAAATCCCACTAAGTGGGTCACAGAACTTCATACTGCACATGTGTTTATTGTCCTGTCTGTGTTTTCTCCAGTCTCCTAAAATGGCAGACCACTGCTTTAAATGGACCCTAGTTGTGCGTTTAATGTGCTGCTGTCCCTTCCTAGTAAACACCTCGGATGTGCTGACCCTCGCGAGCGAGACAGAGAATCGTTTTGTCCTGGAGCAGCTGTGGTCGTCGGGGTTCCTTCACCACTCTGTGTGGTTGGGCATGTACTTCAACACTGACAGTAAGAACCCAAGAACTGGTCAGAGGATCGCGACGCCCTGCCGTCCCATTGCGGTAACCCGTTGCCTGTGCTTTCAAGCTGACTCCATGGCCTGGGTGGACGGTTCACCGATGGACTACGTCAACTGGCCCGACCCCGCCCCGGACTCCCGGCTGCTGGCCGCAGACTCCTGTGTGACCACCAGGGTGGACGACGGCGCGTGGCACCTGTCGCAGTGCGCCGACCGGCTCGGCTTCGTCTGCAAAGCCACCTCGGGTGAGTTTAGCTGGTGGCCTTCTGACGACCACTTGGGTCCCTCGTATCGAGCTTGAGCTAGATAACGAATCTGATGTCGACGGTTTGAAAACCCTTCCCATTAAACGGGTACAAGGTAGACGAAACAATCACCTACATCATATGTTCAATCCATCTCATAGTGACCAGCTCTGAAAAACGAATGTCTGCGTGGGTCCTCGTGTGACGCAGCGTTGTCTGAAAACACAAGATGACGCCAGATGTATTGATCTCTGCTGCATGTGTTCTTCTTGCAGATGCTACTGCCGAGGTGGAAGTGGAACCTCTGAATGGTAAAGTGCACTTTTTGCTTGAATAATTTACACTTTGGATAGATGCAGTGATCTTTCCAATTACAATGTGACGCACATAGAAAATGAACAATGCCGTAATGTAAAACTATACACTGAAAAACGCAACACTTTTTCAAGGTTGATATAGAACAAACGTTTTTTTTCCATGCACTCAAATGGTCGTTTCTAGTGCACGAATGAATCGAAGTCTGTGTTAGCAAGAGCTCTTCCTTTACGGAGGTGATCCATCCACCTGACAGGTGCCGCAAATAAAGATGCTGATTAAACAGTAAGAGTATAAAACAGGCCTCTCCAAGATGAACAGTTTTACCTTGAGGTGGAATATTTGGGGTACTGCCGCTGGACGCGAACAGCTCTCACGCCGCGCGTCTTCATTATTATTGGTTACAACCCGTTGAGCTGCTGTCCCGCTGTGCATTGCAGGCCTCCACCACGGCGTCATCCCCGCCGCGGTGCTGGTAGCCGTGCTGATCTTCGCCCTGGTGGCCGGAGCCACGTGGTTCGCGTACAAGAGGAACGCTTCGCGCTTCCGCCGGCTTCCCGCGCTCGGCAGCGCTTACTACAGACAGACCCGCTCGCAGGACGCGGAGTCGGACGGGAACGTGCTGATCGCACACCTGGAGGCTCACTCGGGGGAGTAGCGCTCAGCGATGGCTTCCGAGGTCTCTTTTATTCTCCCGTTATCTGTCGGCCTCTCGCCATTTTCGCCGTTGGGTACGAACGCCGCCCGACAGCGAGAAGCGTGACGGCTCCTCGGGACGGCGGTGAGACGCGATGGCGGCAGACGTTTCCCTTTTTTGTAATCTGAGAATGTGCTCGGAAGATCCCGGTCGCACTCAACAGTTTTCATGCTCTTAAAAACTTGCGAAGATAATTGTTGACACTGAAGAGCCCACATTTGAATTGTGTCGACTAACAAGGTCCACGTGATTGGATTGTTTAAGAAGGGATGCTAGAGATTTTTAAATGTGTTTAAAAGAGTAACTAAACACTCTGCGCTTTTTTTATATATCCAAATGTTAGTATTTAATCAATTAGTTGGAAAAGGGTATTTAGGAAAGTAAAGTGGATAATAAAGTGCTTTTATTCCAAACAGGTGGAAAAAGTATTGATCTTCTTCAGGGTTTTAAAAGTAATCCAAAATAGAAACGACAGTAACATGTATGATGTCATTCTGTACATTTCATTCAGAATTTCAGGAGCTGTTGAAGCTGCACAGCAGCATTGTTATCAGTATTACTTTTGTATTTCTATTTTTTAAGTACACCGGCTGTATTTTCAGCAGAGATGTTTGTTTCAAAATTCATTCCCTTGTTCACCTTCGTCTGCTGATTGCACAACTGTCTTTTGTGTTTCATTAAATTGTGGTTAGGCCTATAAATTCTAGTTTCATCACTGAGAGGAAACACTACACACGACACTTCTCCAAAGAAGAAGGAACTGCTCTGAACGTTTCCCCCTTTCACTGTATCAATGACTTCACTTTTCTTTCGTCTTAAGCGCAGCCGCATGGCCATAAACCGTTACTTCCCCCTGGAAGACCAAAGGAGTCATTCAGTAACCCTATCTTACCATCATTTATAGACACACAAGCTCTACGCGGCTAGTTTAGAATAAAGTCCTTCTGGGTTCTTGTGTCTTACCATGGCTACAAATGAGCATAACAAAGGTCAGATAATCTTTATTGACCCCACAATAGCTTGATAAGTGAGTAAGGTATTTATATGACCAGCAGTTTGACTGAGAACCGGAATTCTCTTTAGTCCTTTATGTTTAGTCTGTAAATAGGACAGTGGACGGTGCAAAGATAACTGTCAAATATAAATATTGTACAAATAAAATCGGTTGTCTTAATGAAGGCGTCGGCGTGTCCCTGCGGTGGAGAACAGAAGACATTACAGTGCAGCTATTGTGTCTCTAGTTCTATCTGGAAATCACCGCAGTGATTATTCATTCCTGTCAGCGAATACGTTGACGGATAAAAACGCGAAGTGCTACTTGAACAAGATGAGTCATCGCTGCAAAAACACACCACAAGCGAGTGGACGGGAAGTCGATGATTGGAAAGAAGATCCGCGTTTAAACGGGAGCGTGCAGAGGGAGACGCCGGGGTGAAGAGCAGGGCAAAGACAAAGACAAAGACGGACAGCGGAGACATGCCGCCTGGAAAATAAAAGCGCCGCCTTAGATTAGCCTGAAAATAACTAGTCAACATTATGGGACCAAATGCTCACATGCAAAGTCAAAGGGGTGTGACAGCACGCGCAAACGTCCCAGCCGTTATTTCACTTAGTAAAGTTGCATTAGTGAAGGTGCTTTTATTGTGAAGGAGGAGAGGAAGTGTTCAGCTGAGATGTTATTGTTTTATTATTAACCCGAATAATTTTGACTTGCTAATTGAAAAACAGCCTCTGGCATGTGCCACATGTTTATTCAGACCCGTTCACATGCGTCATGAACACTTCACACATGGTGTTTTCACGGGTCCCCTCGCGATACGCGCGACGTGCTTCGTTTCGCAGGTTTCCTGCTGCGACGCTGCGGCTTCGTCGCTCTTATTGTCGCGGCAGACCGGAAGCGCGCGTCGCGCGGCCTGCGGGCGGCTTGACGGAGCGGGAGGCCGCATAACACAGCTGACAGTTGGGGGAGAGCTGGGTGATCGTCGCGTTAGTTGTTTGCTCGCTCCGGGAGTTTAGTTATCTATCGGCCTGCGATCACAGCTCTGCACTCCGGGGGGGGGGGACGACTTTTCCTTTATGAGTCCAACGAAAAAGACTCTGCCGTCACCATGCCGAACGCGTCCGGAGCCACACTTTGCCTTTGTTTGTTGACTGTTTTCGTGGGAACTTGCTCGGCCGCGGGAGGTTTCGGTAAGTGAAACGAATCAAGTTACGAGACGCTTTGTTTTTTTTGTTTTTTTCTCATTTCCGAGTCACTCTCCGGTTATTCGACGCGATCGGTTTCGTCGACTCCGCTGGGTAACACGGGCGCGCGGCGTGGATCCGAGGACAATAGCCTCGAACAGGCTTTAACCCCCCCCCCCCAAAAAAAAGAAAAAGCAGCTTCGCGTTAAGTGGGTTAGGTCGTAATTTGAACCCCACCTCAGGGAGTTTGATGTCTTCAACATATTCTGACAGCTCGGGCAAATGCCCCCCCCTCCCCTCATTAGTCTTATGCAGTTGCGGTTTATGTCTCCCCTTTTTGTCCATAAAATAAGAATTTTAAAATGCTTCAACTTTTAGTCTCCCATAAGGTTGTTTTCTTCTTCATGCTCTTATTTATTATGGCCTTAACAGTTGAAGTATTAACCTGATTGGTGTTATACATGGGGGTTTGACCCGGTATCATGGGGGTTTTGACCCGGTATCATGGGGAGTTTGACCCGGTATCATGGGGGGTTTGACCAGGTATCATGGGGGGTTTGACCCGGTATCATGGGGAGGAGGAAACTAAACGTTATCCATCCCTGCTGGCCTTTCTACGTCATTTGACCCATTTTCAAGTATATTACCCCCTGTTGCTGCCTGTTGAAACCCAACCATTGGCTTTCCTCTGCCCGTCCACAGACGAGGACGCGTTCACCATCCAGCACTCGAGCACGCGCACGTGTCTGACCGCAGGCGCCTCTTCCACCCCGAGTCTCGCCCCCTGCGACCCCGACGGCAGGTCCCAGCTGTGGAAGTGGGGCTCGAACCACCGGCTCTTCCACGTGGACACGTCCCTCTGCTTGGCGCTGGACGTCCGCTCCAAGGACCTGTCCCTGGTGGACTGCGGCTCCAACGTCCTGCTGTGGTGGCGGTGCCTGGACGGCGCCGTGTACACCGTTTACCAGATGGGCCTGGGGGTCAGCGAGGGCAAGGTGTCCGCCAAACGGGACAGCAACGACACGTGGGTGAGAGGGGCGTCCCGGGACGACATCTGCCAGCAGCCGTACCGGGGTGAGTGCAGCCTCACGTGAGAGACGCGTTAAGTGGCGCCCGAGGGTCAGTCAACAAACCCGAGTTTGGTTGAGTGGAAGATAAACTGACACAATTGAGTCTTGTGATAATGTCGCAGCCTTTTGTGTGAAGGCGTTGCCTGTGAGGACTTTTGTGTCACATGCTGAAACAAGTTGTTGTGTCAGAACCTGACTGATGAGTTGCATACCTTCATTCCTCCTCTGTGCTGCCTCTAATTGACAGTCAGTGTCCTTCTGACTGGTATCGTGGGTTTCTCATTAACAGCCAACTGGTTTTCTGTTTCGAAACAGTGGATTTTGGGGGGTTTCTTCTGGTGTGCTTAGTGGCCCATGTGGCGCAGGGCCAAACACGAGCTTACTTTCACTTTTGGTTTCTCGGGTAGGCGCTCGCTGCTTGGCTCTTCTAGGGAACACGTGATCAAACAACTGCACCTTAACAAATACGTCTGTTTTTTTTTTTTTAATACGTATATATATTTTCTGTGTAAGTGATCGGGGGAAGAAAAGAGGGAAAGTTTGCGTGAAGTGGTGTCTTAACTTATTATCTTTAAGAAGCAAGCATTAAACAACTGGGATTTTTTATAAAATTACATCATCTTTACTGCAGAAATAGTAAGTAAAATATGAAATCGGACGACTGTGTTAATAATGAATCTAACAGCAGACTTGTGTTGGATTGGAGGGGTTTGCGTCCCTTTTGCATTTGCAGAAAAACAACAATCGCCGACGTCGAAAGCTTTTTTTTTTTTTCTCTCAACGTTTGTGGCACAAATGCCGGAGGCTTGTAACGAGCCTCTCGCCTCTCTTCTCTCCGTGCAGTCGTCCACACCAGCGGTGGGAACTCCGCCGGCTCCCCCTGCGAGTTCCCCTTCAAACACAACGGCAGCTGGCATCACGGGTGCCTCCCGGATCCCGACCTCACTGGGCTGTCGTGGTGCGCCACCACACCGGACTACGACCGAGACCGAAAAAACGGAGTCTGTCTAACACCTGGCATGTTTTTTATTTTTGTATTTCTTCATTACTTCAATACTTTTTACCCTTTTCCTCCGATCCTAATGGAGACGTAGTGCTGCCCCTTTTTAAAAAAATGTTGCCGTTGGAGTGAGAGAACCTATATTGGTCCGGCATGCCCGGATGTCTTCTAATGTATCATTTGTCTCTGTAATACGTCCTGTCGGATCGCACTCGCACACTTCGCTCCTCACGCTCACGCCGTCTCTTTGACTTTGCAGAGGAGGGTTGCAAGACTCTCTTCGCCGGGCCGGAGGGCGACTCCTGCTACGAGTTTGTCTCCGGTGTCGCGGTGACCTGGGAGGAAGCTCTGGATTCATGTAGGAGTCAGGGAGCCGACCTGCTGAGTGTGTCCCAGCCCGAAGACCTCCACTCCAAAACCCGTGAGACCGAGCGGCGTCTCCTCCTGTTCTCGTTTCTACTCCACCTTCTCGTTAACGTGCTCCGATTCGAGAGGAATGCTTCACAGTCGTAACATGAATGATTAGATAAACCGATACCAAATCATTTGAGTTGGAAGGAAGTTTTTTTACTAAAAGTAAATCAATTTTCTAGTCAGCTGGACTGCATTAAGAAGAAACAAAACACACAAAAACTGTCTCTCGATTGTCTTCTCATTTGATTTATGTGCAGTGAACCTTCCAAACCAAAATACTTCCTGTGTTGCTCTTATGTTTTAGCCATTCATTTTTGGGGTTGATCTTACTCATCGGTCTTCACATGAGAGTAGAAGATAAGCACGTAAACACCATGAAAGTGTTTTTCCTTTAGTGTATTATGGGTGCGGGACGATCTCCTAACCTCTTATGTCTTACAGCCAAATGCATTACGCTCACAGTGCTGTTAGACACTCAAGAGCACAGCGGATGCAGCAGCTTTATGGCAAAGCGGAGAGTTTACGCAGAGCGTGTTTGAGGAAGTTGCTAACCACATGAAGGGAATTGGTGCAGCTTCTTCATGTCTGACTTGTCCCCTGTGCTCCTGCAGTGTTGGACGGCCTGGACGGGATGCCTGAGAGGATGTGGATCGGCCTTCACCAGTTGGACGCCTCTCATGGCTGGCAGTGGTCAGATGGCTCCCCGCTAACGACATTGCGCTGGGAAACAGGTAAAAAAAAAAAAAAAAAACGTTCATGTAAACGTACCTGTTTACATTGACCTCGTTGTAAAACTCTTCTGTGCTGGAAGGCAGCTGCTTACTTACTGTTCATAATGTCGCTGGCAACCGTATTATAAAAGCAATAAGGTACTGGAGGCCGTACTTATCGTCAACGATGCTGCCCAACAACACCCTCAACAACTGTTACATTATTTGATGGAAGTACAGCCTCTCGTACCTTTTTATTGCTTTAGTAAGCGACTGATCTGAAAGTGGTTAAACCAAATGCAAGAGACGCAACTCAACTTCCCCACCGACAAATGAAACGAGTTTGCAGCCCAATGTGTGAAAGGCTCGTGCTGCCTTTAGCGCACCAGCTACAGCGTGTGGTGCTGCTGATGTGGTCGCTGCCCTTCTATAAACTGACACTGTGTGTCAGTCAGAGAAACAGTGCGGTCAGTGTCGCATAGGAGCTCATTGTGCCTGGCTGTTGGACACAGTGTGGCGTTGGAGTTGCCGCTGAATAACCCATTAATGGCACTGAATGGAAGGCTTTATAAAGCCTTCCAGCTATTGTGATATGTTTGCTGTTTTGTCCCCCCCCCCCCCCCCCCCCCTCCCTCCTTCTCAAAGGGAAGAGGTTGTTCTTAAGCTGCAGCGTGAACGCCGTGGACACTGCGGCCACCCGGCCCCCTGCTGATATGAGCTCTTGGCGGTTGCCAACGCGCCGCCGCGTTGAGCCTTTGTGGCGACATTCATTTTATTTCAGCGGAACCCGGTTGATAAGCGGAACCTTGAAAGTAACTCGAATGGCCGCGGCTGCACTTTGGCGGCCCGGGAGAGATCTGATGTGTGTGTGTGGGAATGTGTTTGACAGGAATGCCGTCCACCGGGCTTTTGGCGTCCGACTGCGGAGTCCTGAACTCCAAACAGAGCTACGAGTCCGAGCAGTGCAGCCAAAAGCTGCCGTACGTCTGCAAGAAGAGTTTTAACGCCTCCCACGTGGCGGCCGCGGGTAGGTTATCTGCAGCGCGCACCGCCTGCACCGCAGCAGGCGAGGCACCGCCTCACGTGTTCAACGCTCGCTAGCAAGCAGATTATAAAATCAGTTTTTGTACATTTAACATTATCATATGAGGAAAATATTCATTTAGAGAGAAATTCATGTAAATTAATGCAATAACTTTTTCAAGGATAATGTTTGGCATGTTAAGTTGTTAAATGTAAATGTTCAATGTTATATATAATTGTTAGACGTAAATGACGTATAAAACACTTGAAGTCACATGGTCACCAGTAAAGTTATCCCGACATCTCGCTTAAAGCCACAAATATGAAGCTGGCGGTGGCACCGGGGGGGGGGGTCAGCGGGCCATCAAGATCTCTTTAAAAATCTGCAGCAAATTTCACGGCGACAATTTGTAATATCTGTTTGCCAACAAGGCTACAGATCCAGAAGCTCGCAACGCCTCATCATTTCACAACCCGACAGTCAAAACCAAAGTGTGTCTAATCTCAGTTGTGGTTTTGCCCACCTCACACCCACCGCCGCTCTCCGCCTCGCTCCTTCCTCACAGAGTCTTTGCTGTACGACTCGACGGTGTGCGCAGGAGACTGGGTCCCGTGGAACGGCTGGTGCTACAAGTTGGTGAACCAGGCTAAAAACTTCACGGACGCTCGGATCCACTGCAGCCAGCCAGAGGAGGGAGTCCTGGGCTCTCTGGCCAGCCTCCACTCCGTCGACACCATGGAGATGATCAGTACTCATTTCCATTCGGGTAAAATGAAAGAACTGGAAGAAGTACTCTCGCTGGAGGCCCTTAAAGTTAGTTTTTCTTATTCAAACTGCGCCCTTAGGTCACCTCCTTTTGTTTATTCTTGTGGCCCATCAGACGGCAACGCTTTGAACGTGTGGATCGGACTGATGGGTGTTGGCGTGAACCCCGCTGTCTTCAAGTGGATCGACCACGCACCCGTCACCTTCACCTACTGGGACCAAAACCAGCCGGTGCAGCCCGCTGTAGACCCCAGCTGTGTCTTCTACTCTGGAGAGGTGTGTGTGTGTGTGTTTTTTGCACAGCCTTCTGTCTTGGACCTGTGCGGGGCGGGTGTGTCCTCTCCCGAGGCCTTTGTTTTTGTCGCCTGGCGAGCCCGCTACGCAAGTTTGTTTACAAGAGGCCCGTGAAATCAAACCTGCGTCCGTGCTCCACAGCATCACGGTTGGCGGGTCGGCGACTGCACACTGAGGCGACCTTTCATGTGTCAGACCAAAGGAGAGGCCAATAAATCTGCGACACAGACCGGATGCCGCTTTGAGGATGTGAGTATTGTCTACTTGACCTGATTTTCCGTGTCGAAGCCTGCCGGGTTTATGGAATCAAGGTCCGGTCCCAGAAGACCGTGTGCAAATTACAGGCACAATGCCCAGTCAATGTTTGTTTTGTCCGCACGTTAATTTCTAAACGAACACGTTCCTCCTCCTCCTCTCGCGTCCGTGAATCCATGTTTGCGTGGACCTCCCACACGTGAAGCCTTCGAGCCGCGCGCACACGTCGCCTATAGTCGTGACATTTTGACACAGATGAGAGCAGCCTCGCCCGGTCACGGGTCACTTGGTGTGATGGTCAGGTGACACTCGAGTGATTTGCAACACGGATCATCGCTTCGTAATGATCTTCAAATTCCCAATACGGTCCCACCGGCAAGGACTGGAAGTGTGTGAGGGCTCGGCACGGAGGTGACGTGCGACTGCTTGTAATTTGAATTTAAATCAAGTGTCGCCGCTGTCGATCCCTCAGGGTTGGAGGCGACACGGCAACTCCTGTTATCAAGTGAACCCCAATCAAGTGTTCTTCAGAGATCGATGCAACATCACCGTGAATAACCGGTAGGAGAAAAAGCCCATCGGTTCCTGCCGTCGTGGATACTTTCTGGCATTCTCACTTTCCGCTGCCCTCCACAGGTTCGAGCAGGCCTTCATCAGTCGTCTGCTGAGAGAGCAGATCGAGGCGGAGCCTCAGTATTTCTGGCTGGGCCTGCAGGACGTCAATAACACGGGAGAGTACCAGTTTGTGAGCCGGAACGGGACACCCGGTGTGGTTCCATACACCAACTGGGGCGTGTTCCATCCACGTTAGTAAAAACCACTTCAGCTCTTCTCAGTTATTAGTTTTTTTTAATGCAGGAATAACACAAGAGCAAAGGAGTCGCCTGGTGTTTGGAGTCATGATGTGTTGCATCTCTCTCTACACAGTGTGCCAGCTCAGGTTTACTAAAGCATGAAATAACATTTTCCATTCACAGTTTGCGGTGCAGGACGCCAGCAGTTTGTATATGAATTTCTGGGGAAGCTCTAAATGACTTTACGAGTTATCAGGACAGCGGGGCCACGTTTCATTTTCTATTGAGCTGAACAGAAAATGAAACAAGTCAAAATACATGTAATTTACCCAGTTGACAAACATACTAATCATTTTGCACGTCAGATTTAACTTCTACGTTCACGCATGCCTTTCAGATCTGGATGGAAGCTGTGCAGTGATTTCTAAGCTCTCGGGCAAGTGGGACGTGAGGAACTGCACCACTTTTAAGGCCGGCACCATTTGTAGGACGGACCTCGGCCCACTTCCACCCCCAGAGCCAGAGCCCAACCCCAACGCAACCTGCCCTGATGGATGGGTGTCCAAAGTGAACAGCATGTACTGCTACAAGGTGCGTGTGTGTGTTTGAAGTATGTAGAAACAATGCCATTCTTATTATTCTTATTATATTATTAGTCAGTTTTAAGTAGCTGTAGCAAATTGTTGTTTTGCCTCGGCAGGCGTTTCACCAGGAAAGGCTGAGCAGGAAGCGCTCCTGGGAGGAGGCCGAGCGCTTCTGTCTGGCTCTGGGCGCCAACCTGCCCAGCTTCACCAGCAACTATGAGATGAGGGTCCTGCACAGTATCCTGAGAGACACCATTAGGTAAACGCACGTGCACGCATCGCGCTAGACTATCCAACAGCCCCTCCCCGGCGTTTGAAAGGAGACTCATTTAGTGTCACGGCCGATGGTCGGGTCGCGCTGCGGTTCTCTTTTTCGCAGTGATAATCGGTACTTCTGGGTCGGCCTGAACAGAAGAAACCCAGCGGATCGCTCGTGGCAGTGGAGCAACGGCCAGCCTGTGAGTATGAACATAAACGCAACACCTATTGTTACGAGGTAATTCTCTGTCCTGACGCATTTTTATTCATCTCAAACACAATATATATGACTTAAATATACTTATTCCACTGTATTGCATTAATTTATTTGTAAAAGTCTGTTGATTGAATGTTTTTACAACAGGTTTCTATGGACATTTTACAACAAGACTTCCATGAGGACGATGCATACGATCGGCACTGCACTGCATTCAAGGTGAGCTCCGTTTCCTTTTCTACACTTTGGAATGTGCGCGCCGCTCCGCCGCTGAACATGTTTCTTGGACATTGGTGCAAACAATCTGTGTCCTTCTTAGACTTCAAAGAGCACCTTGAAACACCTGTTTGTGTTTCTGCTGCACGACTTGCCTCCCACGCCGTTCTACGCCACGCCGTTTCACTGCGACGCCAGGCTGGAGTGGGTCTGCCAACTGCCCCGCGGTGAGACCCTGTGTTGTTCTGTGCTGTTTTATGACAACAAAGTGGGAAATAAGAAGGTTTCCCAGTGTGTGTGCGTGAGGTTTTGGGGCGTTCGGCGATGGCGTTGATGGATAGTTGGTGACACTCTGCTCTAACTTTGTTCACGTGACGTGCTTCAACAGGAAAGACGCCAAAGACGCCAGAATGGTACAATCCCGGTAAGGAACAAATCTTTCTGGTTTTGAAATCACAAAAAAAAATGTTTTTCTTCAGATGATCTGCTACTAGAATGATTCGGTGCTTTGCAGGTGGACACCACGAGAGCTCAATCTTCGTAGACGGAGCCGAGTTTTGGTTTGTCGAGGAGCCCAAGCTTTCTTTTGAGGAGGCGACGCTCTTTTGCAGTATGAACGGCAGCAGACTGGCTGCACCGATCACCTCCACCGCTGTCGGAAAGATCCACCAGCACCTCAAAGAGGTAAGAGACAAAGAATAACCTTTGTTCAATATGTTAAAATACAGAGCAGTGAATGTTATCAACATGAGTTGCAGTTCTCATGGTATTGCTTTACTTTTACAAACGTCAACTGTGCTAAAAGTCTTCTAATGGTTGAGAAACCCGAGCAAGACCGAATATTTCAGCATATTCTGAAGCTTCTCCCCCATTGTCTACCCATCCATGCTCACCTGATGACTCACTAAATTGTAACAAGTAAAAGAGGTCATGAGGCTCAGGGGCTTTTCTCTGTAATAGCACCCGTGTTCTGGGTTCCCCACGCTTTGGACCTGCCATGTCCCGTGCACATTTACTTAGCTATTCTCCCACAATCAATGCTCAAAGACGCTTTAGCTAAATCCGTGTGCACGTAACGTTCACATTAGCCACTTGAGTTCATAAACACACACATGCAGTTAAAAAGGAAAAGGTTTGAAAACTTCTTCCTTTTGCGATTACCCCTTTTTATTCTCCCCATGGGCATCTGTACTCGATTCTAAGAGCCTGCTGGCTGGGAAACTCTGTCCGTCATTATCTGGTCATGGGAAGCTGACAGTATCTAAGGAGAAAACAGCTGGAAGCAGTCGAAATAAAGCAGCAACTTGTTCTGCCCCCAAACTAACCCATAAAAAGCTTAATGATATTTCGAGCGTACTTGAGTCCTCCCACTGTGCTCCATGCGATCTCTGGAGCGCTGCCCAAGTACGACTTCTGACACATGCACCAACCACAGTCCAGTATTTACATAGAAGGAATTAAATTAGTCCCCTAAGTCCCTATGTTTTTTTATTGCGCGTTGATTCTTGCCTGCTTGACGTCTGTAATGATTATTGCCTGATCATTTTATTTTTATTTTCTTCTCCGTAAAGTATTTCATGTTCTCGATTTATAGGATTCTATTTTTATACGTGGTACTTTCGCTTGCGTGTTTTGAACAGATGTCGGGTTCTTCCTCACAAAGCTGGTGGATCGACCTGAGAGAACCCGGCCGGATATTCCCCATGACGTAAGCCACACACACACACACACACACACAGTTCATGTCGTAGGAGAAGGAAGGATGCACAGAAGGATGTTGACTGTAATAATACATGTTCTAGGTACAACCAGATGTACTTTTACCATTCGATTCTCCTGGGCCGATGCACCACCATCAGCCCTGAAGACTCCTTCCCCGGTGAGCAAACGTCGCAATGTTTCTCTGGATAAAAAAACAACTTCAGCTCAAATCAGTTTGATAACATTTGCTTTTAGTTTTATCAGAAACGTTTGAAATGACCCTCCCTGTTTAGATGTGGGAGCTGTCTTGTTTCTTCTCCAAAATCAAAACAAACCCATAAAACTTTTTCTCTTGATCATCCTCTATGTGAGAACCCAACGCTGATGAATATTTAACTTTCTAGATACATTCTTTAGATTCTTAAACCCTCTTTTCAGGGGCTTTAAAGCTACGAGGCACTCAGTTAAAATATTGAAATGTTATTGTAAATGTTTCAGTACGGTGAGATTAATACATTAATACAGTGAGCGAGAAAAGCAGTTCCACTTGATTTCATTTGTTATTTGTCTCTTTCACTGACCCACACTCGCCTGGTGTTAACCTGCAGACCACGACCAGAGTTGCCGCCTGCCTTTGTCCTTTGTGTGCGAGAGACACAACGTCACGTCAGTGGAGATAAACCCTCTGGAGCCGCGGCCTGCAGGAAAGTCGTGTGGAAACGAATCTCTGTCCTTCAGAAATAAGGTCTCCATTTTTACAGACTGTGTGACATTTAAAGAAACAATACACTTTAACCCTTAAATCACATCAGACAGGATTTTGGTGAAGCCAAGATAGTAGAGTGGTAATATTTCGATCCTTTAAAGGTCACCCATTTCTCACAAAAAAACGGCCCAACGTGGATAATCTTCATTTCAGATATTTCCATCAAAGCTGCAGTTTACTGCAATAGAAAGAATTGAAATGGCAGCCGAACTGGAAAAACTATAGTTAGTATAATAACAATTCTCTGACCAAGTGAGACAAGAGTCAACTAAACATAACACCAGTGTGCAGAATGATTCACATGGAGCACATTGTGATACAGGTGTTTTTATTCTCTTGTTTTTTCTGTAGTGCTACACGTTGATGCGGAGCCAGAAGCCCGTGTCATTCGCGTATGCCAGTGGGGTCTGCCAGTCGGTGAGAGGAACCCTGGTCACTATATCTGACCAGGCGGAGCAAGGTGAACAAGCCCAATGTGACTCTGAAATATCCTTTTAAAAAGCTCTTTATGATAATGTTTGTAAGTGAGCTGATCACACATCTTTGTCTCGCTGCAATCGGCCGTTTCAGACTTCCTCACCACCCTTTTGCCAAAAATGAGAAACATGGACAGGATATGGATCGGTCTGAAACTCAAATACGGCAACCCGGAATGGGTGGACCAGTCCCCAGTTGACTACGTCAACATTAACCCCCTGGTTCTGGGCATGCACAGGGACATAAAAGTCAACGTAAGTCCTCGTTACCTTCACTGCCTTTTTGAAACGGGGACACGTAGGTCTGTTTGCAGGTCTTTGAGAGAAACGAGTTGTACAAAATCTATTAAATGCATTGAGTATTTTGGTCTGAAGATCTACAATGAAAACACATGTGTGGGTGTGTGAGGTTATCAGACCTTGACAGCCTGCTCTTTGCTGTTAGCATTAGCTGGTGGTAGCTCCTAGGGATGTGGGGAGTGAGGGGGGCGTTTAGGCTTAAACACATTTGAATTCACCAAGTAATCCTTGTTCCTACATTTCTTTTTTCTTGCTTGACAGACATGGGATGTGGACAGCATGGATTTGTGTGTGTTTTTGATCAATAACCCCAATTCTGCCATGCTGGGTACCTGGGACTATTCCTCCTGCACACAGTTTCAGAACCTGGCCTTTTGCCAACACTATGCAGGTAAATCAGCCCCTCCAGCGCCGGTGTCTATCGAATAAAAGGCAAAAAGTGCCCAGATCAATACTTCTCTCATGAAAGGCTCTTAAAACACGAGGTTTACTCGTTCCAGATAAACCAGTGGAACCCCACGTCCCGAAGGAGAGCTTCACGGTCAACAACCACACCATCCTGCTGCTCGACAGAAACCTCACCTGGTTCGAGGCCTTGGAGCAGTGCAGGAAAAACAACATGGACCTGGCGAGCGTGGCCGACACCTTCCTGCAGGCCACCCTCACTGTGTACGTGAGCAACGCACGCAAGCCCATGTGGATCGGCCTCTTCAGCGAAGACGTAAGCGCTGCCGGGGACGGGCCCGCCTTTGCTCCGACCCGCAAACCTCCACCGGGCACTTCTTGAAATATTTGTGTGTGCAGGACGGGATCCACTACCGCTGGACGGACCACAGTCACACCGTATTCAGCCGCTGGTCCTCTGACGTCACCGGTGGCTCCTGCGTCTACCTGGACATCGACGGCTTCTGGAAAGCCACAGAGTGCGAGGAGGTGCTGGGAGGTGCTATCTGCCACAAACCACATGGTACGGATGGCCGTGTCACACACCACGGCCTACACAGTGATTTTAGATCTACATTTAGAATCCCTTCCCTTCAAGGTATCCCTGCAAATGTTAATCAGCAGCACCTAAACCAAAATGTAAATTTACGCATCGCAGAGGAGATCATCACCACGCCGGAGGATGTCGCGGTCAAGTGCCCCCACAAGATTAATGGTCCAAACTGGATCCCCTTCAAGAACAACTGCTACTCCTTCAAGCTGGTCTCCACCAGGTGGGAGCCGTTTGACCAGGGACAGATTCTGGATACCTGCAAGACACTACGTAAGCGCTTCACAACCCGGTGCCGCGCGTTGTATTGCGTAGGTTTGCTTTCTTTCTGCAACCGGCTGGTGTTGCTTCAGTTGTTGGTGACGATGCGTTCGTGTTTCAGACGCAAATGCAGACATCCTGACCATCCGAAACGCAGAGGAGAACGAGTTCGTTAAGCAGCAGCTCTTACCGTTCCAAAACCTGGTCCAGTTCGTGTGGCTGGGGCTGTTCAAGGACGACAACGGTACGTACTTTGAACCCTGGTGGTGACCGGTACTGGTTCTGGATGTAACCGCTCCGTGCGCTGATAATAGTGCTGTTCTGCTGTAGATAACCAGATCAAGTGGTACGATGGCACGAATGTCCAATACTCCAACTGGGCCAATGGCAGACCGGACGTAGACGGCGCGTTCATGGCCGGTCTCACCGCCTCGGGCACCTGGATGCTCGTCTCGAACCGAAAGCTATTTCCACAGTTCAAACAAATGAGCATCGTGACGTGCAAACTGGACAACGGTGGGTGTGTCGCACTTTGTGAATTTCGTCCTGGTGATAACTTCACCGCGCTGAATAGTGACCTCACGTCTCGTACTCCTTCCGCTCCAAAGAACCAAAACAGCGGTACAACCTGTCCTCCGCCGATTTCCAACACTACGGCAACCTAAGTTACAAGGTGGTGACCCGCAAACTGAGTTGGCACCAGGCTCTGGAAGCGTGCAGTCAGGGTGGAGGCCACCTGGCGAGCATCCACGACATCCAGCACAGCGCGCATGTGAAGCTCATCGCCCAGACGGACGGCTTCCCGCTCTGGATTGGCCTGTCCCACCACGATGTGAGAAACGGAGCAGAAAACGTTTTTGGGGACAAAAAGTGCGACTCGTCTGAGTCTCTCTCTCTCTCTCTGTGTGTGTGCGTGTGCAGGTTAGCGACTCCGCCTTTGAGTGGTCCGATGGAACAACATTTAACTACAAAGCCAGCATCACTGACTCGCGGGAAAGCCCCGGCTCAAACGAAGCCAGCTGTGTGCATGTGTCCCCCGCTGGCGACTGGCTGAAGGCCAGCTGCAATAAGTTATTGGACGGAGCCATCTGCTACACCACCGCCATCACCACCGCTTCCCAGAGTAAGACCGCAATGTGTTCTTTAAATACCCAACTGCAGCGCTCAACGCGCCCGGCGTCGCGCGTCTACTCGCGACTCGGTTTGTGCCGTTGTGCGACGTCCACATTGCGTGTGTGTTCTTATGAAACAGGAGCCAAAACGCAGGCCCCCCCAGAGGCGAAAGGCTGCCCCGGGAACAGCGGTGTGTCCAAGTGGGTGCAGCACGAGGGGCACTGCTACGCCTTCGACATGAGCTTCTACAACTTCCGCGTGCACAGCATGGAGCAGGCCAAGAGCCTGTGTCAGAGCATGGGTGAGCACGCGCTCGCTGTGCCAAGAGTTCCCCCCCCCCCCCCCCCGCAGGCAACTGTAGTCCAACCGTTTGCCTTTTTGCTTTGTTCAGACGCAAAACTCCTGAGCTTGAAAACCAAAGAAGAGAACGACTTTGTGTCAAAGTACATGTTTGATGACCCTCTCATCACCAGTCGCGTGTGGCTCGCCATGGACGTCAACGCTGAAGGTAAACGGCATCACTCGTAGCGGAAATGGCCAGTAAAACACTGGTTAGGATAGGAGTTGGAATATGTTGAATATTTAAAATCAGGATTAATTAATTATTACAGTTTGTGTGTTGGTGTTTACAATTGGCAATAGAGGCCTGTTTGTATTAAATGTTTTATAACCTAGTTAATTATTAACTGGGTTTAAACCACATGTTCTGAGAAAAAAAAGACCTGTCAATGAATTTTGGAGTGATGGTGGATTTGTGGTGCTTGACCCTTTTACATTTGAAGAAAACAAACAAATATATACAGCACCGGTCAAAAGTTTGGACGCTCTCATTGATTGAAAAATGATGCCCCCCCCCCCTCCCTCAGGTAAACCTTTGTCCTGGCAGGACGGCTCGGCTCTGTCTTTCTCCAACTGGGTGCCCGGGGCCTTGGTGGCGGGGAAGAAGCCTACTCCCCGCTGTGCCGTCATGGTGGCGGGAGATGATGGAGTCTGGAAGCTTGTCAGCTGCAATGACAGCTACAGTCGCGTTGTCTGCACAACCGAAGCAAGTGAGTATCACCACTGCATTAGAGGATGTTTTTGGCGGGAAAATTGCTCGTTTGCTTTCCTACCTAGAGTCGGATGAGAAGGTTGACTGTTAGCGTAGCGTAGCATAAAAGGCCAGAGTCAGGCAGTGCTAGGAAAGGTCCGGCCTGTAATCACCGGCAAACGCCTAAACCCCCCCCCCCCCTCCAGACGGACTAACCGCCGACTCTCTGTCCCTCCCCTCCTGCCTCCCCAGAGTCCGGAGGCTCTCCCGTGGCGTTGGGTCTCTTCGTCGTGGTCTTCCTCGCTTTCCTGGGAGCCGTTGCCTTCATCCTCTACAAGAAGAGAGGAGGCCGCTTCTCCTCCGCCGTTCGCTACAAGAGGACCTACGATGACGCCGACGGCGCCAGCATAATAGAAGCCGACTGAACCCAAGTAGAAAGCCTCAGGGGGCCCTGGGGGGCCTCGAGTGCATTTTTAGTTATTTTTTGGTAAGCGCAGATGCAGCCTTTCCCGTTCTTAAATTATTTATTTATGCCGCTTAAGCCTGCAGACTTTCTTCAGTTGTGTTTAAAGTGTAAATATTGAATTCTGAAAATCTGCCAATTGAGTATCGTGATTTGGGTTATTTTAGATTGAGTTTATTGAGATTCCTGTGTTATACCTAATGTAAATACTGGGACTGATTCTCTGGGAAATATTGATCATTAGCCTCATTGGGAAAGGTTTTTATTTTTTTATTGCAAAATAATTTAAGTTGACTCCCTCCCTTTCTGCTTTAAAACAACTTTGGTTGCACTGATGTATGCGTGACTTCAAACTATCAGGAACAGATGGTGCATTCATTAGTTTCTTGTGTACTGTACGTGATACTCTCTTTTTTTTCTACTGGAAAGCATTTTATTTTTACCCGATTACAATTAATGAATACATAAAGACCTGTCCACCTGAAAATACAGTAAGATGTCGCTCTATATTTAATAGCGTTTTTACTAGGACAGAAAATGTTTTACCAGGTTTTTGACTGTGCCTTTTAACATCGTTATTCCTTACTGCAGAACTAGTTTAAACCAGTTAATAGGGTTATTTTCAGTGTGTTTTTTTTGGCCTGCTACTTAAAGTGTCGGACACTGTCCTTGCCTCATCTTTTTTTGTTTGTATGAAGTGTCGGGTGTATGTAGATCCAACTTTCCTATGCACTTAACTACTGAGCAAGAACGCACTTTAATAAGTCACAGAGCCACTGTTCCTACTGTGTTTAAGCACAACCGGGTTCGGAGAGTTTTTAGAGATGTTCAAGTTGCACTGGCTGTTTGCGGCAAATGCTTTTGTAAATATGTTTTATAACTGACAATGAACCAAAGACGCTCAGTTGTTTGAGCTTTCCTTTCACTTTGCCGGCCTGCCCGCAGCCCGGCTTGTTAACTCATGTAAACCAAAATGTTTGTTTTAAAAAAAAAAAAGTGTGCGCAAATCGGTTTCCTTCCAATAAAACGTCCTGCCTTCAAAGCCCTTCTGCTCGGTTTCACTGTTTATTAATCATCTCCACCAGTTTGGTCACCTAATCGGTCCAGCGTGCATCTCTGCGCAACAAACCGCATAATATTTTGGCCGGCACGCTCGAGTATCTCTCGAGGTTGTGATGACTTTCACTCTTACCAAAACACCTTTTATAGACTGTGCCCAAAAAGCGCCGCAAGGAATTGTCTTCATTCACTGATGACTTTCAACAACATACAGACTTATCAGTGACCTCAGACGGTTGGACATTTTGACATGTCATTGCAAACAAAGGAAGTTATTTCATAAATTACACACAGTATGGTCCTGACTCATTTGATAAATTCACCATCAATGTTCCGCTGTACAATATTAAAAATGGCTTGTAATATTTTTTTTGGGGGGGGTGGATATTTCAGGGTATCCCACATTGTTGGGAGGCACATACAGTAAATATAAATGCTAAATAGCGGAAAGGACATGACAGAAAAGGCAGTTTGCAATCAATCTTTATTTCCAACACACATTAAACTAGATTTGTACAAACAAAGCATTTCAAACGGATGGAGAATTGGGGGAAGTTTTTGTCTTTCCATTCAACGGTAAATAAAAGGGAATAATCAACACATAATATTCTCTGCCAAAAGCATTTATCACCGTCGAGCACAAACTGAGCGTTGTCACTGTCCTCTGCCATTTCAACTCCTGCCTTCTTATTTAAACATTAAAGCACTTGTGGTTTAAAAATACTTGCATCTTTTAATTATGATTGAATAAAGTGCACTCCCAGAAACCGAACTACAGTAGTACCAACCAAAGTATTTACGCTCCGGTTCATTTTAGTTTGCACATCTGCAAAAGCCACTAGCAACAAAGCAACAAAGGCCACACACATCCGGTGCACTCTGCAATATCTCTCTGCCAAAACTATGTTGTGAAAACAGGGGGAGCTACCATACGGCATTGAGTGACCCACTTTTCTTTACCCACAATTAGTACTCGTCTTCGAGATCGTCGTCCAGGTCAGAGAAGTCAATGGATGGTCTGTTGTCTCGTATCTCCTCGTCGCTTTCCCCGTGGGGAACTGCAACCCAGACATATTAAGTCAAACTCTGCGGCCTTACCACAAATACAAGAATGTACGGCAGCTTTTTACGTGACAATAATAACATGCTTGCAGCAAATCAGGACTGTCTCTCAAAAAAAACACAAGAATGGAAGAGATAGGGTTGAGAAACATACTTTCAAGATCGTCCATGTGTTCATGAAGAATGCTCACCAGGTTGAATAACTGGGTGAGAGGAGGAAGCAGTTTTTCCCTTTTCAAGATTTGTATCCGTGCACAGTACATTTTCATTTTCAAATTGTGTCAATCAATTCAGTGTCAAGGGTTCAATGTGTAGGTAACAGGCGCATTTCAGCTGCTTGTTTGAAACGTAATGCTGACGCGTGTTCAAGCTTGTGACCCGTACATCTACTTCTCTCAGCAGAACATGTGGCGTTGGGTTAATATAAAAGCCCATTGTAACTTGCGTAGCGGGCGGGGCTACTGCTTCTTTGTGTGTGTGTGTTTCAGCCATTTTAAAGTAGAAAATGAAAAGAAATTCTGTGGCACCGCAACTGACTGAACACTGAAATGAAGCCCGATAGACTGACTCAGAAATGGCTTCTCCAGCCTATCGTGTGTTTAACTGTTCAGCTGATTTATCAGTATGGGTAGTGTGTGTGTGTGCACGCGCTCACCCCAGCAGCGTCGACTGCACCCAGGACATCGGAGAACCTCTGCTCACAGAAATGCAGCAGCACCACCAGGTAAAGGCCGCTGCTGATGAAATCATTGTATTCCGACTGAGAAGCGAGAAGAAAAAACTCTTTAGTTGACCCGATTCAGATTTCTTGGTAATAGTCTCTCAACCAATTTTCACAAACCACAAGTCTAATTTAGACTCTAACCTGAGAACGTATTAAGTGTTGTAGCTGTTTTGCACTCTAACTACAGGAAGTAAAGTGGGGACTCACTTGCACGTGGGTCCTGTATAACTCCTGGATGTCAAAGTTGTCTATGTTCAAACGCAGTTTCTCCTTGCAGAGTTCACATGTTGTGATGGCCTCAAGGTTTGTGCCTGACAGAAAGGGATCGGGGTTAGCACAAAGCACAGACTTGCTCAGGTGTCATCTGCAGGCCTAAGTAAAGGTCAGCATTTACCAGAGCCGATTTTGGAGCGAAGCCACCTCTGGATGCAGTCCTGGTGGACGTGCAGCAGGCTGCCCGTGCAGCGGCACGGCTGAATCAGGGGGTTGGAAGCGGATTCCCGCCCCATCTGGCAGATTCGGCACAGGTCGCCTTCGTCCTCGTCAGAATCCTCCAGCAGCAGTCTTTAGTGGGAAAAGCACGTGGTTCACTTCCAAGTGTGCACCATGTGCTGGTTTCATGCATTCAAAAAAACTTGCAACTAAATTACTTTATGTTTAGCGACTTTCATTCTAAGAGAATTAGACAGAAAAAAATGAAATAGTAATGTCGTTTTTTTGGCGTCCAGTAGTAAAGTACTATCAGTGCAGGGAGTGTTTTTGCCATCTGAAGAAGCACTGTGATTATCTGGCAAACTGAAGAGATTTAAAACCAGGTCCGTGCTAACCTGCTGGTCATTGGACTAGCGGACAACGCAAAGATCGGTTATTTGCGCCATCCGGTTGACGCCCGCCAGCAAACGAGCGAGGGCCCATTTTGTAAGATTATTTTAGATTAATTATGGCAAAAAAAAGGACCAAATCACCCTGCAACAGAATTATATACCAATACATTTATATTAAAAAAGCTTAAGAAAATAACAAAAAAAAAAAAGGTTAATTATTATCATGAAGACGACAAGAATAAATTAATCACCTCTCCTTGATCTTGCGCAGCTTCTCCTGATCCGTAGTGGAAACGGGTTTCTCCGGCCGGCTCTCAGCAGCACCTGGTGGACCCCGAGAACCCAAAACGCCGTCGTATACGCCGACTCTGCTGCGTGCCGAAAATGCGGCTGAGGCATCTTGGAGTTCGGACAACGTCTCATCCCTCTGTCTGGAGGGACGACCCGCGCCAAAGACCTCAAGACCAACGGCTCCTTCGGCTTCATCTTCCTCGTCCTCATCATCCTCCTCCTCCTCATCGTTGTCGTCTTCCTGTGTTGCTTTATGCTCAAGGTCATCCCACCTTCTCAGTAAACGCTGCGGGCGGCCTTCTTCTGCGCCTTCGCCGGGGTGCCCGCTGTCGTCCCGAGCGTGTCTTCTGAGGCGGGAGAGGAGGGGAGGGCAGTGGCAACGGAGGGAGGAGGACAGCCAGGAGTAGCTGCCGCTTCCTCCTCGGCCGCCGCCGCCGCTGCTGCGGCTGCTGCTGTCGTTACTAGTGCTGCCGACGCCAGGCTCCCTCCACGATGCCGTTCTTGCCTGAGCCAGGCCGCCGCGGTATCCCTCGTTGTTCTCCTTGATTGGCGCAAGGTCTGCTCTTCGATTCCCGCGGCCACCCGAGGTCGCCTCGGGCTCCGCGCTGGGCCCGTCGTCGCTGTCCAAGGACTCGCCGCCGGTTGACGGGCTGCTGTCGTCGTCGAGGGAGCGCACGCTGGAAGACCCACTGGAGGAGTCTTGGCTGGAGCGCCGCGAGAAGAGGCGGGACAAAAGGCTTCGAGTGGAGCTGCGGCCCTCTGACTCTCCGCCTTCGGGCGCCGGCCTAGGCGGGAGCGCTGCCTCCGGTCTTGGCAGCGGCGTGGCGTACCGGGAGGTGTGCGAGCTATAAGAGGAGGAGATACTTGAGGAGGAGACGGCGTTCCTCCTCTGCCCCAGAGGTGGCTGGGCGCTGGATGAGCCGCTCAGGAAGCGGGATGCGGTTCTGTTGCTGTAGTCGCGCGCAGGGGGAGAAAGGCAGTGAGAGGGGGGAGAGGAGAGATGGCGATTCAGGGAGCTTTCTCTGGCGGCGGAGGAGGACGACAAAGAGGAAGAAAAGGAGGGATAGTAGGCGGACTCTTTGGGCCGAGCTCCCTGTGCATAGGTCGAGGTCACCCTGCTGCTCTGATCTGAAACGAGGGAAGAGACGGGCAGTTGGTGTGAGATGCTACAATGCATCATGGGTAGATTACGTACGTCACAAAAGAGGCCTACACAAAGAGGGAGCAGATCCAGGAGTCCTGACCCTTCTTTCTCCCAAACCTGAGAGACTGGACTCGTTCTTCGTCTCCAGCTCTCTTCTCGCCAAAAGCGGATTTGAGGATGACGCTGACGGCCGTGAGAGTAAACGGCAGGAACAAGCGTCGCTTTGCTTTCCCCCCGTATCTGTTAAGAAAAAGGGTAGACCCGCTGTTAAGAGGTTTGCTTGTAATCATCAATTATTTTACCTACAAAGCAATTAATGAATTTGTAAGTAGCTGGTGCAACCTGATCAGACTACAACTGGACTTCAGCGACAGTTCCAGACATCAAAAGCCCACTTCTTCAAAAGATGGTATGTTATTATTAACACCAAAATGAAATTTCTGCTGCAAAGTAACAGACCACTAATGGCAGCTGATCACTTCTGCCCAGACGTTCCATTAAGAACTGTTTCAATGGGTTTGTTTGTTGTTGGTTTCAAGAATGTTAGTGTATCAGAATTTAATGCAATCTAGTGCTAATTAGCCTCCCACGTTTTCACAGCCTCAACAACAACAACAACAACAACACTGCTGTCAATTTCCATCGTGCTTTTGAGTACCTCTTCCGCTCCTGAGGCCAGATGTGGAATAGGCGGATCCTGTACAGGAGCAGCTGGTGGTTCTCGAGTACAGTGCTCGGTTGCTGTACGACAGCTTGGCTCGTTTAGACTCGCCATCATCACTGACGTTCAACAGACCGGAGCGCATTCCCAACCTCCCCTCGGTATCAGTCTGGGAACATTTTAAAAAAGGCAGAAATCGAATGACATTTTGAAAATATTCCTCCAAGCTGAAGGTACATTTGACAAAGGCCTTTTTCCTGCTACAGACAGATTCAGTACCAGTTTGCTCCTGCTGCTGAGAGACGACTCGGCCCACTGGCGGTCATAAGCTCTGCTGGAGGACGCCAGGGAGGGCGGCAACTTCCAGTTGCCGGAACTGCCATAGTCTCTGGACGAGCTCAGGAGACGATAGCGCTTTGAAAAGGGAGCGAGGATAAAAACAAGGAGCATCAGTTGGGGCAGATAAATGTAACAAACACGCGCTAACGTTTCCTGCACTCTAGTAGTGGGACGATCGCACAAGCTTGAGCAACATTCGGATTAATTGTTTGGGAAAGAGCGAGAGAGTTGGTGTGTTTTGGCGAGAAACACTACATGCAAACATAATTGTTTATTGCAAAACCTCCAGAGGATCCCTTTAGTGGCCTGTAATGGTAGAGCACTAACACACACGTTTGCGTTTCGTACACTTAAGATTTGACTCCACTACCAATTGGAATACATGTAACCTTGTAAACCACGCCGAAGGATGTGTTAGCGTAGCCTGGACTCTTCTGGTGCGAGCAGGAAGTGGACAGGGTCCATGCCAGTGGTAACGCGATCTTTTGAGACGGGCATTGGACAAGCAACAGGACTGAAATACACACAGCGTGCGCCAAGGAATCTATGCTGCCCTATAAAAAGACCTATAAAGTGTCGGCTGTTGCACCACTGATATGTGTGGCTAGCAACTGTACGTGTGAGAGGGAACCTGTAACATTTACTGGAACAGCCACTGTCTCTGAAATATATCAGAAAGCCAGTAAAGTGGAATAAAAACCCAAACAGTTGTGATATGAACTTAAGTGTTATTTGTCGTTATTGTGGAGCGAGACTGTTATCCAAAAAGTCATCCTCTGACCTTCCATACCATGCAAAACTAAATGAAGCTGGTGTTCATCTACAGTAACAGAAACACCGGAAAAACAAATACTTCTAAATCTAAAGTGAAACTAGAATCCCCTTATTCAGGACCCCGTGACTACTACAGTAAACCAAGGGAGTGATGTGGCCCATCTGAATTATACGCACTGTATGCAAAGATTTAGAAGGGGTCTCAAACGTGTGTATGACACAACAGTGCTATGCTGGGATCATAGCCCCCGGCGCTTTCTGTACAACGGGCCAGAAGGTTGCGCAGTCTGCCTACCTGGGGGTCCAGCTCTGACTTGTAAGCCGATGACGCCCTTGGAACGCGGTCATTATTCAGCGTGCTCTCCCTACTGTACAGCCTGCTGGATCCCAGTGATGAAGAGGAGACTGCTGGGCTGGATGTGCAGGACGTCCTTGAGCTGGCCAGACAGGAAGGAATCCTGCGAGACCTGGAGTCCATCACGGATTCACTGAAGGAGAAACCCCCAAAATATTATTGCACAGTAGTGGAAATGAGCCGGCAGCAACCAGTAAGACTGGTAGACCACCAAATGGCATTAAAAACTAAAGGGTTTGGCGGGGCGGTGTGTGTGTGTGTGTGTGAGAGCAGGTCAGGTACATTGAGTACACGTGGCCTGGACTTGGTATCAAAGTCACAGTGCCCATCTTTGGGAATATGAACCGTCACATGAACGCGACACTTCCCCAAAGCAAGCGCATCAGCCCTCTGAGCTGTTTGTCTGAGCAAGCAAGGTGCTCTGCAACAGTTATGAGACACCTAGATCATTTATCATTAAGCTGCATAACTAAATACACCATCTAGTGCACAGTCAAGGAGGTCATTTTTTAAATTTAATTCAAGCAACCCATACTGTACGTGACGTATTTGCCAAAATACACAGGCACCAGTGGACCTGAGAAGAACGGTTGAGCATTTCCCACATGGGCTGGTACAGTATGAGTTACCTCCTGGTAGTGATATGGATCCGTGGACATTTGTCACAGCACCTGTGGTCAAAGATAGCTCTGCAAGCCAGCAGCCTGTCAGGCTGTAAGGCCAGAGGATGGACATTATAAACCACCGTACCGAAACCGTTCAACCCAACCAAATGAGAATAGACATTTAGGGACCCATGCGTGCGTTATCAATAGAACAACAAACACTTAAATGGAAGTAGTATAGGAAGCATTAAAGTCAAAGAACTATCCAACTTTGTTAACTAACTTTATTAGTGGTTGAAAGAAAGTGTCCCATTTGCTGATGCTCATGTCTTTGTAACAAGCCGCAGGCGTCTCGTCTCGTGGGAAACGAGCAGCCTGCAATGAATTCCCCCGTCACCGGGTTTATAATAGTCGCTTGAACTACGTTATGTTGGACCAGTTTGCAGAGGTTTTTGGTTGAGCGCTCTACTGATGACGATCATGGTGATGGCTTTGGTTTGTGGTGCTGTTGGATCGGGTTCTTCTACGTATGATGTCCAATGCATTCAGGTTAACGAACCCCGGCCTTCAATCCACACGTAACATTTATTAGGGATTTTTGGGTGTGGTGTTCATTCAAATTACCCACAAATGCTGGATCACGAGACCTGTGACTAACACAGCAGCTAGAAACCATAAAGGTGACGTTCATTTAATAATACAAATCCCAGCAGGTACAGTTAACGTTAGTCACTGACTTTTAAGTTAAACGTCTTGTGTTTGTGATGCCAGTAAACATTACCCAACGTTGGCCTGTTTCGTCTTCCATTTTAAAACGTTACATTCGTTAGTTCTGAATCCCGTCGCAACCAAATTACAAACAAAAGGTTAAAGGTCGGCACTGACGTTAGCATGTTAGCAAGCCAGCTAACCAGCTAACGTTAGACCAACATCAAGAATCGAATACCTGTCAATTGTCCATTAACGTTAGCATTACACTTACACATGTCACATGCGACTGTTACGTAAACTACTAACACAGTTACCCCCTCCTCCTCCTCCATAGTCGCGTTATCGTGCTAACGTTACCTGAAAGGGTCGCTTCGGCTGCTCGTCGGTAGAACGGTTTGCTAACTACAGCAGCCGACGCTAGCTTCCAGCTAGCTGCTTAGCTTGTCATCTGTGCGCTGGCGTTAACGATCCCTGACATTTCACGTTTTGCCTGTGGCGCTATAGTTACATTAAACGCCAGCAGATGCTCGTTTGGGACGAACTGTTTCAACACCAAGCGATGTTTCTTTCGCAATATTTACATTCGCAAAACAATGCGCTGCCGGAGTAAACACCCTTACCTTGGGCTGAAGCCTGCTCGCTTCAGCACAACAGTAGCGGTGGGTTCTGTGTTGATGACTGACACAGACGGTCATGTGACTCGCATTGACCCGGGGGGCGTGGTTTACAAAACAGCTCATCAGTGGCGGCTGGCCAATAGAGGGCAATGGGGCGTCGTCCCAATATTCCTGTTTCTGAAATATGTAATGTACAAAGAAATATATATATATATAAACTAAACCTTTAGGCCTCAAAAAAATCCAGGCAATCGAAGTCAAACGGCGTCCCTATAAGGCTTGGATAAGAAAGTAAATCGCATTTCTGTTTAGAAATGTTTCCATCATTGACTACCCTGCTAATATATGTAACACACATAATATATAGATCACATTTTGCTTCGATTGTTATTTATTTTGTCTGTTTTCAAAGCAACATTTCAAAAGAAAACATAGGCAGACCAGATGCTTATCAAAGATTCTTTGTGTGCAATCCTAAAAAAGCCTCACTACTTAATGGCTTTAAACAGTTGAAGCCCCTGTGCACCCAGAAGCAAATACGTGTTGCTTATTCCTGATCTTAAATGATTAGAAATAAAGCAGTCAGGGGTAATTTGTCAAAACAGGATCCCCATGTGGAGCTCTTCTTGGTTTGCATGTTTTTAATAATAAACATTGCACTTTAGACTCAATTTATTTGGCATCTAGTAACTAATTACAAAAATTCATTTTGGAAAAATAAACAAATAATAGTCTCATGTAATAGTAAGCTTGCTAAACCTCACAACAGTATATCAAATAAAAAAGTCAATTAAATCCGGCTTAAATATTTGCAACAGTAATACAACTCAAATGTAATAACATCATAAAATTCTGAAAGGGACCTTATGAGCGCTTTTACTTTGCTCAAGGAAAGTCATAGGTTTGTACATCCTGGTAGCGATGACTTACATTCATAATTGTTTCACATCTGATTTATATGATTACAGCAGATTTGCTAAATAAACCTCAAATTTGAAAACTTCCTCACGTGATAAATGCAAGGATTGGAGAAAGGAAAAAAATAGGAATGTATTATCGTGGAGAGAGATTGCATTTTTTCTTTCATCTGCCATTATCTGTGTTCAAGTGTGGAGTAACTTCATTAGAACAGCTAAATTGTAGCAGTTTGAAATTGCAGTAATTTGCTTGAAAGTTTAATATGATTGAAGTCCTTTTCTTTTTTCTGCATATAATATCTCCGACACAGCACGCACGATTTGGACTAAACTGGGGCATGTGATGCATCTGACGTGCATCACGGCATTGTGACATTTTGAAAATGACTGCCCCAAGGGAGACGCTAGGAATTCAAGTCAAAATTAATAAGTGAAAACTTTGCCTTACAGCTACTTAGCTGCTTACCAGCGCTGCTGAGCAAATGTCAAATAAATGTTTTTTTTCTGAGCGGCATGAATACATAAAACATTCCTAATAATTAAGCATCTCCTTCTGAAGACAAAGGATTTGGAGCAGAGTGATAACATCATCAGAGCAAGCTTTGCTGCAGCAGAAACATTTCAATTAAGTCTGTGAATTATTAACTCTGTTGGGTCAAAAAAAGGGTTTTAAAGGTTTTGAGCAGCTTCGTCCTTGGAGTGGAGGCAGATTAAATGCAGGCTAAATATTGATGAATAAAAACCGTATTGTCTCCATTAGGAGGTGCACATATGTTTAATAGTTCAGGCAGCAAAAACAGCAAATTATATCAATAATCCCACTGCATTTTAACTTTGTTCAATAAGTTGCTGGGCCCAATATTTAATACAAGTTCTGTATTCTAATAATTGATTTGTTTCCTGCATGTGTTGACTGTTTCTGTAATATGTGTTTAAGTTTTACGTTTTTTTAAGCCATTTCTGCCTTTTTCAGACTGTTAGTTAGTGATAGATGTCTGATGGTTGGAGGCATGGATATACCTCATATTTTGGTACTCTATGTTGCAAATGAAGGACCGTGTGATACAAACAGCAGAGACAGCTCTGTCTCTGTCATTTGTGCTGTTTGTATATTTACTGTTGATGAAAATGCTACTTGACTTCCAAATGACAAACAGAGCAAAACAATAATAAACGGTAGCATACAGACGCACGCACGCACACAGACGAGCACGGTGCAATCTAGGGCTGACGTCATTAGAAAGGCGGAGAGAACCGCGAACCGCTGGGCGGCGCTGCAGCTCGCGCTCCCCCCTCATCCGGTCACCTCATTGGAGGAGGCGATTGAGCTGCACTATTATTTTCATGCCAAAACGTGTTGTTTGTTTAGTCGGGGAGGCAATTAAAGCCAAGTTCAACAGGTTTAATTAGATCGGTTTGAATAGCCTCTCAGATCCCGTCATCGCAGTAAATGAGAAGCGTTGTTTCCATGCGCGCTACTTTAACTTTGGTTAACTCCGATCTGCATCTGGTTTAGTGGTCCTCGGGAAGCGCCGATCAAAAATAATTAAAGGCATTGAAAACTTTGTATTCATTTTTATTAGCAACGTGTTAGTCATCCTTGAGCGTGTGTGTCTGTTAGAGTGAACTTAACCACCAGGAACTGTAACACATGTCCTTTTAAATGCGTGCACATGTGCGTAAGGAGGGTTACAGCTGGGAAAGGTCAGTTTTGGAGAGAAGAGGCAGCACTGTTGCGCAGCGGATGCATAATAATGTGAAGGTCAAGGAGACACTCATCGTGCTCCGGTAAAAACGCAGCGCTTCGGAGGCCCCGCGAGCCATTATTGGTCGCGCGTGGACACCAGGGAGCGGCGATCGGGCCGCACGCGTTAACGCGCCCACGGCTGGCGGGACGCGGGGTGAAGGGGAAAGCGAGAGTGGAAAAGGATAAATACAGGAGGGCGGTGCCGCAGATTAATTACTGACAAGAAGGGACGCACGACCCAGACAAATGAGGAAGTGCAAGGTCTGCTGAGTTGGGCAGGAGGATGCTGGTATCAAGCCCCCCTTCTTCTTCTTCTTCTTCTTCTTCTTCTTCTTCTTCTTCTTCTTCTTCTTCTTCTTCTTCTTCATCTTCATTCAGACACATGGAGAGATGCAATCTCTCCTCCCCCAGTGCTGCTGATAGGATGGATAATGAAGCATTCCTGACAAGGGAAGAACATGCCTCCCTCCTCCATTGGGCGCAGCTAAGTCTTTCAGCTGTGGGATCATGGACATGTAACCTGAGATCTGCCCTCCTCTTACCTGACTTCTCTTGTTTATGTGCTGTGGATATGAGACGCATACCTACCCGCCTCTCCGAGATCTTTGTCCCCAGCTACATTTTTCTTTTTTAAGTTAAAGAATGGTAGTGACTTTTATCTCGAAGTTTGGACTGTTTTACCAAACCAAATGGCTTTGGATTCAATACAAAAAGGAGCAAAAGAGCCGTGTTGATGTTCACACCGTGCAGCTGACGCAGAATAACTGCAAGAATGTTTGGATTTGTCCAGGGCTGTGCAATCACAAAGGAATGTCCTGAGACATTTCTTGCTTTTCCGCCGCGAGACCCCTCTTTTCCCACGGCTCGCCCAGGTCTTGAGAATCTGCTTCCTCTCCCTCTCCCTCTCTGCCTCCCTTTTCCTCCCGCACTCTCCCACCCGCCCGCTCTCTGTTTGTGAAGACACATGAATGCTACAAAAGGCTGGTTTATAGGCGAGTTACAATACCAGCTCAGTGTCCCGGAGAGCACAAAGGGCAAGGGTCCGGGCCCTTCTGAGAGACCTCTAGGAAGCAGCGTCCAGGCCGAGACCCTGAGTTATTTCCAGCGTAAAAAATCCAACAGGAGACAAACACACAACACAGCAGACAGCAGTGAACTTACTGAGCACAGGTTGTTGTCCAGTGGGAATTTCCCATGTTGTGTTGCTTTCAGAAACCTCCATGCCGAGACAGCAACTTTTTTTTTTTTTTTTTTAAAGGTCTTACTGAACAACAAACCGCAGGCTAAGTGTGGCCATGGAGTTCATGCTTGTGCTCACGGTGCAACGTTTCTGTTGCCCGATGATCCCTCAGCAGCAGGCGATGTGCCACGAGCTGCATTCCGAATGTGTGCAGGCCCACTTCAAGTATTAATACACAGGACTGCAGGTGACGGAGCAGCAACAATGGTGAAAAAAGCGAGGCCACATGTGTTAACACTTTGGGTCACGTGTTTGAGGGGCAACGTCGACATGCTTGTGAGCTATTTGCGGACATTCTTGTCTCTTGCCACTCGGCCACTACGAGTCCTATCAGTGGGAGGCGTTACCTTTCAATGTGTTGCGGAAAAACATTTTTTTTTCTAAGCGCTGACTCTGTTTTAGCCGAGCAATGTTTAACCCCATCACAAACACTGAAAGGCGTTTTTTTTTTCCAAGGAATTGAAGAACATTTGTTGGTCTTAATGTTCCCCAGACACAAAGTGGCATCTGCCTCCCTCCCCTGCATCGCCTGCTGCTCTTTGTTCGGGGGAGAGCGCTGAGGGGAGAGCACATCGAAGGCGGAGATGATGTCACCATTGTGATCATTACTGTGCTGCGCGGTGCCCTATTTTTGACCAGGCGTCACTGAGGGCAGGCCAGAATGTCTGCCTGCACGCTGCCAGGAGGAACGGTGGCCTGCCAGTATTAATTAACACAGTGCTTGTTTTCATCGCTCCTAAAAGCGTCTCAGGATCAGCCCCTCAGGTCCACCGAGCCCGCGTTCTTAACCTCAGCGTCCTGATGGTCTTGTGTCATTGATTAAGCACTGCAATAAGAGATCTATTCCACTTTTTTGCAGTATGTCTGTTAATTGTTGTTCAAACACTGACTCATATCAACTCCATCTCTGTATGTAATTCCGTTTTAACTCTGAAGCGTGATGCTTTATTACATTTTATTGTTATTATTATTATCATCCAGTTACTAGTCGCTGGTCCTGCTGATCCGTATAAGCACTCCAGTTGGATGTGAACTGCGAACTGCTTCTGTTGAATAATTTATTTGGCCAATCAAATAAATTAATGGAGACATTTAATTATTAATACAAACGCACACAATCACACAAATAGAAACACCCCTATTTACAGTCATGTTTTAAATGAATAGCAATTAGCTCTGGGGAATAAGTGTGGAGTTAGTTTAAATTCTACTAATAGTAATCCAAAAGGCTCAACGGGCATATGAAGACTTGTATTTGTGTAAATGAGGTAATTTCTTCACATCAAACCCGCCTTTCATTTACAATAGATGATGTTCTCTTTCACGGCACCATACCTACAGGGTTCATCTATTATTAAAAATGAAAGTTCCACCATTTGGAGCTTTAACAGGCTGACGGACAGATGTTTTCACCTTTTGATTTCAGTGCTTGTTCTAGTTTGTATTCCGGAGGCGGGATTGAAGGGGCTTCCACGGCGCCCGTCTTTCGTAAAGCCTTCCCTCCCGTGGGGATCTGAGAGGATAACGGTCTACAGGTCAGTGAAGACGCACTCTCTCATTTTGTTAATGTGACCAATAAGAAAGTGCAAGTGTATGTTAAAAAAATCCTTTCAGCTCAGTGTTCACGTTCTCAGTTTTAAGAAACATTAACAGTGAGCTGAAGGAACGTTGGGGATTTGAGTGTGCTGTTGGGGGCCATAAGGAGGTTTATCTTTAAACACAAAGTTTAATAAGTTTACAATCAGGCTCACGGGCAAATGTCAGCTCATGATGCAGATGAACCAAGCTGTTCTTACTCGCAGGGATTAAAGATTGTCTCGCAGCGTCACACTGGTCTAAAATGTGTTAAGAATGTGTGAAGAATTAAGAAAAGTCAGTTTGATCTGCTGTTTCTTAAAAACATACACAGACAAATGTACAGCTTTCTGTAAATGTAGAAAAAACGAGCAAACCCAAAGCCCTTATATCTCATTTATTGTTGAATTGAAAAGTTATGAATATTTCACATGTTTCTTACATATATTTTCTTATTATTATTACCATGAAATATCACGAGCATTATTCAGGATCTAACCGATGCTGTGAAAAGGTTGTGTAAGGATGGGGGGAGGCTGTTTGCATGGCTCCATTAATCTCTCACTGCGCATACCAATCAATCAATTTTGTTGGTAAAGTCGCACCTCTTTTTCTAATACTAAATGAAACATGTTCAGCCACAGGAGCTCCGATTTCTCCAACCACAACCTCATAGTGTCGCCGACATTTTGTCCTATTTTATGTGTTTGCTGATTGAAGGTTTGGACGCTGGCCAGTAATATGTATGTGGACATTATATCTGCAGTAGGGGGGGGGGGGGGGGTTCTTTCATCCATTTATATTTACATTTATTCTATTTAGTCAATAGAGGGATTTTTGATGGCCTCGACGCAGGGAAAAAATCTCATCCGGTATGCATGGACATTTTTTCCTGCATTTAAATGAGACTTTAGTTTAAGGTCTATAATTAGACCACTAGTAGCCTTCTGAGACAACGTATTTGCATTCATCTTACATCAAATTTGGTTCTGCTTTTATTTCTGTCCACAAAAAGTAACATATATTGAATCAACAAACCAGAGACAAATTCCCCTTGCACACAAATATATAGTATCCAACAACGAACGCACAGCCATGTGCTACTTAGATCTGCTTCACACGTGCTCATGTCTGTGAGCTGAAAACACTTGTGTTTAAGGTGTGTTTTTACAAATGTTTAGGCATAAAACATACGTCAAATCAGAGTCGTGCTTATTCCGGTTTTGCTGAATAGCCGCAGTATGGATGTATGTGACAGCAACACTAATAGTAGCAGTACATTACCCTGACAGGTGTTGAGGATATATGGTCGAGACGTTCGAAGGGAATGAAATACAATTATATTTTTTTCCCTTACTCTTGTACCAAATTCAACAACTCAGATGCATAATTTAATTTGATCATCCTCTTTTTAGGTTGTCAAGACAGTAATCCCTGCACACACACTTACTTTTTCCTTTTTTTACGGCTCTTTTCCTTTTCAACAATTTAGGTTTCACTAAAATGTGAGAAGTTTCTTCTAGAACACTCATTAATTTCTGCAACCGACGAGGAACTGATTCATTTCACAATCTTAGAAAAAAGTCCGGTGAAAGTCTGTTGGCAGTTTCAACATCACTTGTGCAACTCTGAATTTCCAGGTCTTTTAAGTTGAAGCTCACAACGCAGTATGCCTCCGAAACTGTCATCTTTATCAACCTCGAGTCCTTTTTTCGTATCAAATGCTTCCCTTCTTCTAGTTGCCTGCCTTTGCTGCATATTAAGGGATAATGCAGCAACCATTGGAGGGGCCAAACTCTCACCCACATGAGTGCTGTGTGTCCCTTTAAAGTCGGTGTTCCCACAAAAATTCTGGTCATGTAACACAAGGCATGGCTAATTTGAGATTAGTTACGAGTTCCACGTTCAACGCACCGCGGCGTATTTCACTGTATTCAGCGAGCTTTGATCCAAATTCTCCGGGAACTCGCTGCCAAATCAAACTTGTCAAAGTGAATGCTTGAAAAGAACGAGGGAGCTCTCTGGCTGTTGATTCTGAACACTGTTTAAATCTCTGATGACTGATTAGGGCCAACGGTGATGTCTGTCAATATGAGCCTAGAGCCTCCGGATTAGCATTTCAGTGGAGTCCCATAAAAGGTAGCTTACCTTTGTCGCAAAGCACTAGTGGGTGAATTAACACAAGCACGTCTGCTCTAAATGGAATTACCATCATATTCCGGGTAATGACCATGAGTTCTTCAAGCAACGCGAGAGTTTTTAGACGGTGAGGGTTTTGCGACAAGAAACTGAAAAATAAAACAATCGGGCTGCTGTTCCAACGGCACCACAGCGCGTAACTAATGTCGTGCTTTCTATGTGGGTCAGAGAAGCAGAGAGGAAAACATCAACACTATAAGAGGGCTATAAGACTACTATGTAGTCCACTGTCGACTATACGTCCAGTGGACACAAATCAAAGCTAGTAAACTATGATAAAATGAGGCACTAAAGCTTGTCATTCAACTGTGAAGGTAATTTCCTTTTGAAAAAATACCCTCAGCTTCACCCACTAAAACAAAAACCAAACAGACTAACAGTCCCACAATGTGAAAGTTCTATCATTTGGTAGGTCTGTGTGCACACGTTCTCCTTGACTTCGGCGCTGTGAATAAGGGGAATATGGCGCCACTTAATTTTAAGTTGAATAAGTCACAAGTACTGTAGTTAACTGTGTTTAACAGCAGGGCTTCTCCTGGGTAGCTTCACCTGGACTTTTGGAAAATACCAGGTTGATTACCCTTCGCTAAACCCCCTGCTCTTAGGAGAAGATTTAGCAAATGGAAAATCTGCTGACATTTTAGTGTGTCGCGTGTACACACCGGCGTGGGCAAAGATGTGTTTTCATTCGATCCAAGGACGTTTGGCTTTCCTCGGGTTGGGATGACATTTGTCTGTGATCTAATTCTTCGTGGAGGGATGCATCACCGTGGAGCCGCAACTTTCCTGGCACAAATGACTCCTCTTTCCCAGAAAAGGAACATGCTAATGCTCCCTCTTTCTGTCTCTCCGCTTTTCTCTCCCTCTTTCTCCCTCCCTCTCGGTCACACGCTGACAACATGTGCACACAGAATGCATCTCCTCATTGAATGACACTGTGAATGTACCTCATCAAGGAATGAGTCACTCTACTACTCTGCTATTATGATGATTTCTCCCTTCTGTGTATTACATCACGCAACAGAGGGTTCTGCTCAGTTACATTCGCCACTATAAACACTCTCTGAGTGCACTCATTTGGACTGTGCATGGGTTGTTTAGTTCAGAAAACATTATCAGTCGATCCTCCAAATCACTTTTGTCCAGTTTGTCCAATTAGCATTTGCGGCGTGCTATGCTGCAGTGTTTTCACAAGTGAGTCATTCATAATGCCGACATGAGGACAAGTAAAAACACTTGTAACATCCCTGAGCCTGCTCCCTGTAGTCTATGCGGGGTTAAAGGTCACCAATAAATGCACCTTTCACTGTCGCATGGATTCCCATATGCCAATAGGCGTAGCTCGTCCTTCCAAATATTTGTTATTGGGTCCACACAGTCGAAGCCATTACATTTATTGCAAACCGTCTTCAGTGAGGAGATAGCAGGACGCCAATCGATAACGGCGTTCATCTGGCATAATTGCTGAATTTTGCATCAGCCAGAGAATATGAGCGGCGTTACCAATGTTCCACATATAGCTGCCGCAAATTGGTCCCTTGTGCTTTAACGACACAGGAAGCTGAATCGTTGACTTTGCAAATCATTACATCTCACGAGGCATTGTGTTCAAGGCAACTGATGTATTGAAAGGATGCGGCAAAGAGGAGCGACTACACGGAGGGGAAGAACAATCACAGTCCGGTCGCTGGGTTCTTACATTAATCCAAAACAAAAGATTAAATTAAACTCAACCATCATAGCGGTGTAAGATGTTGGCAGCAGAGGGGAACAATAGCGCTTTAGTCACTCTATACAGCAGAGCATTGTCTTGATTTAATTTATTGGGTGTTTATTTAATGGTTATTATGTAGGACACAACAGTAAGTGAGGCCTAATTCAATGCATTAAAAAAAGAGACATCCTTAGGCTACTTTTTCTAGCGCGTGAACATTATTTTAAGCTCCATTTATGGTGTTCAAATTAAAGATCTCAGAGTTGCTGGAAGCTTCTTGTGTTAATGGAATCCCACATAGCGGATTGTGTGGGGAGGAGAGCAGATGAATGTGTATTCCCTGCCTGGGCAAAAATCAATAAATGCAAGCACAGCTACTCGCTTCTGACGGCTGTCCCTGTCTTTGCATGGCCGACTAATAGAAAAATAATAATTAAATCCAAATCACCACATTAATTTGTTTTCCATCAGTCTCAGGAGAGATTTTTTTCTTCTTGTCCTGTTTCTTTAGTTGCTCATTATACTTTCTAATCAAGAGCAAAAAAAAAAAGTCCCTCTTTTAAACAGACATGCTGTCTCCCTTCCCCCCTTCCCCTCCCTGTGGTGTGCTTTCTCGCATTGCAGTCATTGTGCTGGCACTTATTATGTTACAAATGACCGAGGTACGGCAGGCATTCTGAGTGTGCATGCAAAGAGGGCCCACCCTTCCACGCTGCGAGTGCCTTCTCCTAATGACGATGCTCGGAGTGCCCCCCGACGCCGCCCTCTCCCACATCCCCGCCCCCATGCGCTCTCTTTAATGAAGATTCTCCAATGCAATTAAAAAATCTTTGCTTCTCGCTGCTACTGTATGACAAACAGAGCCGCCATCATTCCTCACGGCCTGTCATTGCGGCTACGGGAGGCGGAGGAGATGGAGAAATACACCAGGGTGCCAGTGGCTGGAGAGACAGATTGAGAGGATTGTGTGTGTCTTTGAAGAAGAGCAAAAAAAAAAAAACCCATCTCAACAGGTAATGGAAAGGGCCACAGAGGAAAATCAATGACATAAAAACATGGAGAGCAAGCTTATGAAACGGCTTTAGCCGCACAGCACAAGCTGAATAAGGGCTTCTGTGTCCATCCTCTAAAGTCGGGCGACCGTGAATGTTTTATCAGACGCCCCCACACGCCCCCATCACCCCCTCTTCTTTTTATACATAAAAATGAATTCTGAGCAACATCTTTGCAATTCTTGCAGCGGCATCAAAACCGTCAGCGTGACACTTTTGGGAGGCGGTGACGTAACAGCCGAGGGGAGGAGACAGGATACATTTATGGTCATTCACAATGTTTGTGAAGCATTTGTATGAATGTGCCTGTAAACCAACGCTCCATCACGCCACCAACAATAAGTTCATTGTTGTCTATTAGATTTATGAGGTGTCCGTAAACTAACAGCAAACTGTTTGTTAATTCGGCATAATATGCGTTGAAATGGACACAACTGGGTGTGACTTGCAGAGAGACACACACACACCAGTTGGCTGTGGCTCCGTGACCCAACCCCATCCTCGGCAGGGTGGGGCGTATAAGAACAGTTGCCCACTCCATCTGCAAAAAAAAAAAAGAAGGAAAAAAAAATCCCCACCACCCCACCCCCTTGTTGTTTTCCAGTTGAATGAAATAATCTTCCCCCGTCTGGAAACCCAGTCTGGGTCAGAGGGCCTGCTTTCAGCCTGTTGCTTATTGTGTGTTCAGAAGAGGAGGTAAAGCATACAATTATATGCACAGATGGCTGTCTTTGCCAGGCAACGTATTGATCCTATCCCGAGCTAGGTCTGTCCCATTTCTCTTTTTGTTTGGCAAATGCCTCGTGAATTAGAGCCTGTGTGGAACTCATTTGTATTTGTGTGATCACGTATTGTCTTCTGAGGGGGTCATCATTTGGTCAGTTAATGGCAGGACACACAAGGAATCCTAGGAATCACTATGGACAAATGCCCGTACCTTAGATATATATATATATATATATATAGATAGATATATATATAAATATATATATATGGATTTATAGATAGCTGTACATGACAAATTAAGATAGATAGCCCCATAGAACGCATTGGAAAATGAATTGCTATTTGTATAGCAACTAATGTGTGGATGATAATATCAGAACCAGCCATTAAAAATGTATTTCATCAGCGATGAGTCCACCTGAGACCAACTTCACGTGGCCGAGCCACGAAACCGTTCAATTGATCAAGTCATTTAACACGAATGCGAGATATGTAATTATTAGGGGACTATCCATAAAGAAAATATAATCAAGTGTTGCTGTGTGACACCTGAAGAGGATTGAAGGCTATACTACACGCAGGAAGAATGTGATGTAGTTTCTGTAAATCCACCTTTTAAGGCATTAATTCAAACCATAATCGACATAAACATATTGAATCCAACTGATCAAAGTTATAATAAAGTTGTGTCGTTCATGGGCCAAAGCCCCCCTACACATTCGTGTTTAAAAAAAAAAACATTTAAAACGTAGCCTATTTATTACGTTATTTGTTTACACTAGTGGCCAATAATCGCCATGTAGGTCCGTGCGGGTTACGACGCCGCTAACAAACGCGATAAATAAAAGTTACCGCCTCGGCCCGCCGGTGCTGCGCGTGCTCCGCGACAATGTCGCATTTAAAGTAATAACGGTCAATAACTGTGTCCTCCGCTCAGCACGGAGCTGCACAAATAATAAGTTCTCTTTGTGTGGCGGTAGTGAGCTGACGTCAGGTCGGTTCCTTGAAGTGGAGCTGAATAAACCTTGAGAAGAGTCTCCTTCAATCTGCTGTTAGTAACTAACACACACACACACACACACACACTCACTCACACACCGAGACTCAATTACTGGCCAATTCCCTTCTTTATCATTCGTCCCCGACCTCTCTTTCATAACCAAAACCGACCAAGGAAAAAAAGAGTCGCGAAGAAGACCGAACCCGAAGTGACAGTTGAACTAAAAAGCCCTCGTTGGAAATAAGTAAAGTGTCGAAAGTAAAGAAAGGTAAGTGTTTTATTTCGCCGCCGCTGTTTTGCTCCTCGTCACAGCGCCGGCGATGAGCCGCGGAGAGCCGCCTTCGCCTCCACTTTCTTCGCTTCTTTTTCTTGGAGCTTGTGTGTAAAACTGGCTGATAGTTTCTCGTGGTTACGCGTGTATTTTGATCGAGTCGGTAGTTGTTGTTTTTTTGTTGTATTTTTTTTAGCGGTGGATTTTTGTCAAATGCGTAAAGTTTTTTTCTCTCCTCTCTTTAATATAAAAACGGAGTGTTTTTTTTCCTTCTCCGGAGTGGTGACCTGATAGTGGGGATCGTCTTTGTGTCCCTCTCTTCCCTTTTCTCTCTCTCGCCTTTTTGATAACTTGTTCAAATGTTTCAGAATTAAACTTTTCACACGCGCTTTCTGCGGCGTTGTCTGTCTGTTTTTTTGTATCAACCGTGTGACTGGCGGTTTTCGGTTGCGTATTTGTGTGTATTTTGTCGCTGGATGTTTGTAACCGTCAGAGCGCGAGACGGGGGGGGACGTTAACCAGCGCGCGAGCCGCCGCCGCCGCGCCGCTAATACGCACCCAACGGTCCCTCGACGCCAACACAAATACACAAATATTCCCTTTCGGTTCGGATTAACTTGGACGTAAACTATAATATTCACACACACACACGCACGCACGCAGACCCACGCAGGCGTCGGGTCAGAGTTAGGGAGCTTTTTGTGGGGCGGCTCGCGCTGGCCGGTCCGCCGCGGAGCCGCTATCGCTTCCTCATACCGAGAGGCGCGCGGGCTCGGCCGAATTGTTGAAATTCATCCCTTTGTGTATATTACAATATCCTCCATTTTTTTCTGCCCCTTCCAAAAACAACAAGCCTCTCGCCATCTTGGTTGTTTTAGATTCGTCCCCTAAGCGCCCCCCCCCCCCCCAACTATCTCTCACACGAGCACACGGGCTACTTTAAAAGGAAATGCATCCACGCTTCTTCTTCTTCTTCTTCTTTTTTTCTTTATGTCGCAAGTTTTTACCAAAGTTTTAGACCTGATATACGGAAAAAAACAGTTTGTGGTTTTGGGGAGGAAGAAGAAGGTGTTAATAGATTGTCAGCGATGATTTGAAGGGAGTTTTATGTGAGAGAGGAGACCGTTTGGGTCCGCGGTGGAAACGTTTGCTTCAGAAAGCCGAGCTGGAGTGACGTAGTGTTCGCTGCGGGTCCCGGTCGTTCTTCGGAGGGACGCAGGTGGACTCGGTGCCACACACACACACACGCGCGCACGAAAGAAACGAAAGCCGTCGTGTCGTTTTCGAGCATACAACGTTGTTAAAACGTGATCCCTAAAGTTTACTTTGTGCTGCCTTTATTGTTTCAACTCATCGCGAATGAATGAGGGACACGAGGAAGGAGGAGGGAAGGAAGGAAGGAAGGAAGAGAGAAAGGAAGGACATTAAATGCCAAGAATCCCACGAAGGGAAGAACGGGGGAAAAACGAGACGTAAATAACAAGTGATCAGACATCCTAGAAATAATGACGCGATTATCAAGGCTTTAAATACACCTTTATTGGTGTGTGTACTTGTGTTTGTTTACACACAGTGGAATTAATGTTTGACTGATGACTGACGTGTTTAAGACGTGCCCACTCGCACGTGCGTCTCCCCGCCGCGCAGACACAGCCGACCCCCCCCCCCCCCCCCTGTCCCCTCTGCCCCCCCCCCCCCCTCCCCGGCTGAGCTCAACCACCGGTTTGCAGCACTTTAGACGGGAGACTCCGGGAAAAAATGGTGACCTCGTTTCATTCCCGTCGTCCATCTTACGAGAAAACAAGGTGTGATCTTCGCTCGTGCATTCGCTCCGTCCCTCACAGTTAAAACTTGATATCCACTTTCTTCCCCCGTGTCCTGCAAGAAAGAGGACAAGGGGAGGGGGGTAAACGGAACAAATGCTTTGAAATGGAAAATCTGATCATTTCACCTCCCACCTCTTTTGTTTGCCCGTTTATTGCTGCAAAGCTGGAGTGCAGAGGAGCAGATGTTTAGGCAAACATGAAGGCGCGGTGGACGGATCTCCCTCCTCTCCCTCCTCTCGCTCCTCTCCCTCCTCTCCCTCCTCTCGCTGCTGATGCATCGACATGACAGCTGCTTGATTTCATGGAGCTGCTAAGAAGCCATTAGTGGTATCAGTGAATTGAAACGGAACAGTGTCTCGACAGTTTTCCACCACTATTATAACTCTCTGTTGTCTGCGTCATTTTGTCCTCTGTTTGAGGACGCCTGTCTTCATTTGCATGGTTGTATGTGTGTGTGAGAGAGAGAGCTGCAGTTTCAAACCAACAAAACGTGGTAATATGTTTGTTCAGTGTGTTTTCTCTTAATTTGAGACAGGGAGAGAGAGAGCAAAACAAAACGGAGGAAAGGGGAACAAGTCTGTCAGACTCTGTTTGCCATGTTGGTTTGAAATGAAAGCAAACTGTGTTACCTCAAGCACACTCAAATCAGAGACGTCTCTTCTTGGCCAGGCCAAAAAAACCCACAACTCTCGCCTTGAGTTTTATCTATCTCGGTCTCTCTCTCTCTCTCTCTCTCTCTCTCTCTCTCTTTATTTCTCTCTCAAATTGGAACTGTTGTTTTTGAGGAGATAAAGGAGGACGGCTGCTTGACTTGAACATTCAGGAATTAAGGATAGACGTGGTTAAGCCCTATTTGCATGTCTACCAAAGTCACAGCAAACGGTTGCTGTTGACTAAGCTGATTAGGTGAAATTAGGTTCACGAGCTCTGTGTCTGGGGGTGCTGAATCTGACAGAACTTGGGCAGCTTTTGAGAAGACAATCCCGTGTGCACACATGGCTATATTCTCTATAATCCTTTGCTATTGAATATAGGGCTCCTTTTTCTCTTTTTTTTCTGTGGCAGAAACCCATCGTTTGTGTTCTTTTGTAAATGAAGTGAAGTGACATTTATTAGGTGTACACGATGGCTGTGCATCGATCAAGCCATCAGTGTGTTACGGTATCGCTGAGCGAAGGACGAGTGACGTCACAGCGAACGGATCAGGCAAACACGAGTGCATCGTAACGACTGCCGGTGCTTTAATCAGTTACGGGGCCACTTGCTACATACAATGAATGTACTAACAAAGTAAACGCCGTCACCAAAAGTGTGGTGATCCTTGACTGGTTGCAGAAAGCTTTGGTGTACATGTTAGGACATGAATAATTAATGCCTCGTTTGTATGTATACGTCCATACTGGTATCAGTACTGGCAGACAGAACCAGAGAAATTAGTATATTGTTAATTCCTAACAGTGTGAGTTTGCAGCCTATTGAGCCCTTATCCCTGAACCACAGTACCAAATTTTCCACCATACAACATAATATATCTTACTTTACCACACCTTTGTTTAATTTACCTTTATTTCTTAACGGCAGCGCCATGTCATGTGTTTTTATAACTCCCATACTAAATATTCCACGCCACTTTAATCAGCATTTTGTATTTAGACGGAGATTAACTGGCCCCCATTCATTGATAATAACGGCCATCTGGGAGCCCTGTCAAATCTCTGCATGCTGGCGCTGACACGGAGCTGAGAAATCTAGAGAGGAAGTTGAGGTCTGCTCTGTGTTAACCGAATGATTCAGGAACTAACGTTAGACAGACCCCTGGTCATGATTGCTCATCCCTCGCTCACCACCGGTCAGCCATTCAAACGCAGACCGTCACACGCACGCACAGAAAAAACAACCATGACAAATGAAAGAATGCAAGAGACGCGGGACCTTTTTTCTTCTTCCACGCATACATTGATCCTACATGGCCGATGGCCACATTTGATCCCTAAGAAGCTCCCAGGCGTCAAACTGACGGAGCCTTTTACTGCTACAGACCGAAAACCGGCGCGGCTGTGCGTCCGTCCCGGACCGCTACGCGCATACCGGCGGGTTAACGTCCTCTCAGCAGGAAAGTCGGTTAGCTCTCAGATCATCTACCTAACCTTATGTTGCCGTGCTATTTCGGTAGCGCCCGCAGGTACTCTGGACGTCCCGATAATCATCAGGGTTACACAAGTCACCGTCCAAAGTGCGTGCTCGCTGACGGGCCACTTTTTTTTTTGAAGGCGAAGCCTCTTTAAACATTGGAGCTGGATTCAAGCAGAACTGTCGGTGTAATGAGAACTGCATCTGTGTTTTGAAAAGCCCAGCTAATGAGAAAGGGGCCCGTAAGCCCCCCGTTGTAACAAATGAACAATCTCGACTGTTAATTAAAACTAAACAAATCAACAGCCGTTTTCCTTGTCTGTACGTTTCTGCGCGGATTACACGCGGTGGATTAATTTACCGAACAATAACCGGTGTAAAGTGCGAGCGGGTCACCCCGCGTTGACTTTCACCAGGCAGGAGACAGAGTGGCCAAATTCGGGAGGGAAAGACGATAAGCCGCTTCTTGGCGGCTCGTCCCCCGGGCCTCTATTTATCATTCAATGTGAGAATTTCCTTGATGAAAGTCAAGGTTGTTTTGCGCTCGCTCCGTCTCGTCTTCGGATGCCTGTTTTTTTTTTCCACCAGCAAGGTGCAAAGGTTGAATTCCCCCTTCCGAGGAGAGGCCCTGTTTGGAGAGGCCGCGCTAGTTTTCTTTTAATGAAGTCTCAAACGGTCCCGATGATTTTTCCACTTCAAGGTTGTTTTCGCAAATGTAACATTAGAGTGGAAAGGAGAAAATACAGATGCACTTGACGTCTCGTGGAGCCGCGGAACATTGTGCACACGAGTGTGAGTCATTTGCTGTTTACCTCTATCGCACAATCACGTGTTAAAGAAGTAGGTTATCACTTTACGACAGCTGAAAGCACCCAATGAATGCCCCCCCCCCCAAACGAAAAAAAGGCACCATTATGAAATGACGTCTTCTCTAGAATAGAAATAACATAAGTGTAACGAATGGGCCTCTTGACATTAGTTGAATCAGGCTGGATTGGAACAGCGTAAACATCACATTTGGGTTACGCGCTCGGTCATATTTTCCATCCCTGCCCATCATTTTGTGTTTGTAGGAGGAACTTGATTATGGAAATGAGGTCTGGAAAACCTGCTATTTGATGTTCACCCCACCTTGACATTCTCAATCTGTAGCAAAGAGCCCGTCTTTGCTCCTTTCCCCACGATTCTCCCACGCTGGCTGCGTTTGGATGAGGGGGAAAAAAGAACACCGGGGAATGGAAAAGAAACGGGGAGACTCAGATGTGGGAATGGGAACGATATGGTTTCCTCTACTGGCGCCGCCTCCCGGCCCACTGGGCTTCCTGATGATACTGTGGAATAGCTTGTAGCAGGCAGGGGAGCTGTGAGGTGGGTGTTAGGACGCTCATAGACAGAGACACAAACATCCACACACACACACACTTGCTGTCAGAGCACTTACGCATAGGGACAGGACACACACACACACACACACACACACACACACACACAGATGAGATTGCGCCTCGACAGCCCCCATTTATTGATCTTCTTCAGCATTTAAAATCTGGTCACTCCTGCCACAAAGGCTTTTTATTTTAGCTGCGCTGGCAAAGACCGCTCCGAGCTAAGCCAGAATTTTAAATATTTAACTCCTACGGAGCGCCGTGAGAAATGACAAGGACGGAGGACGGAAACAAACAGGGGAGCACTTGTGAGCGATGCAGTTGTCTATGCGGGTGTTTGCTCAGTTGTTTCATGCACACTCGTACAATCAGCGGCCGGCCGTGTGGGCGGCACTGTGTCGGAGCAATAAACTGCGCTGAATGCACTTCTCCCTTCGTAAAGTTTTTTATCTGGAATTCCTATTTATCGAGAAAAAAATGATTTAAAATTTAACCAGCGCTGAGCCACATTAGCCTCACCTTGTTAGGAGCGGCGGCTGGAATGCTCGCTATCATCGGATAAGTCACTGGACAACGGGGATAAGCTGTTGTTTTTAGCATTTCAACGCTAGAAACGGGTACTCGTGAACGGGGGGGGGGCGACCCAACAGCGTCTAATCCAAAAAGGGGGGCCTCGCTCTGAGCCTTGTCTCTCTGTCTCTCAGTCCTCGCTCCACACACAACAAGATAGGGAAACATTTATTCCCCCTTCCCCTTCCCCTAAGTGTTCCCTAAGTCCCTCGTGGTGCAGAGGAAATGATCTGACTAGCCCCCCTGTTCCACGCTGCGTTTTGATATAATTTGTCTGGAAAAGGTCAAAGCTCATTGCGGCGTCTTTCGTTGTAGTGAAAATTGATGTTGCGTTAACTTTACTTATTAAAAAGCCCAAACCACGAGGCCTCCTTCCTGCTGCTGCTGTCGTTGTTTTTCTCCCTTGTCCCGTTATGAAAGCCCAGCCCCACTCGGCCTTTGGCATTGTCCCGCTCCCCCCCCTCTCCTTTCTCTTTATCTCTCTGTCTGTCTGTCTCTCTCTCCCCCTCTGTCTGTCTCTCCGCGGCGCTTGTGCTCGCCCTCTTTCTGAACGATGACACTGAGAGACAGCTGTAACGTGAGACGCCTCTCCGTCCTGGCAGGGGCTTGGAAAGCCGAGGCAGAAGGGAGGGAGAGGGCCTTTATCTGAGACCGGGGGCGCTGACCTCCCTCATTCCCCTTCTCTTTCTCTCCCTGTCTCTATGTCAGCGAGCATATCCTCCCCCCCCCTCTCCCCCCAGCAGAAGCCAACACTGCACTCTTGAAAAAGTGGAGCGGCATAAAGCCGGAGAGCTGAGCCGCCGTTCTGAGCTGCGTGTTGCTTTTTTAAAGCTCGACCCATCTTTTGTCTGACTCATGTTATGTTGTCGCGGCTTCTCGGCATATAGGGACTGATAATTGAGTGGCATATGCTCGTGAGCTGTGTGAGGGCATTGCATGCGCGTGTGTGCGATGTAGATGGAAACGTCCACACATCCTCCGGGCTATGGCTGCTAAATCCTCTGTGAGAGCTCCCGTGTGTAATCCAAACATTTAGAGCTAATTTAAGCATGCAGGCAGGAGCAGCATCCTTTAGGAAACAACAGCTCTCTCCTGCTCCCTCTCGCTCTCTCCCTCCCTCCGTCCTCCGCTGGGTGTGTGTCTGTGTGTGTGTGCATGCTGGGTACGTGTTTGTGTGTGCATGTCTTATTGTCGCTGGAGGGAAATGAAAGCACTCAATCACTCACCTGTCAGAGCACTTCAAATTCTGACCATAACACACGCACACACACACACACACACACACACACATACACACGAACACACACACATACGAACACACACACACATTTACCCCAGAGGGTTTGACAGGACTGGCCCTTTATTGACTCCCTTGATCAAGGAGACAGCAGATCCATTTAATAGAAACTGCACACAAATGCGAACGAACACACACACGCGCACACACTCACACACACACGCGCACACACTCACACACACGCGCGCACACACTCACACACATCTAAACAAACACAGGGATTGAAATCAAAGTGGATTCACATCTGCTCTCCACACAGAGCCTCTGTAGCACTTTCCTCTCATGCAGCAGGGCAGGAACTCATTTCATATTGCGGCTGTATCGGGTGTTGAATAAAATCTTGAGAGGCAACACTAACAGACGCCACGGTGTTCTTCACCACGGTGCACGCCGACAGCCTCCTCTTCGCCGACTGTCTTGACACCGATTCGGCCCGTCTTCGCCCCGTCTCGCGCTATTATTGAGTGGAGGTGTCATGAGGCGAGCGCGGCGCCGGTCGTAGGCATGTTCCGTTGGCCTTGGCCCCCCCCCCACCCGTGATCCCCACTCCCAACGTGTTTTGCGCTGAGTGTTTTGGAAAGGCGAGTTAGCCAAGAGGTTGCTAGGAGGAGATGTGACAGCTGTGCTGGTCACGGCTGTGCTGACCTTCACACGTCACGCTGATGGATAATCAAGGCTGTAACGACACACCGGACCTGTCGAGCGAATGGGGGGGCGGCGGCGGCGATCCGCTCACGCGCCGCACTGGTGCCGTTGGCCCCGAACGCAAGTGTGGGCAAACGTCGCCAGCGAGGCCGCGCCGACCTCACATCTGTACGAGAGTTATCTCCAAAGAAAAGCAAAGGAAGGAAGTAGAGTGGCTAATGTTGCAATGGGCTGTTATCATGGCAACACAAAACACGGGCAAAAAGAGACGGACGCACACAATCGTGCTCGGTATTCCATATACATATATATATATATATATATATATATATATATATATATATATATATATATATATATATATATATATATATATATATATATATATATATATATATATATATATTTATATTCTACCTCTCTCAAATGGATCACACTAATGTTCTGAGCTGTTCGGTCTCACAGCGCTTTACTTTGTGTGTGTATTTGTAACCCGTTCCCCTGAGATGGGACTTGCTCCATCAAGTCAAGGAAGAAACCATTTAGTGGAATGACAAACACACGCACACACACACACACACGCACACACACACCCAACACCGGGAGGATTTGAATTGCACTTAGACAAACGTTTCTCACACAAGTTCTTTATTCCTCCGGCCCGCTCCCTACTTCGCCCTGAACACACACTTACTCACATACAAAAGGTAGTTGTGCAGAGATTCCATTTTGTCAGCTTTCAGCCGCAGATCGTGTAACAATAAAAGATGCTGCCCTGCAGTTAAACACTGCCAGTAAATCACAGGGCAAAGAAAGCTGGGAGAAGCACTTATTTTTAAGCAGCATGAGAGACCACACCGGGGGGAAGGGGGTTGAGAGAGATAGGGAGAGAGAGCGCGTCTTTGTGCGCTGTGTACTGGCATTGTGTGTGATGAGGAGATGAATCACTGCTATTTAGGGATTGGTTTCCTGCAACTGATTGTGTGACGACTCCGTGGCCGACGGACTGTCAAGACTTGCCTGTTTTGTTTCCGAGGGTCTTCAGGAAAATGTCCGGGGCCCAAGTCTCAGGAGCTGAACTCCCACGGGGGCCCGAGACCAACGGAGACCAACGCCTCGCCGGTGTCGCTCTTCTAACAAAGCATCAAATATTAAAACGCAAGGGATTTTAGGCCAATCTCAACGTGTGTGTTTTCAGAGTACACTTGTTTTTCCTGCTCAAACAGCACCAGCGGTTTCTGGCAACGGAGGCTCACGTGAAACACGGTGACCGACATTTATTTTTCTTTCTTTTTCTTCCTCTTTTCCTCTTTTGTCTTTCTCTCTCTTTTTGTGGCTGTTGAAAAAAGGGCCGGCCCTCATATTTAACCCTGTGCAGAGGCCTGAGAGCAGCTGGATGAATCCCAAAGCAGAGTCAACATCTGTGTGGCTGAGGCAACGCGGCTTACTTCAGATTAGGAAACCAAACAAGACAATTTAAGCAGACGTCATGACAGTTGCGTTGAACGTTCTCCGTGTGCGAACACGCCTGCAGTGTAAATGCACGGAGTTCTAACTTTGCAGAGAGTTCCATTTCCTTGTTTGGTTTGTTTTTTTTGGCCGTCAGACGGAAATTACTACGAAATAACGGCTATAATAACAAATCAGCAGTGAGTTCCGCCGTGACTTTGGGCCGGCGTTTGTTGTAGCACTTTGTTTGTTATAGGCAGTAACAAACGGCTTTTGTGCGACGTGACCGCGTGTATTCTCCACGATGAATCCATAGCTGAGTCTTCTTCTTCAAGAGTTACTATTTCCCCTTTTGCCTGATGTGTCAGTGAACTTATCCGGGGGGTTCTGTTGTCCGTCAGACAAAGCAAGCTATTCAAAAATTCAACTCGCGTTTCAGAAGGCACGCTTTGACAGCCCAAACGATGAGAAACAATAATCCTTCCTAATTGAAAATGAAAACGATTGTTAGCCGCAGCCCAAATGCTATGATACTGACATGATTCATGAGGACAGTGCAGTTTGAAGGAGGCTACAAATATGAAAAGTGTGTGTAGTGCGATATTTTATCCGCCGTTGATGTAAAACTGCTAATATCTTGCAGTAAAATGAGGTTAATGGACTAACAGCCCGACTCTCAGTCAGGCAAATGATGGCAGACAGCACTGGCTTCCTTATCCAGTGTAATTCACCTGCCTCATGGCTGGCAAATCGTTTTCTGTGCTGAGGCCCTATGAGCAGAGATCCTTTAATCATCCACTAATAGGCTTTTATGAAAAAGCTGAAGATGAATTCAGCCTACCTGCCTTTCTGTTATCATTATCACTGAGATGAGAAGTATTTGTGTGGCTCCGCGGTCTGTCTGTGTGCAGATAATGAAGGCGACCATTGCAGTTCGATCACCTGCGTTTATCATCAACACCATCAGTGCGAAGGATTTCTGATAAATTGAGCTGTAATGACAGATGTGCGTGGCATCATGGGCCGCGGCCTTTGACGTGACCGGAGGGCATCTAGAAAGACACAATTAGCTCGGATGCATCCATTCACTCAGCGCGGGTGTCATTCAAACAAGGTCCAGGAACATTCAGAGGCACTATTGAAGAAATCCACACAAAGCTGTGACACGGACGTCTCTTGTAAACAGCGCGTGAGAGATTCGGTCATTGAATCGAAACATTTTAGAATCTTAATAGCTGACCGTTGCCGCGGTGATGAAGTGCACCACCAGGCGTGATTCTGTTCCCTGTGACCAGATGGATGTGTTTACTGTCAACACAACCTTGTTATATAGCTACCCCATCACACACACACCACACACACACACACACACACACACACGGGCTGTGTGTTGTGTGAGTCTGTCGTAGTCCGCTTCCAAGTGTACGAGGAGACGTTTGTGTGTTGGTGCCACCCGGCTCCCCTCCAGAGTCCTGTGTCCGTCGGACGTAGGCAATATCGAACGCCACGCGCGCGCCGCCGTGAATAAAAGCAGTAAAACCGTTGCGTGTTTGCTTGTCGCAGCCCGGCGCACAGAGCAGGGTGGCGTCTGTTATGGTGAGCCACTCAGATTAGGCTGTGCGAGTGCACAGGAGGGCCCGGGAGACAATGCGTGAGAGATTGGGCGTGAGAACGCCGCTAAGGCTTGGTTCTCTGCAAGAGCCGTCTTGTGTTTGGGGAAAATATCCTCACACTCTGAGCTCCAGTGTCGAGATCCGTTTCTAACAAACAGGTTTCGCAGGCTACGGCTCGGGGAGAAAGATACTTGTTGTCCGTGTGAGTATCTTTCTGTGTGTGTGTGTGTGTGTGTGGAGGGGGGCACCGGCACAGCTGTGTTTCAGACATCACTGCACTTTTTGTTTGATGTGTCTCAGACCACAAACACTAAGCTGTGTAACTGCGAGTTTGATATCCAGGTACTTTTAGACGGCTAAATCCCCTTCTCTCAAAAGGAAAAAAAAGAAACGGCAGTTGCTGCGTTTTTGTTGCATATACATTACATGCATAAAATGTAACTATCACATAAGAGAAAGCCCGACTGTATTTGTTATCCTGAACCACAGCAATCCTTCCTTTATTTGTCCCTTTTCTCCAGGTGTTACAGCAGTTATGTCAAAGAGCTGAAGACATCTCTAACAGTGAGTACACAGTATACTTAACCATATTCACGTTTCCTCTCTTTCACTCCGGTGCCCACGGCGTATGTATTCTGCGTGTTACAAAATAGTTGGAGCGTGACTTTTAAAAATATGTACTCTCACTCACTTCTGCTTTCGCAGTGTTTTTTTCTTCTTCTTCTTCTTCCTTTGGCACGGTAGAACAAACTTGCAGACTCCTCCAGTTTCAGGCCTAATTTGATTTTCATTCATTCAGTGAAAGGATGTTTCTTTTTTTTTTTCTCTTCCCCAATTAAATTAAAGAGCCCCTTGAAAAGCAGTTGTTATGATTGCAATACAAATTCGGTTCATTCAGTGAATCAGGCAATTAATTAGATTTCTCCCATTCTAATCAGAATATTTGTTTGAAACGTGCGCTCCTAATAAACATGCTTTGACTCTGCGATGCGTTCGGATCCAAATTTAAATTGTCGTTAGCCGTGCCCTGCAGTGCCTCTGGGTTTTGGGTGCAGCGTGAATCCCCCTCCACGCTCTGTCCTTCTCCTGTCTTTTCTTTTCCTCTGCTTTCTCACTCTCCTTTCTGTGTGAGAGTCAGCAGCACTCAGGGGCGCGGCTGCGTCCTCGAGGCTTCAGTTTGCACACACACACACACACCGAGGTGGCAGTTTGTTGTTCCACGCACAGACAATGACTTGCACTTTTTTCCCTCTCCTGCCGTACTCGATGGCCCTAGTTGGCCCAGTGTCACCAGACCAAATGGCATTTTTTGTAAAAACCTGTTTGGGAAAATGCATGTTAGGCCCCTCAAGTTGCTCTTGGGCCCCGTATGTTAGTAAGCGTGGTTCTGTCCGAGCGCTGTGGCCTCGTCTCTGGCTGTGAATAATATCATGTCTCCCGCCGGTTGGCGCAAGCCGGTTGTACCATTTCTGATAAGTATTGATGAGCCCTCTCTTGGGGAATCAATTTCTAAGGAGGTGGCTGGCTGTGTGTGTGTCTTGGGGGGGGGGGGGAGTGGTGCAGCCTTGTAGATCATCCCCCACTTTCATGTCTTGGCTGCCTGGCTCCTCCTGCAGCCCCGTGGAAAACGAGCACAGCGGAGCACAGGGAGAGATGGAGCTCATCCAAAACAGCTCTAGTGTAATTAGCTGACATTTGTTGCTTGGAAGACAAGAGAAGGAGAGAGGAAAGAGCCGCTCAACTCAAACACCCAAAGGAATATGCAAATGTTGAGAGAACAACGAAAGGAAAGAAAATTGTGTCTAATGGCATGGGGATATAATTATATTACATTCGTGTGTGTGTGTGTGTGTGTGTGAGTGTGAACCCGTTTGAACTCTCTGTGCGCATATTTGTCAGTGTTTTTTTTCCACTATTAGGCATAAAACCAGTGGTCTCCAGAAAGGAGGAATATAAATGTCAGGCAAAGACTCGACTTCCTCGGCTTGGACACGACACCTTTGTGTCTGTGCTGTTTGGCGTTCTCGCTGTGCAGAGCGTGTCTTTCGCCCCCACATCAGATAGGCGTTACACAACACGGCCACACAGAGCCCTCATGAAGCGGCCGTCCACAACCGGGCTCATGCTCCGGTTCCAGGAAGGCTGTGCGTGTGTGTGTGTGTATGTGTGTCTCTGCTCGCTTGCACGTAATGCGCATGGACGGTCCGGGCTTAAGCCAAGGTGCCGCGGCAAAGGAGCGGCGATGCTTACGCAGCCCCATCTGCTTGATCCGAGCTTGAAATGCAATGCCTTTTAATGACAAAGTACGGAGTGGCTGGGAGGTGTGCAGCAGTGTGTGTGTGTGGGGGGGCGCCATCTTTGAGAGTGAGCGAGGCTGTGTGTTGTGTGAGTGTGAAATAGAGAGGAATAAAGGGAGAGGGAGAAGGGGAGAGAAAAACATCTCGAAGGTCAGGAGCAGCGGGCGGCCGTAGGGGAGAGACACGTGAGACAGAGATAGTCTTGCGTCAGCCCCACAGCAGTCCGCTCTTTATGTGTGTGTGTGTGTGTGTGTGTGTGTGTGTCCTGTGGGGCCAGCATTTCCATCCGCATCCCACCGTGTGTTACAACGGAGCAGCATGCCAGCGTTTCTATTCTGAGTGTCTCGATCTCCAAGGATAGACAGACAGAGAGACATATCGATAGATGGAATTGGATGGATGGATAGATAGAAGGCATGTCAATTGATAGATGATAAATAGAAGGAAAGATAAATAGATAGAGAGACGGAGTTGTGCATACGTGTTGTACATTACTGCAGTCACTCATTGAGCTACAAATTATTTTTTACATGGCTCCTGTGACAGAGGAAGGGGAAATTACACCTTCTAGCCTGAGGGGAGGGAATTTGTGTGTCTGGCTGCCTGTCACAGGAGCTGAATAGGGTTTCATCCATTCCCAGCGACTACTATCATTTTTCAGCTCTTATTCATGAGCCTTTTGTTTCTCACCGTGTCTCTTTTTTCTCCCCCGCTCCTTCTTCTTCCCCCCGCCCTTTAAACTGCTGCTCCGTTGGATTGGGGAAGTGTTCAAGATAACTCCTGAACATTTAGTGCTTTGCACTTGCCTCGGAGCTAAGATTGTTTAAAAAGAAGCCGCCGCGAGATTTGTCCTCGGGACAGGAAGCGCTGTAGATTCAGCAGACACACTCCCAGCATTAGCTGGGTGTCCCCGATTGAAGTCTTTCTGTCTGTCTACACACACACACACACACACACACACACACAGACTGTTCCCCATGTCGCCTATTCTCAACAGGGTTCGGTCCTCTAGCCAGACATTTCATTCACCCCCGTTGCCAAACAGTTGCCCCCCCCCCCCCACACACCTCCCCCTGTCACCGAGGCGCGGGCGAGGCTGCTCTTTTAGAGACCCTTGTGCCATGAATCACTGCTCGCACCCGCGGGACCCTCAGTCCACTCGGGGGGCTGCCTGCCCTGGCGTTATAATGTGCGTGGTCTTGAGGGGGCCATTTTGAATGGAGGGTCACACAAAACAGGAGCTAAAGAACCCAAGCTGTGAGCTGTCCCAGAGAGGGCAACAATGGGAGTGGGTTTCTGTGTGTGTGTGTGTGTGTGCGAGCGCGTGAATGTGTTTGTTGTAGTGGGGAGTTGTTGGACACACAGTGCAGTGAGTTTTGGGTGTCGTAATGTAACGTAATTGCATGCCGGTAATTTATGAAACACAAGGAGCCCCCGCACATCACAAAGCTTTTAGCCCCACACACGCTGGCCTGCAATCCGAGCTCCTCGGACTCGGGGCTAATGCCTCTTAGACGGCCGGGTGAAAAAAAAACAACGCATGGTCGACACCATAGGGCCTCGCTCAATAGCGCCGTTGCCGGGCATAGTTATGACTTACAGAACTGCTGACAGGGGGTCATTTTGGGACATTTGTGTCACGTGGCCCTTTGAAAGTGAAAGTTCTGCGGGGTCGATCAATGTCAGTACACACAGCACACACAAAGTGTGTGATAATGAATCCGTCACACGCTTTATGGGGTTTAAAGGTGCAAAGCAGCTTGTGCGCACTGGCCTTTCACGATTGACGATTTGATTCGCAGATTTCACCGTGGCGTTAGCTGGATATGCGCAAGTCGACAGACTACATTTGTTAATGTGACTATTAGTCGGAGACCACACCCCCCTCCAACCTCCCCCATCTCCCGCCCCTATGCCACCCTCACTCAAACGCCAGCTGTTGCCCAATGAGAGACTCCAGGTTTATTGGGTCTATCTGCTGCTTTTATGGCCAAACCACATCTCTTCAACTGTCTTTATCCCATGGCCTCTGCTTCCACCACGGCCCCTCGTCTCTTGAAATCCTCCACGGCTTCCTGCCCCCCCTTCAGACCAACCTCTTCCCCAGATCTTCTTTTCTTCTCCCCGATTTGGAAAAAAAACCCCCACTCACTGCACACGTTGGTCCTCTATGGACCTGGTTTTCTGACTACAATTCTTCTGCCGGTGGCTGGAAATCATTTGTCCCTACCGGGCCAGCCGGGCAGGCCGGGTTGTAACCTGGATACAGCTGCAGTCCAGAGGAGCCATTAGTGGTGCCAGGAGGCCCCCCCGGCTCCCAGTGAGGACTCATTACTGTATTTGTGCAGTCACACTTCTCCCATGAAACACAGCAGCGTGCCTGGTGAAACTAGCCAGGACACCGAGCCTCGGGGAAACCATTACGGCTCCATTTGGAGTTCTGAGAGAGAGAGAGAGAGGGAGAGAGGAGAGGAAGGTAGAGGTCTCATCAAAAGAGAAGAGTGCATACTAAGAATGATATTAATCATTGAACGCATATTCTCCTGTACTTAAATGTAGGAGTGATTATTGTATTGTAGTTGCTCTTTGTTCAGTGTGTGTGTGTGTGCGTGCGTGTGTGTGTGTGCTCTCTGAGGCCCAGTTCAGCTGTCTGGTCTGGTGTGCAGATGGCCCAGTCAGGGCCTCCTGAATGAGAGCCCTTTTTTCCCTCTTTCCTCTGTCTCTTATAGCCGTCCTTGTTTCCTTTCCTGTCCTCTCTCCCGCTTTTCCGACTGGGTTTCATTTACCAGTTTACATCCCGGGCCGCCTCCTCCCTTTCATCGCTGCATCTGCTGAGGGCCATCTTGGGCAGAGGAGAGTTTTCCACCACTCTTATTTTTTCCTCCCCTTGCTTCTCGGCGCGGCAGCTTTACGCAGCGGCTTTGGAATGAAATGTCTCTTAACCGAGCCGCGTGCCCCGGAGCTACGGTAATTGCAGGTGAAATTCGGCTTCCTCTTTAAAATGCCATCTCTCATTTCCAGTTACCGGCCCCCTCCGTATCTCTAGTTCTTTCCCTGCCTCCCTCCCCTCATGCTTCTCTCCCTCTTTCTCCCTCCCTCACTCCCTCTCTCTCTCTCCCTCCGGCTGTCTTTCAGAGGCGTGTGAATCCCTCAGCCCCCGTCGCCTCTCTCTGCCCCAACAGACACTCCCACAATGCACAGCGCTGATGGTTGCACAGTGATATCAGCCATGCAGGGGAGAGGGAGGGCCCGCTGCCTAGACACGTACACAACACCCCGTGCGTGTGTGTGTGTGTGTGTGTGTGAGAGAGAGAAAAGGTGTAGTATGTATGACACAAACTGAGAGTGTGTGTTTGCCTGTGTGCAGAAGAGCATATACATCCGCGTATACGAGAGGAAAAGAGATGTGTTGTCGTGTGCGCCTGGGTGTGTGTGTGCGCCTGTGTGTGTGTGTGTGTGTGTGTGTGCACGGCGTCAGCTGCGTAGAGGTGACATCAAGGTGAACGCGGCGTGCGGAATGCTCTGCCGACTCGGGAGGCAGCAAATGGCTCTGTGGCAGATGGAGTCTTTGTCAGGGAAGAAAAATGGCAGCTCAAGAGCGAGAGACCCCCCCCCCCCCCCCCACACACACACACACAGACACACACTTATGCACACACATACCTTTCCGTCTGTCTACATCTATCTTCTTTTCTTCTTGCACAGTTGGTCACCCACATGCATTACGTGTATGTACACGCACACACACACGCACACACACACACACGCAGAAAGACTAATGCACTTCCACCTATTGACACACAAACCCCCCCCTCCTCCTCAGTGAGCCGGGCTGGCGGGCGGTGACCTTCCCCTGCTCGGAGGGTTCCCTGGCTGTTTGATCAATTATCCCTCTCCCATTGTTTACCAGGAAGCTTGGAGTAGAGTGGAGAGAGGGGAGAAGGCTCAAAATGGCCACTGTCAGGTGGAGGGATCCATTTCCCTGCCAGCAGAGTCGGTGGGGGTTAGGCAGGGAGGGAGGGAGGGAGGGAGAGACAGAGACCGGCGCTGTGAAGCATGCTTAAAGGGGAGGGAGGAGCGTCTCTCGCCGGCAGCTGAGATGATATGACATTATAGTGAAGGTAGAGCTCTGACGGTGGCCACATCTTGTAATGCTTCACGGCGTCCGTTCAAAGGTGCTGCTTCCGCTCCTAAACTTTGGACAATCAAGCCTTAGTTGTACATTTGAATGCTTAAAAAAACCAAACTCTTATTTCTTTTGATCACAGTGCAAAAAATCCGTCTGGCCTGTTTCTCCGAGGTGAGTTGTCATGTCGACACAACGCTGCGTACACACACACGCGTGTTATACATAATGCCACAGTACTGCAGGTACATGTCCTATTTTTAGAGTGGAGAAGTAAGGGAGGGGGTGCATACTCTAAAGGTCAGGTGGCAGGGAGGAAAAAAAACCCAGAGTGGGAACAAATGATGCACTAAGCGAATGACACTCTGAGGTCCTGCTTTAATATGTATGTATCGCAGGTTGATGGCTGATTTCATTAGCGCCTCTCATTGTTATGCATAGATTGTCCTCCTGCAGCAAAATGAATATTGTATTCCCACACGCGTGCGCGCTCACACACACGCACACACACACACACACACTCTCAGCAAACCGTGTTTCCCAGGGAATGCTGTGTGTTTGGATCTTGCAGGGCGCTTGGAGAAAAGGCTGATGTTTCCACAGGCTCTTATCTGCGTCGGCTATAATTAAAACAATTTACAGCGCTGTCACTTCAACACAGGTTTTCGGCGCCGCTGTGACCAACTTTCCTGCCAGATAGTCGGCGTGATTAGTATTTAGGGCTCCTTGTTGATATTAGAGCAAATTATTTCCACAGCGGAAAAGAAAGGCTGTCTTGGCCTAAATGGCTGGAGCGGACTTAGTCGTGTCGTGTCTGGGGGGGTTCGGATTACGTCGCTTTGATCCACCTAAATCTGTGTGCGTGTGAGAGAGAAGGAGACTATGGTGGAGGAACATGTTGAGGCCATTGCATCCGTTAACCGTCTGTCCTCGCTCACACGCGTCACACATGGCGGGTGCGTTGAAATGCCCGGCCGCCTCTATCGAGCCTTCCACGATGCCTGCGTTTCAGCAGGAATTCCAGTCCTTAGTGGGACATGAACAAATGTTGTGTGCAAGATATTAATAGCTATTGTGGGCGGAAAAGGGGGGGGGGGGGGGGGAAGAAGCTTCTGCATTTTTCCATATGTTTTGTAAGGAAACAGATGGATTATCTCTCGTTCTGGATCTTTCTCTTGCCCCAACCAGCTCAAGAGTGTTAGATATGCCACACACACACACACACACACACACACACACACACACACACACACACACACACACACACACACACCAATGCGCTTACACTCCTCCCGTCTGAAGTACAACAGGCTATAACTGATTAACATGTCTAAACTGAGCCAGTTGAGAAAGCCACTCTAATTCCTTTTCCATCTTGCTCTCATATGAATCACGGGTGACGCGACGGGCTTTTATTCCTCTCACACCTCACGTTCCATGCACTCACACAGATATGTTTGTCGCCTTTCTATTTGTTGCATGAGAAACCATGTTGGCTTGTCTTCTCACATTTCACACTTGGTTTCATCCCCTTAACCCCCAATGCTCAGCCTGGATGGGTTGCCTGACCTCTTGAGTCACGGATGTTAGACTCATCGGCATCACAAGGGCCAGAGTTGGGCTTCATTTTGCCCGGTGATTGTAAGCGCGGACGTGTTCCCCCCTGTTCTTTAATCCACTGTCATTTCTTTCTCCACTCTTTCGTTGTGTTTGATTCCAAAGTTACTGTTTTGATCCTTTTTTGCTTCATTCTTTGGATTTAGACTTTTCTAACAACATCATTTCATAGTTCTTGCGAGCCTCACGGCGTCTGGTATTTTGAAGATTTATCAAGTATTGCAAGGCAAAGCAAAACACCCACTCACACTCACCGCTTCTTCCCCGAGTTGGCACTCAAACACACACACACACACACACACACACATAGAAACATTATGTGGTGTGACAGAACGTCACATATTAGGGGTTTCACATTAAGAGATGATGTCAGTGCGCTGCTGGTTAAGTCACTTTTTCTATCCTGTTTCAGGGACACAAAGCATGAAGGGTGTCTGTTTATGACACAAACACATACACAGACACAGACACACCACACACACAGACCACTTTGCCTCTTCATGCCTGCAAAGGCTAAAAAAAAAGTCAAAGATGCCCACGGACGTGGCTGCCAGGGTAGACAAATGCTACACTCTTCTGTAGATGCAGTTTTCTTTTTCCTAACACGAGGTTTCTGGAAGCAGGAAGTCTGCCAGACTGCCTCTGACTGACAGGATGGAGGATGATGTTCTGCTGGTGCCTCAATTATGCTTTTTAGAGGTCACGGCCCCCTCAAAAAGCTTTGTTTTGTATGTTATTGTACAACACATCCACTTAAAGGGAGGTCGGCTCTGTGAGCGCGTTGATTCTTCGTAACCCGGTGCTGCTATATTTAAATGGAGAAATCGTGAAATTCACCTAGTCAGCAGCGGGGAGGGAAGAAAAGAGCTTCCTCTCCAAAACGCCCACACTGCTTTCAGCCTTGTTGTGACTTGTTTGTCTGTCGTTGGAGGATTTCGGCTTCTTCCAGAACAATTGCACTTAAAAACCCCTCAGCTCCAGAGGATGGGAGCTGGTTACACGGCAACAGAGCTCAAAAATACACACACACACAGGGACACAGACACACACTAAAAACACAAGTGAAGCCAGAGAGACGGAAACTGGAAAAGAATCCTGGCTCTCCCACCGCGCTGCAGCCTCCCTCTCCCTCTCTCTGTGTATGCATGTCAGGTGCACGCATGCTATTGTTGCTTTCATCACTGGCGTTGTCATGTGCAGCTGTTTGCTCTCAGTTAGGCCACTGTGTGGTGAGTTAGTGGAGTTAAGGCGTTGTGCAGCTACTCTTCACACGCAGCTTCTCTCTGATTTATTCTCAACATCTGTCTTTGGCAGGTGTGTGAAACCACAAGGTCCTCTCTCGGAGCCTGTGATGTAGCTATGATTGCAGGCTGTGCGTGTGTGTCTGTGTGTATGCGTGTGTCTGTCTATGTGTGTGTATGCGCAGGCACATTTGGGAAAAACAACAGAGAGCCCCCCCCCCCCCTTTTTTTTTCTTCTTCATGGGATGAGTCATATTTGAGTCCTGTGAAATCCGAGCCCGTGTGTGAACAGACAGACCCTGGCCAGCGGTGCTGGTCCCGACTCCCTCCGGGGCGGTGAGTGGGTGAGACGCGGCCATCAACAACAGGCCCGGGCAGCTTCGGTTTCAGCCTCGCCGCACCAGGAATCCGCTCGCCGTGACGCGGACGCACACACACCAAACACAAGCAGACGGGCGTTCTCGCTGAGCCCGAGCTATTCCCCCTCCTTAGCCCCACCTTAGATGATATCAGGTGACACAAGGGGGGGCTTTGTGAGGACGGGTCAGTGGATAGAGTTTCACACGAAACGACAGCGTGACACTCAGTCTAACAAGCTGTGTGTGTCTGTGTGTGTGTGTGTGTGCGCGCACGCCTATTTAAGGTCACGTGTCCTGTGAGAGTGTGATTGCAGTGCAGTAATGCCAAGGCTGGGCCTCGCCACGGTCAACAATGGAAGCTCAAATATTGTGACTTTTCATACGAAATCATACAGAGGAAGTGTGGTGACACAGGAAATGGGGCCGTGTCACAGGGGAAAAAAGGGAGCTGTACTTTGTGGATGTTCGGCGCAGCATTTCAAAGCACCCCATCGCTGGTGTGACAAAACTCTTTTTAAAGGCACAGCTGGACTTTTAAAAGGTTCTTTTACATTTCCCCCTCGGTGGGGCAGAGGGGGGGGGGGGGGGTCCTGGATAGAGCAGCACAGTGCTGATACTGGCACAGAATGGTAGAGTGGATTTCTTCTTTCCACCACCAATTACAGCGCTCAGTTAATATATTTTTAATTCTGCAGGAATAGTGTCAGATGTCGCTCACACATTGAACTGCAGCATGTTAAAAAAAGATATGGATATAGATGAAAGGGTAGTCAAGGATTCACAGATACGAGCACGGATCGGACGATGTGGCCTTCGCTTCGCCGACGTCGTGCCGCTGAATTCTTTCGGGAGCAGCTCCCCTCAGATGTCCCAATAACAGAGCGGCAAGAAATAGATGAGGAAGGAACAAACCGCACCAAAGTAACAAGCCTCGGGGCGGTGACCATGACGCTGTGCGGCTCCGGGCTTCATCTCATGTCCTTGACTTGATATCAGTTAGAAACCAGCCAGAGGAGTCCTGTATTTGTGTCACGGGTCCTTGCACTTTTTGTTGCACTCTTACAATCAGGACCATGTGCATAGCCCACACACACACACACACACACACACACACACACACAATTACATAGGAGCAATTCAACACACAACTTACTTTTGCGGCAATGTCAAAGCACAGAAAGCTCCTTAAACAAACATTTTAACTAGTGCTCGGCTCAGTGAAGCTCGCAGTTAAACTGAGTAATAGCGGCCTGTTTATCATCCCTGATGCCTGCTGAACAGGGCTTTCATTTATTACCTAAACATTTGGAAACAAGTGAAAGTGGCTTCATTAGTCACACGCTCGCCAGCTGTGAGGATTTTGGCAAGTTGCAAAAAAATTCACCCACTGTCACAAAAACAGAAAACACAGACTTATGGAGGGAAACTCGGTGGCGTTTTGGGGCTCACTGTGTGACACGTTTCCACACCGTCTGCGGTTCGAGTGGGAGCTTCGCTGCATGTGTCTCCCCGTCTAAAAAAACAAAAAAGGGGTCCAATTTGTAGTCTTGTAAATCCAGACGAGGAAGCTATCATCCAGTGATTATAGACCGCCGCCATTATTGGGAGCAGCAAACATCATTACAAGGATTCGTGATCAGTGAGCGTTTCGAGGAAAATTCCAGTGGAACATCTTGCCTCATGTTATTAGATGTCTCTTTAAAACGTTTTTTATTTATTTGATGAACTGATGAAGTGACTCCTTGCCGCTGGTCATTGTTTAAATAACTTTTAACAATATAATCATAAGCTTCCACTAATCCCCTCCCTCACCTGACCTGTGTTTGTAATGCACCGTTTCTTCCTCCAGTCAATACTCCTTTTAATACGCTCGTCCTGGGAACACCCATAACAATAAATAAAGATGATCTAATCACAGTAGAAATACTATTGCGATATTCTCTAATTGTGGATGTGTGTATCCGCGTAACACAACAACACAGTTTCCCACACGGAATCGCACAAGTGGCCGATTCTTCCATAAATCCCACAACTGTGGTGTTATCTCACTTTTGGTTGGAATCTAAGCTCTCCCCCCTTTATCTCCCATTCCTGACATCAAAGACCACAGTTAAACTAATCACGCAGGGCGGTGGGCCGGGGGCCCCGCGGCTCCTTCGGTCACTTTGCAAATGAGCAGTTCGATCCTGACTCGCTGACAGTGTGTCTCCGAGAGGCTCCCGGGAAGTCTGAACAAAAAAAAAACCAGGGACGGGTCGCCGCGCGTCCTCAAACGAAGCGAGGGGATCCCGGGAGGGTCGCACCTCGACAGGTCGCCAGGAGAGGGTGATCCGGTTTACCAACCGCCACAGTTTAGTCAACAAATACGTTTCCTCCCTCCCGAGCTTTTCCTGCCACTCGTCCTTCGTTTGGATGCGAATCAGGGCCTCGGGCGGCTTCGTGTCTGTTTGCGTGTGTGTATGCGTAAACGTGTGTGTATGCGTGCTTGTGCGTGGGAATGCATGTGTATGTGTACGTTTTGCAACAGCACAAAGATGTCTCAAGGCCCCCCTCTTATTTCTCATTACAAATGCTAATGTCACGTTAATGAAATCGGCTTAGTTTAAGGTTTATAGCGTTGCCTACTCGGGGAGATTTGGCCTTGACACTTCCCACATATTTCAAGTTGATTCACACTCCCCCCCCCCCCCGTGGGCATGCTGTTCTAAAATATTCTGAAAACGCACTGGCCTCCGAGTAGGAACTATTTTGGGAAAGTTTAGAGCCCGTTTGCCAAGCTCTGTCATGGTTGTAGATGGCCTGTTAGCTCGTAGCTACAGCAGCAGTGGCTGGCTAATGTGAGCGCCGCGTTAATGCGCCAGCAGCGATCTGCAGGGTCACTTGCTGTTAATCATTGCTCAACAGAGAGCTCGTCAGGCACGACGAAACGCCAGCGAGTCAATCATAGTTATGGATTCTAGTCTTTTTATGCAGAGCGGGTCAAAGGCTTTGTTTTGCCATCATTTGTTAGATTGATGATTCATATTGCCATATCTAATCAAAGCATATGGTTTAAAGGTAAAACGCTTTTTATCAGCCACAGATTGCTGTGCATTCAAAACCTTTTGCCATGAATTCTTTTTCTCTCCCTTGAATCTTTTGTAACCTTTCCCTGACGTTTCACTTCTTCTTTTTTTAGTGGGTTACTAAAGACGTTTAAAGCCTTTAAAACAGTGAATGAGAAGAAGAGCTTGTTCTCCGTAATTAAAAGCCAATTTTGTGAAATTGATTAGATTATGCTAATCAGGGGAGATAGGATCTTTAAAGCAGCGCGAGGAGGGCAGATAGAGCGAGTGCAAAGAGTGGGAAGGAGTGACAGTCCAGCCGCCATTACAAGCTGCTGATTTCTGCAGAGTGCTTCATAAAATGTCAGAGCGTTTTCTCCCTGAGCAAGACACTGAAAAACGGCAGCGCTGTGATGTGCTGCCACCTCACCTGCTGCACCGTGTGTGTGTGTGTGTGAGGGAGAGAGAGAGAGAGAGAAGGAGGAAGCAGGATTGGAGAGTATGAGTGTGTGTGTGTGTGCGTGGGTTTGTGCAAGTGTGTACACGCCTGTGTGTGTGTGTGTGTGTGCATATCCATGCTGGCCTCCCTCCCATGTTGCAGTGAAGCAGAACAGAGTGGCCGACTGCCCGCTGCTTCGCCTCCCCCTCTGTCAATACAACACCATCCTCCTCCAGCCAGTCATTTTCACATGCTCAACATTAAGTAAATCACCCGTTTGAGCGGAGGAAATGCAAGTGATTGACATATTGAGTTTAATGCGCGCAGATTTTTTCCTCTCATCGGCTTACGTTGCCAGCTTGTTGTTCTGAATCCACTCCACACAGCTTTTAAGACCGTCATCTGATTCCCGTGTGCAGGGTTGTGTGCACACGGTAAACACCTAACGTGTTTCCTGTTTACCGCCTCATGCTAAGTGCATGTTTACCTCCATTTGCCATTCGGCAATTTCGCCTGTTTGCGTTGGAAGTAAAGCTCGGGTCCCTCGAATGAAGTCGTTTCGAGCAGAGGTTATTAATGTTGATTTCAACAAAAGCTGGGATGATTTTTTGAAGCAGCGTGTGAGAGGGGGGGAGGACTGGACGGGAGGAAGGTGTGAGGGTGACAGGGGTTGCAGGAGAGATAATAAAAGCATCAACACCAAGCCAGAGAAGTGAGGGGCGACAACACGAAGTTGCAGGAAGCAGTAAACTCAAAAGCCCCGCACACATTAATTGTAGTTAATGTGCATACATTTTTTTCATTTGTTGAGGAACCGGTGGAAAGATGTGACGGTTGTTTTTTTCATGGTTTGCTGCGAGTCAACGCAATGGGAAAATGACAAGCCCGATCACCTGTCAGGGTGTGACGACGATTCGCTGCCAATCAATCAGAGCCTTTTGAAATGTTATGGTCGATGACAGGGCCTTTCGTTAGTGATTCATTTTCCAGTTATTGTCCTGATCCATCCATTAACAATTTGATTTGCCCGTGCCCCCGAGGTGGCGTCTTCACACTACTTTTTATTTTAAGGAACAGCAGAAAACCCTCACAGCTGCACCATGTTCCACCCGGAGACACGCTCGTTTAGCTTCACTGGATCCTTTGAGGTGGCCATGATAGTGCATGGATTGACAATGTGCTGCATGGCAGACGTTTCATCTGTCAACATCTCAGGGATATCTTCTTTCTATGGCCACTGTAGCGTTGCGCGGCTGAGGGCAGCAGCGCTAATCCGCGCCAATGACTGACTGAATGGCCGCGCATGTGCTTCTTCTTCTGTCCCCTTCAGAAAACGGCGTCAAACCGGGCTCTCCTTCTGGCGGGGGGTCATGAATAAGCTATTCCTGCCATCGCACCACTTATCAGAACCCTGTCACATTCGCACCGCGGTGTCAGTGATCTGTAGGAGTTTCAGTGGAACGGACCAGTGTCTAAATGGTTTCTTCCCATGGAAACGGACAGAGGGGGCTCCAACAGTTGCTCGAGCAAGGCCTGCCGCTCTCTGGCTTTCTCATTGTTCTGTCACTGTCAGTTTGTTTCGCCATTTGACATGCATGTCATTTGCATTATGCATATCTGGAGTACCGTGCTCATCCCCCCCGTCTCCTCCCTCTCCCTCTCTCCTGCTTTCCTTGATACTCCCTGATAAACGATGCTATTTCCTGTTATTCCGTTTTATGTATTTTTGTATTTCCTGCATGGTTTTAAATACGTGCAGTTTGCAGAGTGGGGGTATCTTATTTAGATTTAAACAGGAAATCCCACTCCGCATTCGTAATCTATGCTTTGAGTTGGAACCTTCGTGTAATTGGATACCACGTGATATGAGCTCCAGATAGCACTATAAATAAATAAATAAGATAGTACATCAAGTCCTGTATTTATTTTTGTTCAATTGTAGTCATTCCAGGAATTTTATGATGAAATACGTTATTAATCATATAAATAGCACTAAGTAAAATATTTACAATTGTAGAGAAGAGAGTACATGAACATTTATTTTAATACCTATATTTTGGACATCTAGTTACAGCCATTTAATCTGAGGGAACTGATATTTTTTTTTGTTGATATGCAAGAAGACGTGTGATGTCCAAGAACGCAGCTGAAACCCTTTTAAGTGACGGTTAATTTAAAGCACCAGTTTACTGCAGATTGGATTTTCATCTGAAAGAGAAAACAAATCTCTGGCCTCAATACTACATATGACAGGTCGTACTACAGCAATTACAGTAGTGCAGTGCTAACAATCTCGGCAAATAAGACATTCTTTTATTCTCAGTTAATTTAGTTCTGCAAGATTCTGCAAAAGCCTCGTTTAATACTCTGGAATTGTTGTTACTATGTATTTAGTAATGTGAGCTGCGGGCCCGGCCTCTAAGATCAATGTTTACGGCCTCAGGGTATATTTTTTCTTTTGCAAATCATCAGTGCGCCTCTTTGTTACATACAGCAAAGCTGTGTCGAGAAAATTGGACCCTCGCAAATGTAAAATAATACAGTCTGTAATCTAAATGGTAATTAACCTTAACAGGCTTTGGTTTACCACTCGGCGTACCTCCGATGCTTCTGCTGAACGTTTGCATGCGTGTGTGTGTTTGTGCATGAGCGTATGTGATATTCCCTTAAGCATCGAGACGGTGTTATTTGGTGCCTCCAAACAGCTCCAAAGTCATCGTGGAGTCTCGTAGACACGCGCAGCCAGTGGCGAGCAGATCTGGTTCAGTCTGCAGGAAAGGCGTAATGAGCAGTGAGACTGGCAGACGAGTGTGAGTGGCTAGCAGAGGGAGAAGGGCAGATTCATCAGGGATGATTGCCTGATGCACACTTCTGCGTTTTTGATGTGAAGACCCTGCTAGGTTACCATGGGGAGAATAATTAGCTCTGGCTGGATGCGGATGCGAATGAGCATAAGAGATGGGAGATTTTTTTTCTTACTGAGCTTACTTCATGATACTTAGAACAGTGCACACGGATGCGCACAGACATTCTTTTTTTCTTTTTTCCACAAGCTCACGCACGCAGACACACACTCACTGCCGGCTCATTCTCTTCTATTTATGTCCAGGAAATGGGAGTAGTGCTCCGTCTGGTTGAGCTGAGTAACACTATTCTGTCACACATAGGTTTGACATCAAACACAAGTGACAAGCCTATCCTATTCCTCTCCACCGAGTCATCACCATGTCCCAAAATCACATTATTGTCACTGGGAACCCTGGCAGAGACGGATGGTGAGTCGGGGTGTTGATTCCAGCCTTTGGCATCTACAGTAATGCTCGCGGAGGCAAATAAAGCCATTTGGCTGGAGACGATTTCTTGTCATTTTAAAAATATACAAAAAGCGTGCCATTTGGTTTTTATATTTTATCCAAAGCCTCTTACAGCGACACGGATATAAGGTGCGCGTGTCTCTCTTCTTTGCGGCGGGGGCCAAAGCGAGCACCGGGCCGGGGACTCCCCAGCGTTAACGGCGTGCTCCTCCATTTGTGACACGCAGGACCGTGTCATTACCTTTTTCTTTTTTCTCTTCTCTCTTTTGCACCGGCAGGCAGTAAGCAGCTCTAGTGTGGTAAGCTGCAGTGTTACATGCAGGCAGGCAGTGGTGTGGCTGTAATAAGACCCGTGGCTAGCGCCACTGCCAAGGCGAGCTGAGGGGGGGTTAGAGAGACATGGTGCCCATCCCCTACGTGCCCCGCTCTGCCATCTGTCACTGGGCAGGAGAGGAGCCCGAGGGAGCGGTCTGAGGTCTGAGTCACTCACAGCCGCCGTCGCCTCGGCGGGCCGCGCTCGGCCACGCTATATCTCTCTGTGCCGCTGTCGGGCCTCGGCGAGTGCTCCTCTCGGGCCTCGGCCCACACGCGGTTTTGCGGGTATCCCATTTGATATCCCGACCTGAGGATTCAACATTGATCTGTCTCATGGATCTGGGTCTTACTGAAGCTTTTTTTGTTACACGGCGTCACAATGTACTACAGCTATGAATCAAATAGAGCATGAGCGATTAGTAAAGTTAGTAGTAGCTAATTAGTAACATTTTCAATTAAAAGTAACAAAGAATGTCTGGTTCCTAAATGTTTAATGGCTGTTTTTCCTTATCTTGTGTTATAATAAAACAAATAGCTCCAGAATTTTGAGTTTGAAGATTTGTCCCTTGGGCTTTGACAAAATGCAAAAAGAATGTTTCGGAGATTTTAAGGGACCAATCAACAGCTCTAGAATAAAACCTAGCGTTTCTGTTCTGACCTTCCAGATAGTGGAAGCAGCGCAGCAGCATGATATCACTCAGCCCGTACTGTCTCTTTAAATGTTCTGCACATTGATGTTTGACTCTGGACAAAGGTTGTCACTTAAATTCTTTTGCCAAGACGCCAGGTTATGTCATTTCCTGGCTGACGGTGTGTGTGTGTGTGTGTGTGTGTGTGCAGGGAGGGGGAGGGATGAAGGGAGGAGAAAAAAGGGGTCAAGTAAGCTTGTGCGTGCACTCTGCTGTAAGCAAGATGATCTTACTCGTCGATTGCCAATGGCAACAAGCATGTAACGCACAAACATCCACATCCATATGCGCAGCTCGCGCCTGCGAAAACCTCCACGCGGACATAAACAAACACAAAGACGGGAGACGGGAGGTTCACTCCGGGTGCCTGAGCCATGCAAGGTCAGAAAAAAAATATTAAATGTTGTTGCTGATTAAGAGTAGGTGTCAGTGCTCTCACTTTCACAAACACAACCGCTGCAACTGAAAGCCCCGTTCTGTGTGTGTGTGTATGTGTGTGTGTGTGTGTGTGTGTGTGTCTGTGCGCGTGCCATCCAGTAATGAGTGATTCATGAGTACTAACTGACAGCTTGTCACCTGGTAACCAGAGGAGCTTCTGGACACAAGACGTAATCAATTCTGAGAAAGAAGCTCATTATTTACTGGAAGCGGTAACATAAAAACAAGTCAATGTGTTTGTTCAGAACAAAGTGCAAACAAACAAAAAAAAAAAGGAGAAAAGCAATGAGTCCGGTTAAACGAGGAGTGCTAATGGTGGATGTCTCATTGTGAGACAACAACCGTCACGGCTGCACACTCCCCCGTGTTGACATTTCTCTTGTTAGCTTTGCTGGGAGCAGCACAACAGCTAAACGGAGGGCTGTGTTTGCCACAGTTGTGGGATCACAATAAAAGGCGGCTAGCAGGAGATCTGGAGGAATAGAGGGAACGTCGCAGAGGCATGCGGAGGCGCCGCCTTTGTCGGGCCGCGGCGAGGAGAGGAAAAGAGAAGAGAGCGAGCCGGGAGCCGCCGCGCGTCTTTGAATGGGGTCAGAGCATCGCGGGGAATAATGCATCTCCCTTCACTTGCGCCAGGCGCTCCTTCCATTACGGCTGGAGAAGAGACATTGTGTCCACACTCTGATTACCACTGATCCATGCTGATGACTCTGTTGGCGGATTATCTCAGTTAGTATCAGCCATCTGTTACTGTGTGTGTGTGTGTGTGTGTGTGTGTGTGTGTGTGTGTGTGTTTCTCGTGTGTGTTGAAGGGGCGCAGAGGAAAAAGGGGCTGGAGTGAGACACACAGGGGGTTGAATAGTTTGAGCCTGTGACACACACACACACACACACACGTGCACACTCTCCCACTTCTATAAGGCCCAAGTATTGGCAGCCTTTTGTAAAACCGCCGCGCGCCGCCGCACAAACACACACAGACCCACACAGCACACATGAAACATGCACGCACCCCATTCCGCCTTCACGCCATCCCGGCCTCCTTTCAGACCACGCTCGACGTGCGAAGGCCACATGCAATCACAGGGGCCGCAGAGCTGTTTATAGCTACACCGTCCCCTGAAGGGCCGCCGCATCCCGGCCACCATTAGCCGCACGCGCCGACAGCCCGGCGCTGTGGCTCCGGATCCGGCGCCCGGAACGCGTCTTATAAATCATAGTTCAGCCATTAGCATAAATTCTGCCTCTCCTTGCATCTGCGGGACCCGCTGTGTCTGTTTGCACCGCTCGCCGTTGATTGGTTGCTGTTGTTCAAGTCAAATTGATTTAGCCGTTCACGGAGATTATAACGCGCGCCTTATACGGCTACTGTGGCGTGCCGTTAATTACCTATAAAATCAGGCTAATTCTGATGCTAAATCCATTTTAATTTCTCGTAATTAAGTCAGGATTGGATCCTTAAATACCTTGGCGCTCCATTATTGTTGCAATCATTGTTGTGGCTGTGCATTTGGTGGTGCATTGCTCGGCCCAATCTTATTATTGTTATTAGATTTAATTGCGCTAAGTGATCAGTTTGTAGTTGTCGGAGGAAGGTGGACTTGCAGCGCGGCCGTTTTTTTTCTCCCCCCGCTGTCCTCCCTCTATCCATCTCTCATCCCAGAAAGAGGCCCTTTGAGAGATTGTGAGAGATGAGAGGAGATGAGAGGAGATGAGGGGGAGGGTAGCTCTGCTTTACACCTCTGCAAAGGAGGGATTGCTTTTTTTGTTGTTTGTTAGGGGGGAAATCAATTCTGTTCACATCATCACGTTTTGACAAGGCGAGACATTAAGTGCGGATATTGAGAAACGACAGGAATGGTTTACAGCCTGTCCTTCATCTTCTCTTCCTTTTCCTTTCCCAGGTCTTTTTTTTCTTCTTCCCCCGACCCCTCGAAAAACAAAATCAGAGTGGATTGTCTTGCTTCTCCCTTTTCCGCTCCGGTCTCGCTGTCTCTGTTTTTTCCTCCCTTCCCTGTGAAAAGGTAGGGAATGATGTGCTTCACTTGCCAGCTGACACCACATAAGCTCTGCTCGTCCTCTGAGACACGCGCCTTTTGTTTTCGTGTGCATTATGATAATTATAAAGGGCCACAGCTCCTCTCCATTTTCATCACACTTCTAATGATACTTACACTTTTTGTCAAAATCACCCGCGGAAAAAATCCTTCTTTTTTTCCCCTCTCTCTTCTTTTCATATCCCCCTCCCCTCCCTTCCTTTTTTCCTCGCCCTAACCTGACATTTAAAGGGTGTCAGCCAGAGTGAAAGAGCAAACAGTGTGACAGCCAGTCATGCAACAAAATGTGTCAGAGAGGTAGCAGTTTTTTAGTTAATATAACAATAAGGCACTTCCTCTCAACTCGGCCAGACTTTTATTCTTGTAACTAATCTGTAACGTTCATTCATTTACCGCTCAGGATGATAATTTGGTTCTTTAACCCACATCCTGTCACCCCGCATGAGAGGCCCCCTGGAAGGACCTTTGACCTTGCTCATTATTACACAACCACCATCACTGCAGCAATGGCAGTCATGGCTGCCCAAGTCCGGTGGCACAGCAGCCTCCTCCTCCTCCTCCTCCTCCTCCCCGCGGACTGCAGCAGGTTTTCTTGTCATCCGCGCCTCTCGCTCTCCCTCTCTCCCTCTCTCTTGTCAGTGTTGCTCCTGGCGAAAGGCTGATACTTGATATTCAGAGGATAGCAGCTTTTGTCTCAGAGATTTAATCAGTGGCTCTGCTCCCCACTGCAGAGGAGAGAGGGAGGGAGGGAGGGAGGAAGGGAGGGAGGGTGGCAGGAGCGAGGGATGGAAAAGAGAGAGACGCAGGCAGAGACTGTTTATGTGTAATGACACAATAACAAAGCCTGCCTGTAAAACACAATCTGCAAACTGTGCTTTTGAAGGGGATTTTCAGTCCTGGATTAGTGTCAGGCAGAGGGATATGGAGAGGGAGAAGAGGAGAAAAAGAAGAGAAAAAAAACTCAGGTTGTTGTGATAGACAGGAGGGGTGATTTCGTGCGTGTCTGTCAGCAGCGGGGGCTGAAATGTGTAAGTCTGCATTCACGCGCCCGTGCGCGTTTGTGGGTTTGCGTGCGAATGCATGTGTTTTGAAAGTGTTTGGTATTAAGTTAGCGGCTGTGTGGGCACACGGCCACATTGTGTTCTCAGCTGCGAGCCAAAGCAGATCCCGAGTATAATGTAAAGTATTAGGATGCAGAATGGCCAAATGTTTCTTGTGAGGTTTTATGTTGTTGGTTGCGTGATAACGGCTGGCGTGATGACTGACAATGGAACGCTACCTAGGAATCAGGGAGAAATGTTGTCTTTAAAGGCCTCAAAGAGCTCTCAAAATGTTAATGTCATTATTTTGCATCAAGGATCCTGGTTGATAAACACAGATGTGTGCTCGTGTGTGTGGGTTCAATCAGAATGACCCCCCCAAAAAAAGCGAAACATTTGAGTTTTTGGAGTCTTCCCAAACATCCCGCCTCGACCTCGAGTTTCTCTGTGAAAGTGAAGAGTCTGGATGCAGAGCTCATCGTCAGCTCTGGCCTTTTCCCTCTTGCATCAAAATGTGCTTTGTTGTCCGGCATCAGAGTCCTTAAAGACGCCATCGTCCTTCTTACCCCATATAGAATCAATGGAGGCGGGGAGCCAGTGAGCATGGCTAAATAGAAATATTGTTCAGGGGAAGTGAATTGTGAAAGGAAAAGTGTCAGGAGATGTGTGCGTGCGCTTGCGTGAACACGTTGTGTAGGTGTGACAATATGCATTTGTGTGTATGTGCTCATGCGCGCGTGTTTGCGAGTGTTCGGGCGGGTGTGCTTTGCTATTGTAACCCTGCTGATTGGATTGTGTTTGACAGATATGGAGTCTGGAGAGCGGCTGGCCTCCCCTGCGCCCACCCTGTCTGCTGCTCGCACCTCCTCCCCTGCGGCCTCTTCCTCCTCCTCCTCCTCCTCCTCCTCGTCCTCTGCATCATCCCCTGCTCCCCACTCCAAGAGCAGCCTGGCCCCGAGCCCCTCGGCACCGGGATCCAACCTCAGCACCTCTGGTAAGACACCCCGTCTTTTTTCTCCCATCTTCTGTGTCTTCAAAAAACCACATGTTCAGAAGAGAGAGAGAGAGAGAGAGAGAGAGAGAGAGAGAGAGAGAGAAAATACCACGTCGCAAACATTTTCAATATGACCGTAAAAAACACGCCAAATATGGTCACCTTCATGTCTTGATAGCATTCAGTATCCTCTTCATTTCCTTACCATGAAAAATGAGTTTCCTCCCGTATTAATTATACAGTTATTTTGCCCGTGTGAATACACCTCTCTCCCAGCAACAAGGGCTTTTTTTTTTCCTGACAGCTTGGGTTGCAATTGAAAAGCTGCTGCATTAATGAATCCCAAACAATTAGGGGGCTCTTTTGTGTGAGAAACACACACATGCTTCGCCATGTCTCCTGACAACCTTCAGCTCTCCGGCTCCAGCTGCCTCAGAGTTAGGCTCAGCACGACACTTGTGCGTGTGTGAGAGAGAGAGAGAGAGAGAGAGACCTTCTGCCTGCATGATTTAACATTTGTCAGCCACTCAGTGTCTAGTCAGCCCTGTCCAGCTTCCAGCCTCTTTTCTATGTATTGGTCAAAGCCATTAGGCAAAGAGGAGTGTGTGCATTTGTGTGTATGTATTTGTATCTCTGTGTGCTTTTCACATATCCCCTGTGAGAGCGAGTGAATCGTTCGCTCATGCTCTCCTTCTCCTCATTTCTTAATGTCTTGCTGTTTTTTCATAAGCCCGTTGTACACACACACACACACACACACACACACACAGACATTCATGCACAAAAACCGAGATTGCGTTGAGCAGGGAATAGCATGTTCCCCCTGATTGTTGAGTTTTCTGTCTGTTACGAGAAGATGAAGAGCAAAATAAAGCCCCTTGTTTTGTCCTCCATCTCCTCAGTGTTTCCCCAAAGAAGAAGCCATTAGGAGCATCTCCGCCTTATGCATTATACATCACTCTTATCCCTCTGTGCCCTTACGTGTGCTCAGATTTTCTAGATAAGCGTTTTTGGACTGAGCGTCAAATGAAATGCTGAGAGGCAGCTCTGAAGCTCTGCTGCGCTGTGCGCCTATTTGTGAGCAGGCCAACTTCTTTTCATGTCACACCTGGTTCATTGGGTGGATTGCAATGCAACCACGTTCAGCACACTGTATACACAAATATTTTCACAAATAAGCCATAAAAGTCAAGGTGTACTTTTGCTTTTCCAGAGCCGAGTATTGTAATTAGAAGGAAAAACATCAACACGGAGATGTGAAGTGAATTGTGCAAGCAGGTAACAGTTACATATCCTACTGCAACAATAGAGTTGAATCACAGACTGGGAAGCCATTGATTCAAGGTCCTTTACTGATGGGCCAATAACACTTGAGGAAAGAAAGAAAATCTGAAGAACATATAAATGAGAACGCACCGCGTGAGTGTCTGTTCGTGCGCGTGCGTGTCATTGATGAGGATATCACTGGGAGAATAAAAGCTGATCGGCGCTTGTAGCACTCTCTTCTTCTGGGATCAACTCACGGATGCAATTAACTTAAATCTGTCTGTGGAAATTTGATTGACTGCAACAAACAACAAATTAATCCCCCTTCGGCAGCATCCAAACATGAAAAAAGCAGGCGATGCAGTTTGTCAGAGCGGAGGAAGGATTGAAACAGAATGAGAAAGAGGGCACGAGAGAGAGAGACAGAGTGAGGAGGAGAGGAGCAGGTAATCCTAGGTATGTCTTTCCCCGTGCTTCTGTCTCGCTTCAAATTTTTAGATTTAATTATTCGCCTTCTGGAAAGCCTGCATTAATATTGAAAAGGCATTTGCAGATGCCTGGAAAAAGGAGAGGGGGGGGGGGGGGGGGGGGGGGAGAGGTGGGCACCCCAGGCATAAGTGAATGCTGTGGCTGGCCTTTCTGGGGGTTGCATTGCAGTCGTTTATCTTCGTATCCGCTGGCTGACGCCGGCGAGGCGGCCTCTACATATTCAGCATATTCTAATGACATTCAAAAGGCACATTTTGCCGTCTTGTTGTGGAGAGAGGGGGCCTTGAAGCCAACACAAAGGGGGACGTCCTCTCGCGCCGCACGCTGCCGGCGCGCCGGTAGGGCCGAGCTTCTTGCCGCAAGACCGCTTGATTCTCACTTGAATGCAGTCTGCGAGATGCACCCGCGGAATCACGTTGATTAGCCGCCTTCCTCGGTGTTTCACCAAGCACACATTGCTGGCCCAACTCTGTAAAGTCTCCATTCTGGATAATTCGATCCCACACTGCATTAGTTCAGAAAACACTGAGCTCCGGTGTCATTCTGTTTCACATTTCTGTGTATAGTAGTTTGACATTTCCATCTACACCATGCACGGCGCTTCGCTTTTCTTCAGTCATCACTATTTATTATTATTATTTTTTTTTTGCATGTGTATTATCTGGCTTATGCGAAGGTATCAAGCGGGCTTGCTCTCCTTTTCTGGAATAGAAATTGAATTTGCATGAAATATGCTCACACCAAATTGCATCTGACTCTAGGAGGAGAAAATACGCGGCGGTCGCCGCTGCCAGAAATGATTGTGCTCGGGAAAACGCTAGACGATGATGATGTTGATGAAGTTTTCTTCTGTGCGGAAATTGAATGCCGGAAGGATAGAAAGAGGTTCCCTCCGCACACCTTATGCACTCACTTCTTCTTCCCACCGACTCTACGCCGCCTCTCGGCGTCCTGACACCATCTTAACTGAAGAAATAAAAATACATAAACACGTGTGCTGAAACGTGTTTGTGACAAAATGGCCAGTGATTTAAATGTGACGGTTTTAGTGTAAAGACAACCTCATCAGGCTGAAGCTGCCGTCTATCGCCCTCTGGAACGAGGCGCTTCCTGCACTCAGAGAAAAAGCCAAATGTGACGTTAACGCTCACACAAATAGAAAACGGTGTTCTGTATTTAACTCTTCTGTAGTCAGGTGGATGAGACACTTTCAACAGCTGTTTCAAATCTGTTTTTTTTTTTTACACCTCGATGGGTCTCACATGAAAAGAGGTCAGCCTTCTCGGTCTGCACAAATAAACATATACAAAACCAACAGTGCGGCAATGAGCTGTGATAAAGGTGCAATAAACAACTGTCATATCCACTGTGCAAAAAAATCCCATTGCACTTAATGGAACACTCAATCAGAAAGAACTCTTTTATCCATAACTAAACCGGAACCCAAAACATGTGTGTTGTTGTACACAGATATTTGCTATGGGTCGTGTCTCATTTGAAAACAGTTAAATTAAACAACATCTTGCATGCTGTGGATCCGTCTCAGGCCGTCTGTTCGGGGCAGGAGAGCAGCCCTTCATTGGCTCCGCGTTGTCAAGTGCCTTCCCTCTGGTCAACCACCCGGCCTTCGGAGCCCTCTACTCCTCCGGAGCCGGCAGGCCCGAGTTTGGAGGCCTGGGTTCCCTGGGCATGTCAGCGGCTCTGGCTGCCCACCCCCAGCTAGGAGCGCTCTCTGGTAAGGCGAAGACCTCTTGGAATTTTAAGCTCAATTGATTAAGTGGGACTGTGTCATTCATTCTTCTCTCCTCCCCCCTCGGACAGAGTGGTGGCGAGCTGCTGAGGCCCACGGACGGGGAGCTGCTGCCTTTCTCCCCTCTTTCATCAGCTTCCCTCCCTTCTTCAGCCCTCACATGCAGCCCAACCACAGCGCCAGTCCCGTTCAGATCCGGATGCCCGGCAAGAATAGCCATGCCGCACCTAAAGGTACAGACCGTCTCCCAAGACAGATCCGTGGACTGCGGCCACAGAAATTTTTCTGTAATTTTTTTATAATCGACACTGCGGGATAGAAGCAGGTGACAAAAGAACATGTTGTATTTGTTTCAAGTGAAACATCAACAGATCCTCGTAGTAATTTCATCAAGTGTTAAGTGAGTTTTGAAATATGGGAATTACCATATTACCCCTCGGAGAGGCATTTTTTATCTATGTGTCTCCTTCTTCCACAATCGGAATCCACTTTGTCCTGCGATGAGATTTCTCTTTTTCCAGACAGATTTAATGACTTTCAGCCCTCACTTAGTGATTCTGTCAACACCCCATCCCCCCTGCCCCCTCCCCCTCTTCCCCCCTGCGTTCCCTCTTGTAATCTCTATTCCTTGCACTCTTTTAATTTCACAGTATCTTTTAATTTATCTTATATTATGTAAACCAGTCATGTTGGACTTGTGCCTCGCGCAGTCGGCATGTGTGATGAGATACACGTATAAATCAATATTTTTATCAGCCTTGTTCCATTCTGCAGTTAGTTCCAGATATTTTATTATCCCGCGTGGCAAAGTTCTCAGAAACGACGGCGCTGATTATTAATACGCCAGATGTGGTTTTGTGTTTCTAAGGAGTGAATGGGGCGGTAAACGGCGGCGGGGTCTGTCCCCCCACCACACAATCAGGGGGCTTTTCTGCGAGTCCGGCTCCCGTTCAGGCGTCGACCAAGCCAACCAAAAACCCAGATCCTTCTAACAGTCACCGTAGCAGCCCTCAGACCAACCCAGCAGAGCTGGTGGACAAGCCGATCCACAGACCTAAAGAGAAGGTCAGTACTGAGACTCAGTTCAGCACACCTCAAAAGGAGTGACGCGTGAGATACACAAGGGATGCTTATGTGCTGATTCCTTCCTTCATTCTTTCCTTCTCTCAACTCAGAAGCCACGGAGGAAGCCGGGAGACGCTTCCCTGGCGAGCAACAGCGAGTCGGGCACTTCCTCAGACAGCTCAAGCGACGGATCCCTCAGCAGTGATCTGGAAGACCTGGCGGAGGACGACGAAGACGACGATGACGACGAAGACGACGATGACGAAGAGGAGGACAAGCAGATTGAGTTTTCAGACTCTGAGAAGCGGTCAAAAAAGCAAACAAAGGTAACGTGGATAATAAATAGTGCCCAAAATGAATTTGACTAAATGCTTGTACCTGAAAGCTGTGTTTGAACTTTCACCTGCTCCCCAGGTTTTGATACCAAGCACTGGATCTACAAAGGCTAACAGACCGACCTCTGGGGAAGCCCACGACATGAAAGTCAGCAAGGCACAGAGGGCCTCCTCCAACCCCCCGAACCTCGTGCCCTTCCCCTGCTCCACTTCCCCGCCGGTCTTTACCCAGACCTCGCCGCTGGCCCTCCACGGCTCCAGGTCCCGGACGGAGGGGCCGCAGCAACACCTCAGCGTGATCCAGTCCACCGGCCTGGCCGCCAACACAAAGCCCCTGGCACTCCTCTCTCAGCCCCGCAGGGAGTTCTCCCCGTCTTCCTCCCCCATGGCCCTCGCCATGTCTCCAGAGGCCCTCTCCAGCGCTGCCTCTCCCAAAGCTCCCAAACCGCTGCCCTCCTCCTCCTCCTCCCCCCAGCACCTGCCCCTCTCCCTCTGCTCCTCCCCGAAGCCTCTCTCCATGCCCTCCCCGCCTCGGCCGACTCTCCCGCCGCCTACCTCCCCAAAACCCTTCGGTTCCACCTCGTCCGTGAGAAGTTCCCAGAAGTCCTCGCCGAAGCCTCCTCGGCGCGCCGCCGCCGGCTCCGCCAAATCCAACAAGAGGAAACAGCTGGAAGCGTCGCTTGCGCAGATCACAGAGTTCAGGCTCAAACAGGTAAGGCCCCCTGATATCGGCGGTTGAATACTGCAATTTTCTTTTTTTGACACACATCATTTTGCACGGACACAATATGCTGTCGGACGTAGACAAGATAAATTTAGCTGCACAGTCAGTTTTAGCGAGCAAAGTTATTCCTATCAACTTGACAGTAATGAATTTATCCACCGGAGCGTAGTGCAGTTAGATGTCTCTCTGTTTTTCCTCATCAATATCACTTTAATAGCAGCACCTCTTCTAATCTGGTGGCCTTTTACTCCATGTGTTTAACACAACATCCAATCCAACCCGTAGACAATCGCAGAACTGCTGCTGGTGAGGCGGCGTGCTCAATCTAAAAATGTTCTCCTCGGCTGTTTCCCATTCACACGAGGCAGTTTAAAAAAAGAGCCTCTTTAAAAATGTAACATGGCCCTCGAGAAACAACTGCAGACATCAGAGAGAATCGTGATTTAAACACCTCCAAGATTTCTGAGGAAATCTAAGATATTGAGTGTTTCTATTCATATGTAGAATAAGCGAATGTTTAACATTGTCGAATCTAGTTAATTACTACATTGGTACACATGGGTGGCTGCTTTTGTGTAATTCCACTGGTCCAATGGTCAAAACATGCACATGCAAATTAAATATAATAGCAGCACAATAATCAATAACCTTTTAATCAGCTTTTTCTGCGAAAATAATTTCCTTTCCTTTTTTAGCAGTATAAAGAAGTTTACAACGAGGTAAATTCCCCCTGTGGTTTCAGCTCTGTAACTGTATTTCATGGTCTGTGAAATTGATTTGTCTCACTTCACATCACATCACTTTGAAAATGCAACATAGAAGTCTAACCTGCCTCTTCTTCAACACAGATTGAAACAAACTTGTCATCATTCTAAAAAAAAAAAAGGCAAACACTCCCAGCAGCATGATGATAATTATGATGGAGTATTTTCGAATTTAAAGACAGAGTAATTCCAATCTTAGAGACGTACTCAGTCTCTTCTTGTGAACAGCACAATGTCTTTGGTTATTGCATCTATGTTCTTTTTGTTTCCCCAAAAAGGGCTTCGACACAGTTAACTGTACCAGTGTTCAGCATTGTGGTTTTGTCACCTGCTCAAACAATCAACAGTGATGCAAACTGACAGCTTGAGCTACTCCACTTTGTCCCGTTTCTTTTCTTATTTTCTTCCCCTAACCTTTCTTTGTTCCTACCATTCTGTCTTTCCCCGTCCCTCCCTCCCTCCCGCCGAATCCCTGCCTCTCCTCGTGCTCTCCCTCTCTCCTACTCTATTCCCAGACGCTCATGTCCCAAGGGCAGACATTCCCAGCTGAGCTAAAGAAACAGCAGCAAGGTCCAAACAAGTCCCCCAAGAGGACGCCTCTGTCTTCGCCGCCGTTGCCGCCCGCTCCGGCTCCTCCACCCCAGAACAATCACTCCAACCTCTTCCTCTCCAGTGCCCTGCTGGGGCTCCCCGAACCCCACCCCCCCAACGGAGTCATCCAAAGCATCACTCAGGACGCACCTTTGGCCCTCATCACCAAACCTCGCAAAGACTCTCAGTGCGACTCCGACGGCGGCTCGATGCCTGTCAATCTGAGCACCGGGGCGAGCAGGATCCAAGCAACTGCCCAGGCGGGGCCTCAGTCGCAGCCCTCCACTACCTCACCCCATGCCGCAGGCCATGGACCCAGAAAGAACAAGGCACCCAAGGGTAAGGCCCAGACACCAGGCCAGGGACAGGGACAGGCACAGGGACAGGCGGACCCTTTAGCTGCCTGGAAGGGCTTCTCCCAGAACCATCTGGTACAGTCTCTGGTTGATTTGTTCCGTGGAGGAGAGCCCGGGATCGGGATTCCTGGAGTCAGTATCCCCGGGGTTGGAATTCCCGGAATGGGGATCCCTGGGACATGCAACCCCACAGCCGGTCTCCCGGCTAACAAGGAATCTGACGACTCAGGGGACGACGATGACGATGAGGACGACGACCTTGAGGAGGAGGAGGAGGATGAAGAGGACTCAGATGATAGTCTGTCAGGTACGTGGCCTCTGTTACAGGAGTGAACTTAACGTTCACCTTTTAACTGGTCATTGAGACGTTCACATCGACAACTGACGATTGTTTTAATTATCAAATATTATTCTGATTATTATCGGTTAGTCAATTGATTAAAAGACGTATAAATTGTGAAAAGTGGGAAAGGAAGACAAGGCGTAGTCGTCTAATTGTTGGATTTGTTCAGCCACGTTCAGTTTATCGCGTAAGACAAAGAAAAGTAGTGAATCCTTCCGACCAAGAGGCTGGAACCACGCGGTGTTGTTCACTCCTGAAAAACAACTTAATGGATCCCACTTCGCTCTGGACTCCAATTTCAGAGTCTGACAGCAACTCAGACAGCGACATCTCTGGGATGAAAGTGAAGGAGCTGAAGCTGCTGCCGTCTGGCTCGTCTAAAAAGGAGACGACTCCCCGCCGGCTAACCAAAGGCCCAGAACTACTGAACACCTCAACCAATCACACCGCCACCAGCTGCTCCCCGCTCGACCTGCAGGTCATCAAGACTCCCACCATCGTCACCAGCTCCAGTGCCTTGGCCTATCACAGCTCTCCCGGCTCTTCGTCCTACAGCCTCGCGTCTCCGTTAGGTAATGTCATTCAAACCTGTATGTGTTCAAAACAACGAGCGATGAAGGGTGGTTTTATTAGGACGTCATGAGGGGAAAAAGTTTGGAAAATAATAATAATAATAGTTTTGTTGTGATGTGTTGCAAAAGAGAATGACATGAGGGATTTAAGAAGTTACGAGGTGATTAAAGGAAAAGAGCTAATTGGCTGACTTCTGTTGCTACTCCCGTCTTTCCGCTGTCTTACTGCGAGGAGTAGATCTTTAACTTAATCTCCCAGGCATATACGGCACCACAAAAATAAGATACAGCACACAGCAGATGCTTTGTTTGAGCCTCTGCTCTTGAACAGAATTATGACGCATTCAGATGAAGAAGGATAGCTAGTTGTAGGGAGTCAGAAAGAAGGCGTTTGGTACCAAGCGGAGCTCTCGGGTCCTGTAGGGTCATGCCCGAGAGACAACTTGTTTGGCATAGCAACGGGATTAACGTCTTCCTTCTTTCAATGCAGAGAAAGAAAACAAACGTAGCTTGACGGGAATAATTCAAGTAGATTTTCCAGTTTTTCCTCTTACACAATCCATTTTTCCCCCCCATATGGTTTTCTTAAATAGACACTGTTCACCAGACATCACGGTGTAAATTACCTCCTGTGCTCATGCACAACAGGCTTGGCCTTTTAGTTTTATGATTTGAAAATGGCACTCTGAAGAGTGTGTTTAACTTCATCGGTGACATTTGGCCGGTGCGCATGCACCATGTGTGGTTACTGGTGAGTTCGGGTGCTTTCACTGCTTTTACTGCATGTGTGCGAGGTCTCCGGCCGTAGGTTGTGCTCGCAAATTGATGGTGGGTCCCTTGTCTCTCCTCAGGCTCAGGGAAGAGGAAGAGGGTGATGGATGAGAAGGAGTTGATGATACCTCTGGAGTTGGGGTGTGTACAAGAGGCCGGAAGAAAGACACCTTTCATGGAAGCGATTCACTTGTGCTTGAGTGCTCACCTCCGTGCTTTGGTCACAAATGCACGGCACACTGTTTTTGCTGAACAAACATGTTATTGCTTCCTTTTAAAAAAAAAAACACACAAAAAACAGGTGGCGGAGAGAAACGAGAATCAAATCGGTGGCGGGGCGATCACAGGGCGAGGTGGCCTACTACGCGCCGTGTGGCAAGAAGCTGAGGCAGTACCCAGATGTGATGAAGGTACCACGGCCGGCGGTGTAGCGCACACCCGCGATACAGAGGCAAAGGTTATGAGGCGTAGAGATGAGCAGTTCAGGTTAGAATGGGGAGTCAATGTGGGCGGCACGGTTTGTGATTTATTTCTTTGCTAATACCCGCACCACTGCTCATCCACTCGGCTCAAAACGAATGCTTCCGTATCAGGATTTGTTGTCTACGCTATCGCTCCAGCTGCACCCCACCGCCAACCCCCGCTTTCTGTGACCCCGATAGCGTGAGATGATATTCTTAGATCCACTTCTTCTGCCACTTATTTTCACCTCTCCTCCCCCAATCCCCACCCCCACCCTAAAAAAAAAAAGATTAATGGTGAGTGTTGGGATGCACAGCTCTGGCCCCATTTGTGCAGCACATTATAGCCTATAATCTCCTTTGTTTGCTTCATCAAAAGCTCAAGCACGCTAATCGTCAGAAACCGCCTTTGAGTGGAGTAGTGCGCAGAGAAAAATGCCGACTGCCAGTCAGTCAGTCGGCAGTAAAAAGCCTAGCATGGCCACAGATACATAATAAAGGGCCTGAATTGTGCACCCCAAGGTCACAACCGTTTTTCTCTTTTGCTCTTTTTCTGTCCCCTGGCTTTTACAATGATTAGTAGCACTGCACAGATTTGCAGACTTCGTCTCCCTCCAATCTAGTGCTTCCCAGATGCTTTTCAATGTCGCTAATTTCACCATTTTTTTTTCTGCCTAAACCAACGTCATTATTATTTTCTCTTCTGTAGTATCTATCCAGAAATGGAATAAGTGGCATCACGCGTGATAATTTTAGCTTCAGTGCAAAGATAAGGGTTGGTGACTTCTATGAAGCCAGAGAAGGACCCCAGGTGACTGCCTTTCATCTCTTTTTCTCTTTCTTCGTGAGCCCTGTTCATCTTTTCATCTAGCGGCAGGCCAAGCATCATGCAGCACTGGCTGTCAGGGCATGAATAGGAATCAACAAAGAAAACTCAGTAATCCTAGTTCATAGACCTCTCGCTGTGCATGGATGAATGTAATAATCAGCTGACATTACTTCCACAGGTGACCAATGATATATTCCCTGTATGTGTTACAAAGATAGAAAGTATTAAGGAAATGGATGTATGTATTATTGGAAACAGAATAGACAAAATCCATGCTGAGGGGCCAGAGAAAAACTAGATAGAGAAGGACAGATAAGTAAATGCGTACTTGTTTAGTTATTGCATATTTTAGTCAGCTATTACCGTGTATCATAGAAATGTAATGCTACGTTATTTAACTCATCCCCTGTTCTTTAGTCGCATCAAATCCTAAATTTCAACATATCTTTCACCCCCCCGTGCGCCCCCCCCCCAATCTCTCCGTCCATCTCTACGCCCCCCCACCCCCCCTCCGTAGGGTTTACAGTGGAGCCTCTTGAAGGAAGAGGAGGTCATTCCACGTATTCTGGCGATGGAAGGTCGGAGGGGTCGCCCCCCTGGTTCAGACCGCGAGTCAGCGGGCGAAGGTGGCAAAGGCTCCAGGCGGAGGAAGGGACGGCCTCCTAATGTGGGCGACCCGCTGTTGCCCGAGGGCCCCAGCCCCAGTGAGGTCAAACTCCTGCGCAAACTAGAGGCCCAAGGTCAGCACATGAAATGAGCGCTGAAATGTGTTTGTCTCAAGTGTGTGTGTGTGTCATTAATCTTCCAGCCATTATTCAGGTAGAGGAGGTTGAGGAAGGGGTTAATGTTTTAATCATTTTAAGAGTCATCTTCTGTATGTCAGGCATGTTTGTCTTATCCACCTTCGTTCATGCCTTCTGCAGTAAACCACATTTTTTCCAGATGAATCTGCATTGTTATCATGTCTCTTTTTGATGTCGCTGGGCTTTTGTTTGGCTTTGATAACAACATAGCAACAGTTAAACCTGTTCTACTCGGCCACCAGAACGGTCTGGTAGGCAGTTCCACCCATGAAAAAAACATCTTAATCTGTCTGTTTAAATGTTAATGGACACGTTTTATAAATATATGTTAATCTTTACAAGGAAAATTGGTTTTGAGTGTCTCCCCCTAATTTTGTCCAAATTTTACAAAAAGAATTATCCCAGTCAAACGTGCACGGTCGTGCATTTAGGTCTTCTCCTGAATTTTCCACAAATGTCTTTCTTCCCCCTGTGTGCAGAAATAGCCCGACAGGCCACCCAGATGAAATTGATGAGAAAACTGGAAAAGCAGGCACTGGCGCGTGCAGCCAAAGAGGCGCGGAAACAGCAAGGTAAACCCAGTTTGTGGGGTCTTGAGCTGTAAGGACGATAGTGGTGGTTTTTTTCGGTTGGTCAGTTTGGTCACTTCAAAGCACTCAATGCGTATAAAAACAAGCTTGACCCTGCTTGAATGCATGTTTGCATATATTTTCATGACTCTCGTCTTTTCTTTCATCTTTATCTGCTTGAATCTTTTATTGTTGCCATGCTGCAAACTTTATGCTTGTACAAATTCTTCTGTACAATGTGAGACATTGATTGATTTCTGTATTTATTATTTCTGCATGACAGTTGTTCTGTAACCGTTTCAATGATGTAACTTCTTTGAAACATTTAAGGTGGTTGTTATTTTGTGGCAGTTAGTGATGACATTGAAATTTAAGTATTATAGTATAAGTAATATAGTGTATTTATTCAAGGAAGTGTGCATGACTGACTTTTTTTTTTAAGTAACCTGAAACAAATTTAGCGTAACTCCTGCCGCTTTAATACCTATGACTAGTATTTAAGAGACACTGAGTGTTTATGGCTTGTTCCCTTGAGGGGTTTCAACATTTTACATGCCATTCTATTGGTTTTACAACAGTTGTCATCATTTCGATGAGATTTTTTTCATCTGAGCAGTCATGTATTTCTAAATTCATCTCATGTAAAATGCATCTCGACCCTAGCAACTGCAATGCTATTAGATATGAATCCAGCTGTTCGTCCAGCCTTGTTGGTCATTTTTTCAGTCGCTAATACAACACTGACTTTGACTCTTGAAGCTATCATGGCGGCGGAGGAGAGGCGGAAGCAGAAAGAGCAGATCAAGATCCTCAAGCAGCAGGTTGGTGTGCTTTACGTGTGTGCTGACATATCTTTTTCCTCCCTCCTTATCTAAGCGTCCTGACACACGTAGTCCCCGTGTGCACAGCAAGAAGTGCTGAATGTTTTTTTTCGTGATGCTTTAAAGCTCACTTTAAATTACCGTCATTACTTCTCTTATTGCTGTGTCTTTGGAATAGAGTGGTCGGGAAGTGATTTTATCTGAGGATGTTTTCTAATGGCTAAAATATTGAGGGATTGTGTTGTGTTTTCTTTTCTTTTTTTTATGTTTAACAGGAAAAGATCAAGCGCATTCAGCAGATTCGGATGGAGAAGGAACTCAGAGCGCAGCAAATTTTGGAGGTACAGAATCTGATTCAACAGCACCTCTGATTAAGCAGAACATTCCTGGATGGCTCCAGCCCCTCAGTCTATAGTGTTTTAATCTTCCTAAAGCTCATTACTGAACAGCAGCATGCATTGGAGGGAGTTGCGTCTTCTCAGGCATAATTCCACATGGAACTAATGCTAAATTGGTCTTGGTTGACGGCTGTTGAATATTAAAATGGCTGTTGCTGCCTCTTCAGACCTTATTTAAATTGGACAGAAAAGACTTTTTTTTCTTCACACAACAGTAACAGTTTAGCATAAGTGGGTCGAGATAAAAAAAAAAAAAAGGTGCTGTTTTCGACACACGCAAACACACATGCAAAGATGCGTGCACACACACACACACACACACCAACACATATGCAGGCTCACACAATTATACCGCAGGAGCTTCAAAGTGTTTTAGCAGGACTAAATCAATTTTGAGTTGACACGGTTGACGAGCCACTCTTAACGGGAGGCTTCAACATTTTTACAATTAGGTGTTAAAGAGATACATTATTCATTCGCTGTGTTTTACAAATTTGACTGGCATTCAGGAGCTTAAAATCTTTGCTCAAACCAGAAAACTGCAAACAATCAGTTAAAGTGCAGCGAAGCCCTCACCCAGGACTGATGGATATGTGTCCGTCTCTGAGGCTCCTGACTGTAATCTGTATTCACAGGCCAAACGGAAAAAGAAGGAAGAAGTCGCCAATGCCAAAATATTGGAGGCTGAAAAACGAATAAAGGTATGTTTGCATTTTTAAATAAATCCCCTTGAAACAGATGCATATATCCTTTTTAGATGAAAAATCACATCCATTAGATCATCTCAAATGCAGCGTGATACGGGCTCTTATAGTATGGGCTCTCAGTATAATTATAGCAGCCTTTTGAAAAGGGCTGAAATTCCATCAGTCTGTAGTGATTTTCATGCTATTGGCACAATGGAAGCTTATTGACTTTCCCCTCATCTTCTCTTTCTTGCCTTTAAGGAGAAAGAGTTGAGGAGGCAGCAGGCGGAGATCCTCAAACACCAGGTAGGCATTCTCTGCAACATATGTAGTTACTGCTGAATAAAACCATTTAACTCAAACTTCACTTCAATAGAAATTTGACAGTAGTGTGTGTGCGTGTGTGTGTGTGTGTGTGTGTGTGTGTGTGTGTGTGTGTGTGTGTGTGTGTGTGTGCGTGTGTGTGTGTCTGGGTGTATTTGTGCATTTATGTGCATTTAAATACCAGGCATGTGTGAGTCAATGTTGTTATTTACTAAATATCTATTTAATGAAAGTCTTAAAGTGTTTCTCTTTATTAAACGCCGTGCTTTGTGGTATTGGATATTATTTCTGTTCCATAATATTTTGCCAACTCTCTCTGCCAGGAGTTGGAGAGGCATAGACTAGATATGGTATGGGTATGTTTATTTTTGTACATCTAACACCTGCATCGTGTAACTGGTTGTGTTATGGTTGTCATAGCAATGCATTAAGTGTAGCACTGGCTGCTGTCATACTACATTCTTCTGCATGGCTTTCCAGCAAAACCAACAAAAGAGAAAAAGAGTCAGTATGCTGCCTCCATCTGCTCGTCCTGAGGGACAACTGACCCTGTCACGGTGGCCAGGCAACTTCTGTCCCCCTCCCCCATCCTCCCCCTCCTACTCAGAATGCATTGCAAAGGCTGCCAGCCAATCCACACTCACTGTCTCAAAGTGCACTGGAGGAGTTTCTATCCATCACAGACATCGTCTAACCGTTGTACTGGAGTAGCCTGTGTTACCCCATAACACAGAGTGCTCGGCGATTCCGGCCCAGACATTGAGCTTGTGTGTGTGTTCGTCCGTGCCTCTGTTCTGCGGTCCACCGAGTGATGGACTTTAACCTGCCCCATCCCGGCCTCTCTGTCGTTCACTGTTCCTGTACGCCGCACAAACAATGAAAACCGCTACCGAGAATCATTTTGTCTTTACGGTGGAGATACTTAGTTTGGTGAGGGTGCGGCACAACCTTTGCTTGCAAGTAGACCGGGTCAATTGTAAAACAACGATATAGATCAATTCCACCACAGGGACAACAATGATTCTGTGTAGTACTTTTTTTTTTCCGCCCCGACTGTCCTGCTTGTCGTCACTCATACACAGTCACAGCTGAATCTAAAGGTCTGCCTATCAGTTTCATAGTGGACTCTGAGCCGCTTGTACCTTCCCTCAGAGCCAACTGAGATACATTAAACAATCCTGGTATTTACGGGTGTCACAGGCAATTGCATTGCTTTTGATCCGCTGTAGCTTGTCGCCACGATGCCCCTCAACACATTCATTGCGTTTGATAAAGCGCAGACTGTCTATGTCCTTTTGTAAGTTCTCCATGTGTAGATGAATCAAACCAATGAGGACAATGACATATGGTAGCAGAGTGCTCGGCATCTAGCCTGTTTTGTTTATGGCGAAACAGTCCTCACAAACTAGCCCCTTTCACTCACTCCGTGCTGGAAATGTCCTTGGCAAGCCCTAATAGTGGCAATTGTGTGTTTCTGGTGGATCACAGAGGAAATGACAGCCTGATACGGTGGAGCGGCAAACCTAAAGAGATCAAATAAAACGATAGTCAGTCACCAGTGATTCCGGTGCCCTTTTGCAGTAGACTGTGTATCATGCACCAAAGAACAGCATAGATGTCTCATCCTCAGCGGTCACATACTGTGCTAATACGTAAGGTGCCAAAACCACTGAGGTGGAACGGCTCTGTTTGTAGCTAGTCCTTACCATCTCTTCCTATTTGTCACCCTCCTCGCCAAACATTGTGAGAACGGTGTGTCAAAAATAAAACCATTAACATTGCCTGAATTCATTATTTTGATCATGGCAATGTGGCGAGTCTGAAGACTTCTGGCAACCAGCATTTTGTTGCTTTTGTTGTGTCAGCTTTAGTTTAGAGACGCCCGCCACCGATTCTAGCTGCTTCTCTTTTTTGAGCCTGTCATCACATCTACTTTGTACCGCATCTCTGTGTTGCTTTTTGGTTGTCATCGTATTACTGTACTCTTCACTAATGCTTCCACCATACATGTGAAAGTGTATACATGCGAAGCATCGTTTTGTGCCTGTTCAAGTGCGGTGCCTCCATTGAATTTAGTGCATCACAAATTTGCATTAATGCACACTAAATTTAGTCGACCTTGAGTGCTGTATGTGCAATGTGTGCTTCTTAATGTGGCTGTGTCTCTGCCACTCTAGGAGAGGGAGAGGAGGAGGCAACATGTAATGCTGATGAAGGCGGTCGAGGCGCGCAAGAAAGCAGAGGTAGCCCATATGTACACAAACAGTCCACTCCACAAAAAGAGCCTAAGTCATTATTCCCCGGATGGATTCCCGCCTTCTCTCCTTTTTGTGCGCTCTTTCCTTCTATTCATTTTTTTTTTCCTCCACACTTTCCAAGTCAAAGGATTGTGGCCCTCAAGCACTTTCCTTTTGAATGCACACCAGCATTAGGCTGAATTCTAATACTGCTCAGCAAAGTCAAGTAAACCTTTCTGTATGTTTTTACACACACACACACACACGCATGCTAATGCACTAATGCACATGCACACTTTGCCTCCTTAATGCTCTCTTGAATTTTGGACTCTCCAGGAGCGCGAGCGCTTGCGGCAGGAGAAGAGGGATGAGAAGCGGCTGAACAAAGAGCGTAAACTGGAGCAGCGGCGGCTAGAGCTGGAGATAGCGAGGGAGCTGAGGAAGCCAAATGAAGACATGTGTCTGTCTGATCACAAGGTAGTTAACAAAGAAGCTCATCCGCTCGCTGCTATAGGTGTGAAGAAAAACACAGAGCGCACACACACGTTGATGTACTGGATATTGTCAATTTTTCTCATTTAGGTGCTGTTAAATACATTGAATTAGGACACACAATTCTGAATAATAATATTATTTATTATTATTATTATCAGCATCATTATCAGTAGTAGTAGTATTAGTATTTAACAGTATATTTAACGTTTTCTTGACGGCCAGTATCTAAAATGAGACCACATGGTAGTGAGGATTTTTATGTGTGGAGATGTGCACCCTCAAGTGGTAGAATGAGAGTACTACATAATGTAGAAAGTAAGATGTCATTACTGTAAAAAGCACCATCTTGATAACAGTTAACAGGTGTGAGATGTAATAACAGCTTCACTCACATTTTCTCACAGCTGTTTAAATCACAATCGTCTGTAGTCCAAATCGGATGTAATATGTCTCACAGTTCGTTATACAGCAACAATGTGGTACCTACTTTCCCTTGTGCAGCCTCTACCGGAGTTCTCCCGAATTCCTGGACTCATCCTGCCGGGACGCGCCGTGTCCCACTGCCTGATGCTGATGCAGTTCCTGCGAGGCTTCGGCAAGGTTTTGGGCCTCGATTTGAATTTGGATGTGCCCACCTTGGGCATGCTGCAGGAGGGCTTGCTCAATGTGGGGGACAGCATGGGCCACGTCCAGGACCTTCTGGTCAAACTGTTATCCCTGGCAGTGTGTGATCCTGGTTTGCCACCTGGACAGAAGGTGAGCGAGTTCATTAAGTGGTACTTTTGTCAAATTTTGAACCACCGAAACCAGCTTGAGAATTAAACCCAAGACGGATTATTCTATGCAGTAGTTTCAGTTCACATACTGTATATAAACGTATGACACTTAACATTAATTCTATTTAGTAAGTATTGTATGTTTACCGTAACTTGGTAATACACCTGTCATTGCTTTACTCTTAAGTGGAACTATTCTCTGGTACAAAATAATAGTCCGTATTTTTTATTAAGTGAATTTAGAAATCAGGACGTTTTTTGCTTTTTTTGTGGTTTTGTTATTTCTTATTTTTGGGGTTTAGTTTAGTTTCAGTGTTTTGATTTAAGGTTTAAGTAATCATAAATATATGCATATGAATTTAATCAGCTTACAGTCATCAAGGAAGTGTTCATTAACTCAACCTCTTTTCCTTCTCTATCAGACAAAAACCATGCTGGGGGACCACCTGACCAATGTCGGCATCAACAGGGATAACGTGTCTGAGGTGCTACAGATGTACATGGGAGCCCATTGTGCCAATACTGAGCTTGCCCCTCTGGCCCTCAGTCTGAAGACCAAGGCCTTCCAGGCCCACACGCCGTCCCAGAAGGCCTCGATCCTGGGCTTCCTGGCTAATGAGCTGGCCTGTAGCAGAGCTGTTATCAGGTAGCAGAAGCAGCTGAAACGGAAAAAAGCGCAACCGTCCAAATGAGCTCTTTCTGTGTTACTTAATATATTCTGCATTAGACATGAACACTTTATCTATCTCTGTATTCACATAATACGCATCTCTCACCAAAAGAATATATCCATCCACCTTGCTCTTATTCTGCTTATCACCGAAATGATTCATTAGCCAATAATGTTGTATTTTATTGATGCAGTGGAAAAAAGCGTAATAATGCTGCAGCAGTTTTATTGTAAGAGAATCATGCAAGTATTCATTTGTGCACTGGGAGCTTATTGAGCTTTTATCTGTTGCTCAATGTACTTTCAGAGAATACTAAACTGTACTCTGCACAACAGTAACTTGACAGGATTCTGTTTTTCCTCCTCCAGTGAGATCGACAAGAGCCTGGATCAGATGGCCAACATGAGGAAAGACAAGATCATTATGGAGGGAAAACTGAAGAAGTATGTTTTCTTTCATCCTAAAACTGTCACGCCGTGATTGTCTGACCGTCATCTTGCTGAACTTGCGTGTGCTTATAAAGGTTGAGGATCATTCATGCCAAACGCACCGGGAGGAGGGAGGCCAGTATGGGCATTGAAGAGAACCAGTCCGTCGGCACTCCGTCCTCTGCCATAAAACGCAAGAGGAAACTGTGTGGAGACAGCGACGATGACGACGAAGACGACGAAGACAGTGATGACCAAGCAGAGGACGAGGACGATGAGGAGGAAGAAGAAATGAAGAAGGTTAAAAAAGTGGAGACATATGATGAGGTAAGAAGAAAAATAAAAAAGATCGATCCGTCATCGAAGCTCACCGTAGCAGGTTTCTCGCTGACATTTACTGTTTGTTTCGTCCTCAGGATGAAGTGGAACAAGCCACCAGTCTGGAGGAGCTGGAGAAGCAGATAGAGAAATTGGCCAAGGTATGCTTCTTAGAAGGAGTCAGAAAGAAATGCACGGTCTGTTGACACTGATAATGTTATATTAAGAACAACACACGCAGTGACATTTCACTGTGGATTGTGTTTAAACACATTTAGTACAAAGCATTAGAACACCACAAACATCCTACACTACATGATAAAAAGCTGCATACTATAAATGGATTATTATACGCTGTGTATTAAAAACAACTATTCTTTTCTTCATATTATGAACATGTGCGCTGGCTATATCCAAATTAAGGGCATTGATTATCCCAATAAATGATCTCATTAGCATTGAATGCAATCCTCAATATATCACATTGATTATGGAAGGACACAAGGTAGCATGCATTAATCAAAACCACGTAGAGAAACCACTGAGAATGTTTTGTACGTTTGCAGCAACATCACCAGACCAGAAGAAAGCTGTTTGAAATTTCCCATTCTCTGCGCTCCACGATGTATGGCCAGGACCGCTACCGCCGCCGGTACTGGGTGCTTCCCCACTGTGGAGGGGTCTTCATCGAAGCCATGGAGAGTGGAGAAGGTAGTTACAGCACAACGCACGCTGAGTGTGCAGATTTGATTTGGCAGGTAGAGGAGGGAAAAGTGCTGTGAAAACATCTGTTTAAGCTGCATGTTTAGCTGTTTTCCTGATGATTTTTTACCTTATCTTGATCCTCAAGGACAAAAAAAGATAATTATCTCACTGCTCTACCTTTCTCTCGAAAACAAGTTGACTCTGTAGTAACATCAGCCATGGTAGTTTTTTTTTTAACTAACAGCTCTCCCCCTGCAGCTCCAGAGGAACTGGAAGAGGAGCGACAGAGGAGGAGGAGAGTGGCTGAGGAGGTCAAAGTCAAAGAGGAACCTCAGGAGATGGAGTTGCAGAAGGAGAAACCCAACGACCTCGGTGGGCAGAGCATTCAAACGCGAGGCTTGGAGCTCGAGAAAGACGAGGAAAAGGAGCACGAGGGGAAGAAAATCTCCCTCTTTTACCAGCAGCCAGGCCGCGTATCCAAACTGTGCACATTCCGGGAGGTCGGCAAAGAGACGGTGACGGCAAAGGACGAGGAGAGTACCCATGTGAGACAAAACGGCGCAAGTCCCTTGGGCACTCCTGTTGCCACGACCAAAGGAACATCCCCCTCCCCCACTCACAATACCTCTGAGCCAGCAGTAGCAACAACCCCCTCCACGGTAACCAATAATGACACTAGCGTCCCTCCCCTGGCATCAACCTCTTTATCTGTCCCCTGCCTGCCAGCCCCGTGTGAAAGCCCAGGTACCACTCCTCCAACCTCCTCCCCAGCTCCATCTCCGTACCTCTCATTTCAAGCCAACGACCAGCTGCTCAGAGTCCTGACGGAGCGCAGCGGGCACTGGTTCAGCCTGCTGCCTCGCAACCCCTGCGACCTCACGTCCATCACCACGCCTCCCCCGGATGCGCCCCGCGTGCCACCCCAGGCGTCCTCCACCCCGGCCGGGCCCAGATCCCCGCCTCAGTCCCCTGCACTGCCCCTCACCTTTTCCGCTGCCTCAGCCTCCGCCAGCCCGCACCACCCAGCAGGCCTCCTCAACTACCCGCTATCAGCCCTGCAGGTGAGGCTGCTGGCTCGACACAAATAGAGATAGCCGTGTTGTACACAGTTGTTTCTGCCATGTAAAAGATCACCTAACCCATGACCCTCGGTCTTGTTTTCGTCCTCCACTCCCTTATGTTTTTCCTCTTTTCTCCCCAGGTGAAGTCAGGCGCTTCATTGCTAGGAGTTTCTTTCGGTAGCTGGCCCTGTGGCCTGATGAGTCCCAGTTTGCCTCTGTGCAGCAGCCCCAATCCCATGTTGGGTCATTCTCTGGATGGCAACACAGCAGCAAGTGTCTCCAGCAAAAGTGAATCACCTTTACCTTGCATGGAGAAATCCTCATCCATGCCTTCTCCTACGCTGGAGATGCCCAAATCCCTGGACCACGCCACACCTCGGCCTATTCCAGAGGGTGAGCGACTAAAACGGCATTGAGAGATATTAGTTGAGGCCGTAATTACCTCCCGTTTTCTTAATTGAGAAGAATTCACTTGCTTGATATACTTTCACTTGCCTGAATAGTCCAGGATAATTGGGTGAGGGAATGTTCCGCTCCGCTGTACGCAATTTCGTTTTGGTGTAGCGTAGCTGAGTGAAGCACCTTTTTGCTGTGACGTATGCTCTTTGTCTGGTAGTTTACATGCCTGTTTGTGCTCATTGTCTCAGAGAGCCTGACAGGGTGGTGGCGGGTGTCTGACATCGAGCAGCTGAGGGCTTTGGTCAGTGCCCTCCACAGCCGGGGCATTCGAGAAAAAAGCCTCCAGAGGCAAATGCAGAAATACACAGAGATCATCCCCCAGGTTTGCACCAAACACAAGGACGGTAAGTGCTCCAAACACCGCCTTTGAGCATATAATCACAATAAATAACATATAAGTCCTGTGAGCTGTATTTTCTGTCAGAGCAACACATGTTCAAATGTAGATGCATGCCCTTGTGACCGCTGAATCCGCTGCAAACAGCCACATGAATATCCGCGGATGTGTTTGGCTTCACTGCTCATGTGTTTACCCGCATTAGCAAGTTTATTTGCATGTGCTTTCATGGCTGACTGATGTCTCTCATGTTGTCCATCCAGTGGCCATGATTGAGCTGCGTGAGCTGGAGGAGAGCCAGGTCAGTGTGGAGTCCGTGCGCGGCTGGTGTGTCCAGGAGCAGGCGATGGAGATGGACATTGCCGTGCTGCAGCAGGTAGAGGAGCTGGAGAGGAAGGTCACCGCGGCCAGCCTGCAGGTCAAGGTAAAACCCTTAAGCCCACCCCTGCACATTTTGAAAGTGGTGTCAGAAACATATTTTAACATGTGGAGTGGTGTGATCAGAGGCCTGATGTCCTCTCCCAGGGCTGGACCTTTCCGGACCCTCAATCGGAGCGAGAAGACCTGGTGTATTACGAGCACAAGCCCCCCACCAAATCAACGCCTGGGTCTGCCAATGCAGGAGACAAGGACTCCAAGGAGCACCCGGAAGAGCGGGGGGAGAAGGGCGGGGTGATGCGTCACCTGGACAACCCACTGGACATAGCAGTGACACGTCTGGCTGATCTGGAGCGCAACATCGAGAGAAGGTACCTGAGGAGCCCCTTAGGTACCACCATTCAGATCAGGCTGGATAATGTGGGTACGGTCACTGTCCCTGCTCCTGCCCCATCCACTAGTGCTGACAGGGAAGGGTAGGTCATTTCTCCAACCAACGCTCCCCGTTCTCCCACTAAGAACCTTTTCCTCTCTGTGTGTGCTTCATGTTTCCCATACTACTCAAACAGGGGGGGTATTCGCTGCCTTTACAGCAGCTTTCTGTGGTGGCTTGTTGCATTTTTGTTTGTTCCTTTGGTCTTGTGCAGTTTCTTGGCCGGGTTGGGGGTCTGCACTCAGTTTCATTTCCTGTGTAGGTGTTGCTTACTGGCTTGATGCATTTCTGCAGTCATCCGCATGGTGTGTGCATCAGTAACCTTGGTTATGGGCGTACTCATATCTCCCACTGTACAGCATACACTTTCACGGGTCCTCACTCTTTCTGCATGAAGTTCCCCTTAAATAACAAAATCGGTGTGTACGTCTCCTTGGAGCCCTACAGCTCCCCCCTAAATCCTCATGCCTGTCTCTGCACAGCTGCGGCTCTTTGTGGTCTGCTGTCTTGTTGGCGGCTGGCTCAACTGATACAGTTAACTGCCTATTGTGCGTGCGTGCGTGTGTTTGTGTGTGTAAATACACCCACGCATTCACGTACATGTGTGGCCCGCTCTGTCTCATTGTCTGTCATTATCTCCTGTTAGCAGCGAGGAGGAGGTGGCCCACGGTATGAAGGTGTGGAGGAAGGCTCTGACTGAAGTGCGCAGCGCTGCCCAGTTGGCCATGTGCATCCAGCAACTTCAGAAGTCCATCGCCTGGGAGAGGTCCATCATGAAAGTGGTGAGCGCTGCATCTCCGCAACGTTAATTAAAAACAAGCAATACTCAGAAGGGGTATGTGTGTTTTTAATGAATGCACTTGTTTGTGTTTTTTAGTACTGTCAGATGTGCAGGAAGGGCGATAACGAGGACCTGCTCCTGCTGTGTGACGGCTGTGACAAAGGCTGCCACACTTACTGTCACAAACCCAAAATCACCAGTATTCCAGAAGGAGACTGGTACTGCCCGGCCTGCATATCCAAGGTATCAACTCCATTAAAATTGCAATGTCATCTCTCTTACGGTTGATTACTTGTAGAGGAAATTCTAGCCACGTTTTTGTTTATCTGTTCTTTTACTTCTTCCTCTGTAATTTAGAATTTTAGTTTCCACAAACCAGTATTTGCAAATGTTAGTATTTAACCGGCCAAACAAATATTTTTCTTATTAAACCTGTCAATATTCTGCCTCAGCACTTAAAATCAAAACATATTTATGCTGAAAGTATTTGGGGGATTGTATGCATTCATTTAAAAGCTGACAATACAGAGTTGAGTGTAAATATTGGGAAAGAGAGAGAAAAAAACATGCAACAAAGCTCATTCAAAACAACTGCAAGGATTATATATTTCCTGTTTGGTTACTTTGACTTTGAAGTTTTATGGTTTGCAAATTGACTCGGCATTAGTTCCATTGAGGGACAATGAAACTCTCCAATTCATAAAACTCTGAGAAATAACATTTTCCTGAAGGCTATTGTGATGTTTTTATTGTGATGTGCTTGCAAAAGACTACTCATATTATTGGTGGTCCACGATCAGACAAGTAGTTTAGAAAAGGCCCAAATGAGAATTGGTCAGTGGACACTGTAGTTTTAGCGTTGACTGCAAAGAATGTATTCTTAATTCTCTGCAGGCGAGTGGCCCGTCTCCCAAAAACAAAAAACCTCCGAGCAAACCATTAACATCAAGCGGAGGAGGTGCTAAAAAGGGTGCAGAGGGGAAGAAGAGCGGGAAGCAGGCGGGCAACGGAGAGGTAGCGGTGGACGACCCGGCCAGCAGCACACCCAAAAAAGCAGCAAAAGACACCAGCAGAAAGAGAAAAACAGAGGAGAGCTCACCTGCGCCGCCAGCAGCCAATCAGGAGAGCCCTGTGTGTGTGAAGAGAGCCAAGACGGCCAAGGACAACAACAGGGACCTGGGTTTATGCAGGTATGCGCCTCGGGCCTGTTCATACTCGTCTTCCATCAAAACCTCCACCTGTTATCCATCCGTCTCCTTAACACTTTTGCAGTTGCTGCCATCTACTGTAGTGACAGTATCAAGACGTTGTTTTCTCTTTAGCAGTGAACACGGCTCTTCTGTGATTTTCTTCTGCGATCAAGTCCTACAAATTGCTCCAAACAAAGGAGGAAGAAATTCTAAACTTCCCAGTGGAAGAAAACTCCTCAAAGCGACGGCCACGCCTTGTCCGTGTCTGACCACTTGTGTGTGTGTGTGTTCAACAGGGTGCTTCTTGCTGAGTTGGAGCGGCATCAGGACGCGTGGCCGTTTCTCACGCCAGTCAACATGAAATCGGTCCCCGGCTACAGGAAGGTCATCAAGAAACCGATGGACTTCACCACCATACGTGAGAAGCTCGTGAGCAGCCAGTAAGTTCCCGCCGCATGTAATTTTGGGTTACACCACAGCATTTGATCTCAACTTAACACTCTTTTTTTAATTTCAGGTATCAAAACCTTGAGACCTTCATCATCGATGTTAACTTGGTCTTTGATAACTGCGAAAAATACAACGAAGACAATTCAGACATTGGTCGAGCTGGTCATAACATGAGGAAGTTCTTCGAGAAGCGCTGGACTGAGCTTCTGAAACAAACAAATTAAACGTCTGTTCAGATTCTCTCCATAAACCCATTCAACTTTTCATACCGGAGCACCTGGTTTTACGTTTGTTTTTATTTTCTGATGGATACAGTGGCTTTGCAGAATGGAAGAAGTCCAATCCGTAATAAGGAACCCGCGGTGTGCATAAGATGAGATGTCACCGTCGGGGCTAAAAAATAAAAATGGCGTTACATGAGGTGCGCTGGATTTTATTACAACAGGGATAAAAGCCCCAAAGAGTCCCATAGAAATGGGGTGTCGTAGTGCAATACTATTCCCTGTCTCAGAACACTGCACTGAATTTATCCTCAACTGTCACTGACGTGTCTGCGCTAGAAGACTTTCCACTACTTGTAAATAGTCTTTTGTTATTTAATCGTATTATAGTGAATGTATTTAATTTTGTAATAATTATTTATGAATCAAGGTCCACTTCATTTTCTATGAAAAGGAAGAATCAGCTGAACTGCTTTGAATTAAAAAAGGAATGTGTCTTTGTGTTATAATTTTTCTCCCAAATATTAAACAAAGCCAAGAAAAAAAAAAATACTGTTTACACTGTTCAGTGCTTTGAGGCATCAGAGGACTGTATTGATTTGTTCAAACTGTAAAACTGCATTTATTTACAGGAACAGCAGACGGACAGTTAGACAATTGTGATTTATGTGTATATACTGTTTATTAATGTCAATATTATGTCTTGTTTGAAACAATGTGTAAAAATTGTTTAAGAATATTAAGATATTGTTTATGCCTTAGAATGATTGTAGCATTCTATTTTAGTGTACGTGATGAAAACATTATCATAAATATTGTTTGTACAGTATATACATATCCTCTGCAAACACTGTGGTATCCTTAATCTTGGTAGTGCCTACCCTTCCAACAGGGGCATGTAGGGGACGTTATTGTTTTTAGTTTTCATTCTCATGACATCATTTTTTTTTTTTAATATGATTTTAATCCAACGAGGCCTCCAAAGTTGGACAGTGACACAAAAATCATTCCTCTCCATAGCAGAAAAAAAAGGAAAAACAAGCATTCAGTAATGCTTCCATGACGCATTTCCTCGTAATCTGCCACAATACAGAGGACCTAAGGCCATTTGTAACCACTGTGTTGAACCTTTGCTGTGTGTTGTGGCCTGATGGAGGCAGCTAGATTTTTTTGTACCCAAGTCAAGAGTACTTGAAGTTACTTTATTTAAGATATTGTGGAATAAAAGTATCATTCTTTTGTAGGAGCTTTATTTTTCACTAGTGTGTGGCACGGACCTATTAAAAGGATGTTTTTCAACGTAAAAAGCTTCAACTTGCTTTATTTCAACTCTGTCCTCCTGAATGTTTTTTGGTAAAAGCCATGGTGGTAAACGTGTAATCTCTTTTACTCTATACGCAAGAAGAACAGTTTGTAATGCTGTTAAAAACACAAACATCTACTTGGAGATCTAACTGCCTGACATAATTTGCTCGCAATAACAGAAATGCATGGAGTTATATTTGGGAGTAGTATTTCAATTATTTAAACTGTTAATACCCCATGGGGCAACCCTCCATTACAGGTAACATTCCTGTATATGTAATTTAATTGGACTTAAGTAAAAGAAGAAAGTCTGTTTCACTCAGAATGGCCTCTGTTGGCGTCGCATGTAATGCATTAACATGCAAGCAGCATTATCATGTTTACCTTGTAAAGGTGGAGCCAACTAACTACTTTACATACCTATAGACATGTCGGCCTGTCTTAAACTGAAAGAAGTAACCAGGATGTCAAATGGATTTAAAAAATGAAATTAAAAAAAATCCTTTTGAAATGTAGTTGAAGAATTAAGTAAAATAAGAGACATTAATTATGTAAATGCAGACGTGTAACTTGCTGAATTGTTCAACTGTTACAATATACACATAATACAGTTTACAAAATTACAAATCACCATCATCAACCACTTAAAGTCCAGCTATTTTATACATCAGTGGAGTACTCTGTAACTAATAACAACTAGTCACTAATGTAGTTTAGTCCTTTTACTAATTTACTTTTCCTATCCTTTAACTACCAAATATTAGGGTTAATGGCATCCCGTTATGCGGTGTGGCATATTTTAGAATAATGTATGCTGTAAAGGATCATTTACTAGTACTGAGCTCAAGCTTTTAACTTAGTCCCAACTTCAGCGTGACGTCACGCGCGTCACGGTCACGGTCAGCTGTTGGAGGAGGAAGTAAACAACGCCGAATTGAAGGGACAAAACGTCAGGAGAAAGGTAAAGTACGCTGCCGCGGTCAGACGTAACGTCAGCTTACGTTTCAGTCAGATTCATTAACCGAGTTTGCTCGTCGGGCTGTTTACTGCCGCGGCTCGTTTCCCCGCTTCTTGGCTTCATAACATGACGTAGAAAGCCGTTAGCTCGAGCGTTAGCTCAATGTTAGCCACAGTCACCACAGCAACAGCGTCCCCGCGGGGTTCCGTCGTCCCGCGCCTGTTAGCGGTTGGACGGCAAATGAAATGTTCATTTCAGACAACAACGACTGAGTTGTATGTTGCTGGTGTGTTTCTTTGAATGAGCTCGGCCGTGAGCTCTGCAGAAGGTTCCTGCTCCCGGTGGAAAGAAGCACAGGTCGGAAATGGCCGTTTGCTGTGGTCACATGGTCACATTTACTAAAGTACTGCATCTACGTGCCGTCCTGAGGAAATCGTGTTGAACCTGAGCGTTTCTCGTCCTCGTGCTCAGACTTTTACCAGAAAGGGAACTATGCCTTTTACGCCACAACTTTTATCTGACATAAAAAATAATAATGTATGTTTTCTTTTTAGCTTGAAATAAATTCACAAGCAATAGTGTTAATTGTAGTTGAAACTTGCCCTTTACCATAATAATACAGGATTATATAATATGTACATGATACGTCATAATATTTCCTTGTATATGTATATGCTATATGTGATGCTAATACGACATATGAGTGATAAACATTAGTGCATCATTAATTATGATTAAACTGGATCCTTTTGCTCTTCCCATTCCCTCGAACGCTCCCCCAAGGACCGGCTCTACAAATGACATCTCTGATCTGCACTTTACAAGACCATCGAGATGACGTCAACTGGTGCGCCTTCTCCGGCAAACTCTTCGCCACGTGCTCCGGCGACAAAACCCTCCGGATTTACAGCAGCCGCGACTTCTCGGAGCTGCCCTTCTCCCCGCTGTCAGGACACGGATACGGCGTCCACTGCTGTTGCTTCAGCACCTGCGGACAGTTCTTGGCCTCGTGCTCGACCGATGCAACCACAATGGTTTGGTCCACCGCCACGGGCGAGATCGAGGCCGTGCTGGAGCATCCTGGCCGTAGTCCGGTGAGGATCTGTGCGCTCTCCCCCGACTCGGCACACCTGGTATCCGGAGCATCGGATGGCACGTTGGCCCTTTGGGATTTCCCCTCCAAAAAGCTGCGCAGGTACATTTGACACCAACAGCCAATTCATTCGCGTGGGTTCTGTCCCTGATTTTCCAAATCCATAAAGCATTCAGCATATTGACTGATAATGAAGATAAACTGTTAATCGCAGGGCCATTCATGAACACAGTACAAGTCTCTTTGATATCCTGACAAATGGAGCGGAGACCTTAGTGCTAACAGCTCTCCTCGCACCACTGTTTGCAGTAGCGTGACATAATATTTGCCCTTTCCAGCTACCAGCGACCAGTCCCCCCCCCCACCGTGATACTATACTTGAACAATGGCGATACGAGATTTGCCCGCTGATGCAGCTGCTCTGTCGGTTGTGTTTGTGAAGGACCGGAGCCGTGAATGACACCACAATGGTAGCCTGCTCCTTCAGCCCCTGCAGTCAGGTGTTCGTGAGCGGCTCCACCTACGGAGACATGCGTCTGTGGGACCTGGACATGAACCAGCTGCACGCCGAGAAAAACGCCCACGACCTGGGGGTCACATGCTGCACCTTCGCTCCCAGCATCCTCAGTGGTGACAACCATTGCTGCGTGTTTGTCTTCTACTCTGCGAGTCGAGTGTCTCTGGCAGCATTTGGGAGTAGAGAAATGATTAAGTAAAATGTTCTTTAGTCAATGTTTTTTTTTTTTTTAAAGAATTCCTCAAGTCTTATCGTGAAAATGTTTGCCAGAGATGTGTACAGAGGCATGTTATTGAGCCGAACGACGACACCTTTTATCAAATATGAGCAGTAAATATGAGATACCATGACATTTTATTTGGGATTAAAATTAATCTATAAATAGATATGCAAATATAAAACTATCATTTAAGAAAGTGGCCTATACAATTCTGCAATTTCCTTTTTCATTTTTCTGTCAGCATCACTCATTTTGGCAGATAATAATGCATGCCTAGTTACAATAACTACCGTTGCATTCTGCAACCAATTCCTACATAGAAAATAACGATTGGAGTAAAGGAGGGGACACTACTGTCATATTAACATCCAGCATCTTCTCAGGTTGGTCAAAGTGACGTCAGGCGCACGCAAAGCTCTTTTGGCCTTATTCTAATTTCAGTGTGAGGGGAAACCGCTTCCACAGGCTGGTTGCTACGTGGGAAAGATTGAATATGGTCTTTGGTCACACAGTATCATTTGTTTGTTTGTTTGTTGCCCTTTAAGGTAGTCAAGTCGTGCAGTTCCGCCTGGCGTCCTGTGGACAAGACAGTCTCCTGAAGATCTGGGCCGTTGACAAGTTTGTCTCTGGAGGTAGACGGACACGCCGTGTCTTTGCTCGTTTGCATACCGAAAGTTTTCTTTCTAGCTGGTGTCTTCTCAGTCATGGCTTCAACCTCCCACCAGCTGCATATCGATGCGTGTAGTTTCTTTATTAACTGCGATTACAGCCCTGATATTTTCTCAATATTCTGCATTAAACTGCACCCCTTCTCTTTGCCTTCTGTTATCAGTGACCTGCCAGTCAGTTTGATCTGTGATGGTGTGTTTATTGCTGTTGTCTCTCTCTCACCCCCTCTCTCGCTCTCGTGTAGGCTATAAGATGCAGCTCCTGCACACGCTGACTGGCCAGGCGGCCCCGGTCCTCTCCTGTGCTTACTCCTCAGACGGGCAGCTGCTTGTCTCCGGGTAGGATCTTTAATAGGCTTAACAAGGCAGATGCAGGACTTTGGATGTTGCAAACACAATTGTTTGTGTGATTATTTCTGCTTCAAGGGAGCTTAAAATGTTTTTTAAACCAATGGATACCTGTGATATGATTAGCGCGCTTTGAGAGACCGTCGGCAGTTGGGTAGATTATATACAAAGGCCACAAAGACACATTTTGAAGGTTTCAAACCTTTTTCAAAATGTCAACTTGTTAAGCTTTACTGATCTCTAATCAGTTGTTCTTGATATATTTGGGATCAGGGGAGTATAAGAGTGCGATACCAAATCGTAGCCACTAGATGGAGACATAGATTGCTGTAATACTCAATGTATGAATGCTGACATTATGAACCGGAGAGTCATTATTATTATCTAAAATATTGCTTACATAGTTTTTTCTTTTTTTCCATTCAGATCTGTGGACAAAACTGTCACAGTCTATGATGCTGTAAGTTCCTCTTATTTTTTTAAATGTCCTCGCTAGTAACAGGTTATGTTATAAACAACTCCATTCACCACAACATATTTACCCATTGTTTTGTGTGTTTGCAGGTGAATGCAGTTTTGCTTTACACATTGAACCAACACAAGAGGTAAATACTCACTTATGTTTACGTGGTCAAGCTTTGTTGACTGTATTTTCTTATTGAAGATAAGCAGGAATGACCATAAACTGATAAATACGTTCATTTTCTCTCTCTCATCTCGCAAGACGGGATATCTTGTCAGTGGTTTTCATTAGTTTTGAATGACTAATTGTTATATGTATTTGTGTCTTCAAAATCTTATATTGGCATATTGTAGTTTGTGTGAATTCCTGAAAGAGGCCTTTCACACTGTTTCTTTGGTAACAAACCAAACAGATAAGGATTCCTGGAATTATTTAAAAGGACAAATATGAGACGTCACATAGAGATATTTCTAAAGCTGGTTTCATTAGTAATTGATTTCATAAATTAATCGCTTGTATAAAACAAGTGAAAGTCAGGTTTTGACATTTGACCTTTTTGTTAACAACAATATCCCACCTTAAGGAAAAGCAGCACCGGTTGATGGATTAGTGAGTATAAACTACATGCGTTTATTATTTTTAGAAAACGGAAGGTCTGCTTTCTCTCTTCCCCGGCACATACATGTACTCATAAGCCCCGGCTGAATGATCACACTCACAAGCTATTTAAGTCCATCCTACCACCTGTGAATGAAAGGCAAAAAGCTCACTTCCCCTCACAGAGGCAAATGAAAGTCATTTTGGAAAACCACTCTGAAGTGGAAGTAGACGAGGCAAGTAGTGAGAAAGTGGATAAACGGCAAAAAAAAAGAAGTACCACAACACTTGAGAAAAAGCCTCCAGGAAACTCCAAGTGATAATATAACATTACATGCATTACTTTGCATTACTTTCTCCAAGTTCTCATTGGAGGTTTTTTAGAAACATTGATTAAAGTCAACTGACTTTTGTGGATCAACACCAGCAATCCAGCTTAGAATGTCCTCATTAACGGGGCTTTGACTTCCTTGAATCTTCTGAAAATGTCCTTTTACCTCTTTATTTCCTCAGTGCAGCCTTTGATGTGGTAAGCGTCGCTGAATTGGCCCTCTGATTGAGGGCATTTGCATATATTGCACATATTTATTGAGCCTTAGTGCCCGCCCTCTAAACCTGTAAAAGCCCAACTGCGGCCTCAGATCCTCAGGCGGGGGCTTTGCAGCTGCTGCGAGACTCGGGTCTGAGATTTGGGGATTTTTTTGGCTTCAGTTTCTGAATGCTTTGAATCGACCTGCTCGAGGATCGGATGCTCACAGAATCACTATTATCTTTGAAGTTGCTTTAACAACTTATGTGCTTTCAAAAATATCTCTCCCAAGTTTTACATTTCCAGCTTCAGTTTCCACTCAACTTTCAAATGTCCTTTGGATCGAAACACGTCGACGGTCGGAAACAACGCTGGTCCTTTCTGTTACTCTTCCTGTTATTGCACAGAACACAACACGCAGGGATTGAGGGTGTCCTCTGTTGCAGGTATGTGACGGCCTGCTGCTTCTCTCCAACTTCACCACTTATCGCTACAGGATCGATGGATAAGACCGTAAACATCTGGAGGCTGGAGGATGGGTGCACTGACCATGGTGGGAAAACACACACACACACACACACACACACACACACACACACACACACACACACACACACACACACACACACACACACACACACACACACACACACACACACACACTCCAGTAGAGTAACATTTCTATTTGGTTGATGGATTGCATTTGTTTTGCGATCTCCTTTTTTGTCCGTCCCCTTTACTGAACCGTGTGTCCAATGGAAAGGCGGGAGGTCGTCGCCGGGTTAGTTTAGTTTTAATTTAAGTCAATAAGTCTTTAGCCTTAAAGCACAGGAGCTGGTTTTAAAATGCCAACTGTGCGTCTGTTGTCGAATCTTAAGCAGATTTGCACGTAGCTGGTGTTTGGATGTTGTGTAATAAACTGGTTTCATCTTGCCTTCAAAGACAAACCGGTGTTGCACTGAGAGGGTTTTCTTTCCCTCTTATCACTCTTCAGTCTGTTTGCAGAAACATTGCATGGCATTGCTTGTGTTCACAGTCGCCTGCTCCTTTGTGTGTGTTCCAGAAAGTTCTGATCGGACATCAAGTGAAGGTAGGAAGCAGGAAAATATTCCTTTCTGTAATCAGTATAAATCACTAAATGAGACATCCGCCATCATACAATGTGTGCAGAAACCCATCAAATAATGTTGTCGTGACTGTGATTGCTCGTGTGTGTTGTTCATGTTTGCTCTGGCATTTCTGTCCGCAAATAAAATCGCTCCTTCAAGCTTTTGGTTTTATCTTGCGTGAACGATGAAAATATCAATGAACCTCTTCGGACATTTCTTTCCACCTCTCTGTACTCACGCTTTGCCGGGCACTGCCCCCCCCCCTTAGTCAGGAACTAGTCGGCGGGAGTGTTGCATGGAGAGTATTTGGCCATTTTTCAAAGGGCGCCGCAGCGGCACAACGAACTGAGTGTCTCGCTTTCACTCCCCCTCGCAGAGAGGACCCCGGCGAGTCGGTCCAAGCTGCTGGTCAGCGATTGGTCGGAGGGGGATGTGTCTGCGTGGCTGGTGGAGGAAGGCCTTCAGGGATTGGTGGACAAATTCAGGGCCAACAACATCGACGGGACAGAGCTGCTCAGCCTCACCAAGGAGACGCTGACGTCTGAGCTGCACATAGGTGAGGAGGACGCACGCAGCTCAGCGGGCGCGATGACACTTCAGCGGCCTCTCGGCCTGTCGTAGTCCCAAAGCTCGCCTTTGCCCCCCTGTGTTAAGAATATAAGCCCACTCTTGGGGGTATTGAGTGTAATATAGAGCACTTCGACAGTTGCATAATCGCATCAGCGAAGCCGTATTTCCCGTAAGGTGTGAGGTGGATTTACATCATATTATCAATAGAGCTTCTTGTTTTCTTTGTCCTTAATGAGAAAAATCTTTAGCTTTATTGGACTTTATTTTTGAACACCCAAGCCTAAAGTAGGAGTGCTGTGCCGTTGATGTCAGTCTAGCAGCTCGGCCAATATCCGTCAAGAAGTAATCGGCAAATGTTTGTTTTATTTCCCTGCCGTCATTTCCATCCCACAGCGACTGTCAATCACTCCTCAGTTTACACAGCTCCGCCGCGGTGACAGCTGGCGTTCGCATTGTTCACTTCTCAGGAGCGTTGTGAGAATCCCTCCTAACTTGGAGAACAGAGGCAACATTTGTTGCTGCTGCAATGAAAGACCGCAACGGTGGGAGGGAAATCAATGAGTGTGCTTTTCATCTAAAGAGCCAGCATAACAAAATAAAACAGGAAAATCATCAGGGAGCCGACAAAGTGCTTTGTGTTCATCTGTAGTCAAAACAAATCTTAAACTCAAATCTTTCCGTTTTCAGCAGTCCGGTCTCGTATCAGAGTGTTTTGCCGAAGCAACACTATTCAAACTGTGCCTGCGTAAGTGTTCGACTATGAATTAGACAGCCGTAACACATGATCCGCTCCCACCATGTTCGCTCTCACCCACGCTCACATTCCCCATCCGCCAGTGAAAAGAAGAATCACAAATGCTCAAAACCGTGATATTCGTTATGATAGTTTATGTCAGTGTTTGGGTCAGTGGGGCTCGTTAATGAGCGCACACACAGTCTTGATTGGTCCCTTTTCTCTTCCTTGTGTGTGTGTGTGTGTGTGCACAGAGTCTGTAGGCCTCCGCGGTAAACTCCTGAGGAAGGTGGAGGAGCTGAAGAGCGATTCGGTGTGTTCGGGGATTCCTGATGAGTTCTTGTGTCCAATCACCAGAGAGCTGATGAGGGAACCAGTCATTGCTGCCGGTAAGCGGAGATCAGACCGTCTCCACTCGACACAATTCAGACACAACGACACCCACAGAGTCGACTCATGAGACTCGGAACGTCACTTTTTTCTTCATTTTGCTTTTGGGATTTGAACAAACCGGACATTTGCCAACAGATGGATACTCGTATGAGAGAGAGGCCATCGATAGCTGGATCGGCACGAAGAACCGCTCCAGCCCCATGACCAACCTCCCCTTAATGACGACTCTGCTCACCCCTAATCACACCCTGAAGATGGCTATCGGCCGATGGAAAACCAATCACTAGCATCTGAAAGGCTCACAGTGACCCAAAGATTTCCCTGTAGTAGACAGAGGTCCCATCATTTCAAGTATGGGTCCAAATTATTTAGTTGTAAATGAGGCCTCTGCCCACTGTGGTCGTTTCTGTGTTTTGCGTTAATTTGGAAAAATGTTGTCTTAAACCACTGGAGAGTATCTACTTTCAGTTTATTGAGTTTATTGACTGTAACATTTCGTTAAGTAGATACAGGCCGATACCATGGGAGCAACCCTTTGGCCAGATCAAGAATGCAACTTTAAAGCAGCTATAATCAAAATGATTATAATAACAAAGCTTTGACCAAGTTTTAATGTGGTTTTGGCTTTGTGGTCTATAGATCTACTGGTAAGAGCCAGATATTTCCCCCAGGAGATGGTGGAGACCAAAATCAGAGATAAAAGAGAGTAAATGTTAGCTTCATCAGGTGGCTTCATGCTCTGCTGGATGTGTTGATAAGTAAAGCCGTCCCAGTGGCCTGGACATCAGCTATTATGGCAAGTTCCGTTTAAAAACCACATGATACTAAAATGTAAACAACACTGTAGGCTCCAGGTTTCTGAAAATAAATCAATCTTTTGATTAGCTTTACCGTAAAAACAGTTTATTTTAAAAGCTTGTTGGATATAAAGATACTTTAAAGCTTTAACAGCTTTAAAATGAAGAAAATGTGATTGGGAAGCCTTAATTGTATTTTATATGAATTGATAGCGTTCTGATCTAATTACCAGAAAACAATAATTGGATCAGGAATGGCGATTAAACATGAGTTAATGTTGGTTACCTTACTGAAAACCACTATTTGCACTAATTGCAAGGTAATCTTTAAACATATGGCTGCTACGATTGTTGCAGGATCTCGCTTGTTACAACACCGTTGGAAAGGTGCTTCACGTTTAGTTCTCTGTGCAAGAACTATACATTATGATTCAGCATTTAATGAAATAAATGTCATTAATGAAGATATTTCTGCAACACTGAGAATTTGCAACGTCAATTTCATACAAGCACTTTTTGTTGATGGTGGTATGTTTAGATAAATTAGGTTGTACCTTTTATCCATGCATACACAACTGAATCTTACAAAACATTTTATGGATTATACTGTGAAAGAAGTAGATGTGGAAATGTAATACTCCATTGACATTTTATTTTACCACAATGATGATGTGGTAACATTTTGTAATCATAGATGATCTGAGACGAGTATATGAAAGCTGTGGACATAAAGCTGTGTACAAAGTCTCGATTTTCCATCCTCGACTGTTGCTCGCGTAAATGCGCTCTCCCTCTCTCTCTGTATCCAAATAAACCAATAAACACTATATGAATATGCTCTCTGCTGTGCAAAAATAAATAACATACAGTGAATCTTGAAGCAATCAATTCAATATTAGATTATGACAAAAACTCTAACTGTACAGCTCCTTTTTTTATCAAATGTACCAAGAAAAAGACTCTGAAGCACGCAGTCATTTCTTTTGAAGCCTGTAATGCTGACAGATAACTACTTACAGGGAAATATATAATCTGCAAATAGTGTAGACCGTACAAATATAAATGTTTCTTAAAAGACACTTGACGATATAAATGGTCCTAGCCAGCAACTAAAAGCATGATTTTTTAAATATATATATATATATATATATATATTTGTGCACAAAGCTTTCTCTGACTTTTATATTTGTTATAATAAATTAAAAGACAACATACTTTTTTTTTTTTTAATCCCTACTTAATGCATGTCTGGTTTTGTTGAATATACTAGTGTAGCTCTAGACAAGTAAGCGAAAGCAGAGGAGCCTGAGTTGAACACTGGTTCTAGATTGTAAATGCAGTGCAGCAGCATGACTCTACAAAACCGGCTCGGGGAAGGGAGCTGTTGTCAAAGCCGTCCCCCTTGCTACCTTATTGGGACCCTGTTTGTTGGACCCGGCCTGTGTCTGAGCTTCCTTAATCAGACGTTGGACTCTATAAACGAGCGCTTGGGTTTGATGGGAGCCATATGCAGAGCCGGGTTGTCCCTGGTTAGGCTCGCCTGCCGGTGCCTCCCGTCGGGGAAGCGTAGCTGGGAGGACGCTGTGCCTCTGGCCTCTCGCTGGTGGAGCCTCTCTCCAAACTCCCGACCGTGCTGCTGGCTGGCGGCCTGGCTTCCAGACGGCTGCTCCTGGAAGGGAGTGCGCTTGTACTCACTGTTCGACCCCTGAAACTCCATCACTGACATACTGAAAGTCTCCGGCCCTCCTCCTTGCCCCTGTCGGCTCAGGCCGGCGGTCTGCTGGCCTTGCACTCGCACCGACTTGTCCATCACTCCCATGAAAGGCCGGGCCTTCGGCTCCGGCTTCGTCTTGAAGCTGCCGCTGCTCTTGATGGGGCACGGGGCGTCCGACACCTGCTGCCTGCCGCCGTCCGACAGGTTCCCGCTGGAGGCCTGACTGGAGCTGGAGCCCCTTGAGCCTGCTGTCCCTCCTCCTCCACCACCACCACAATCCCTCCTGACCTCCATACCGGAGCCCAGAGCAAGAGACAGGCCATCCAGAGCCGCCGAGTGGGTGGAGAGTCTGTCAGAGCCCCTGGAGAAGCTGGAGGAGCGCGGTTGGTACATCTGGAGAGGCCCAGGTGGGGAGGAGCTGTTGGGGGACATGGGGTGAAAGAGCTCAGTGGGACTGAGTCCACAGTGTTCGTTGGCTAACCCGTGGCCCATGTCCACACCGAGCAGCGGCGCGGGCCTCAGGGAGGTGGACATACGTCTGCCGGGCAGCGGGCTGGACGGGCCGCACAGCGAGAGAGGCCTACCCCCAACTCGGCCCCCTGACTGGAGGGAGTGGCAGTGGTGCTGAGTCCTGCCGAGTCCCTGGTTCTGGGTCTGCCTGTTGCCTGTCACAGGCTCGGGCAAGTCCACAAAAAGTTGGTTCTGCACATATTCCTCTTGAGGGAAACATGGCAACTGGTCGGCTAAACCAAAGATCCTTTTTGGAGCGTACGGATTCATGGGCCAGAATTCTGGACTTTTCCCACAGTGCAGGCTGCCCTCGTCTCCTTCCTCTCTCTCCTCCTCCCGCTCTGCATCGGTCCGCTCGGCGGGGCCCGGCCTCTCCAGGCTTCCCTGGGAATAGACGTCTGCCTCCTCCTCTGGGGCCTGGTGGTGGTGGTGGGTGTGCGGGTCCCTGCTGTAACCCTGTGCCATGTTGTTGCCGGATGCCTTCTGATGATGTTTGCATTCCTCCTCCACCCGAATCAGCAGGCGGCGGATCTCCCGGTTGGACGGGGAGACTCGCGCCGCCTCGTGGAGGTCCGCCAGCGCCGCCGCAAACTGCCTGTGGAGGACGAAGAAAGTGAACTTTAAAGAAAAGACTTCATCTCCAGAGACGTAGCCTCCCATGCTTTCCATTGAGCGAGATGAAAGAATCATGTTGAACGTGCTCGTACCTGCTGCTCCTCTTGGCACGTGCTCTGGCATAATACGCCTCATAAGACCTGGGTTTGAGTTCCAGGGCTCTTGTTGCAAACTCTTCAGCTATCCCAAAATCCTGTGTTTTCAGGAAAAAAAAAGTGCATTTAGTGCTTCGATCTCAATTCATTCAACCAAAAGCCATGGAAAGTGTCTGTTTTGCAGAAGTAACCGAAAGCCATTCCAATAAAAATAGTGTTTGTGTTGACTTCTTCATAATAATGTTTCTAAAGTTCAAATGAAACAGAAGCTTTGCTGTAATCATTTATATTGACCGGGAGCAGAAAGAAAAACGCACAGAGAGTTTTTTTGCCACCTCGTTACTGCTCTCATCATCACTCTCAGGTGAATATTTAATGACCACGAGCACATTGTGATTCTGTCCTTGAGAGTGAGGTCAAACTGGCAGCCTTGAACGTGGGATCGCGAACTTCTCCGCTGAATGTTTAATGACGGTATCATGTAGTCTCTCTCTGCCGGCCCCTTGCTGGCTGCATTCTGCTGTAATATGAGGATTTAGCCGGTCCACTATCCACTGTAAACAACAGAGAAAGAGAGTGCGCTCGCCGGTCTGCCGGGGAGAATGACCTTATCACATCACATTATCTGCTCCATTATTCATCGGCCACAGTGACCCTTAAGGACGGCATTTTTACACAGTCTGTTAGGACGTCTGTCATCACCAGGGTGGGTCCCCGACCTGGCTGCAGGCCCCACACATCTATCTCCACACTAACGGCACGCGGTTATTCATTACGTCAGCGCCTGGTTCCAGGTCTTCCACGTACATTCGGTTTGCCGGAGAGACTTTGGAAGTAAAGATGAAAAGCATAGATAGTTACTGCCATTATCTTTTAATGTTGATGGGAATAAATGACACATCTTGAGGAACCATCTAGCTCGCCTTGCCGTCCCCTCGGCGTCTAATAAACCTGCCGGCGTTAAAAAGTGAGCGTGAGCGGTTTGTTACAGCTGTGAGCCTTACGTTGGTTTTCCTGCGGCAGCGGGAAAGGTTTAGATAGAGGGAGACCCGCAGGTCTTTGAGCCCTTTCAGCTCCTCTCCTTGCCCGTCCCGCGGCAGCTTCCTCAGGGCATACTGATAACGCTGGCCTGCCTCCTTCATTCGGCCCTTCTGAGAAACACCCAGGAAGAGAAGAGAAGACCATTTGTGACGACCCATCCGCCACACACCTCGCTTGAAGTCTATTTAAACAAAGGTGCCCGCAGGGTCCACTACGTTTTGACCAACACACCGTCCGGCGACATTTCCTCTGATATACCTTGTAAAGCATGTTCCCCTCCTCCATCAGCTTCTGCAGCAGGATGAGGAGAATGTCTGGTTTGGAGGAAGCCATAGCCCACGTAGCGTGACCTGATGAACGGGTACAAATATTTATCTTCCTAATATCTGTCTCGTCTGGTCTCTTTGACTCTGTGCCTCGCATCAATCTTGTACCTGATCGATCGTGTGGAGCCGTTTTGTAGCCTTTCGGTGGATGAAGGAGAGGGACCGGGGGCGGACAAAAGACAGGGGCAAAAAAGGCTTTGAGTATTGGTTGTCAGAGAGGAACAAAACAGTGAAATAGATAAATATGAGCTATAATACAGCACATCACACAAATCTATCGTAGTCTGCATTGATCGGATGAGGTCAAAGAGAAATATGAAAACACCGTTTAGCCGGAGAGGAGTTGACTTTAGAGGCCGCGGGGCAGTTAAAGATTAAATGGTTTCTTTGTTCTGACTATAGAACTCCTCTGCGATGTACTGTAGGGCCGTTAAGGTAAGCGTGGCGTTCATACCCATCTTGGATCCCTTCTTAAGGAGCGCGGCCACCAAAGCCGGGTTCTGGCAGCCGGCCGTCCGGTCCGAACCTCTGGCGCCGTTGTTGTCGCCTCTCTCCAGCACCGCCCCGTTTTCCACCAGGCAATGCACCTGGCAAACAATAACAACATGGCATTATTCCATTCAAACGAGAGATTCTAGCAATTCAATAATTCGGTTCATTACACTCATTATGTATCGGTCTGCAACTCTCTACCCTGATGGTTTTGAAAAAAAAACATTTGATTATCAGATAGTTTTGATTACTCTCCTGCTGATCAATAGATTACATTACATTTATTTCATTAACATTTGGTTTAAACTCCACATGAACTGTGATTGCAAATGGACGTCCTGAGGACGTTATTATTATCATCCTAACTTTAGATTATGATTTACTCCTTTGTTTAAAAAAGAGTTATTTTCATTGTGGACTGTTATGAATTGCTAATCATCTTTGACGCATTTTATGCTCGGCAACGGGTTTTCAGCTCCACACTTCTCCACCAAGGTCTGAAATTTTGCTCTCTACCAGGGAGAAACAGAAAAGGGCATTTTTTGTAGGTTTTTTTTTCACCATCATCAACATGATGTATGACGAACAACCGCATGAAACCCACTGTATCTGCATCCCCGGTGAGGGCAGCGAGGTCGAGAGGAGTCCTTCCCTGTCTGTCCGGTTGGTTCAGGTCGGCGCCGGCCTCCGCCAGCAGTTGCACCACGGCTTTCTGGCCCTTCACACAAGCCCAGCCGAGTGCGGTGAGCCCCTCCTGGTCAGCGGCGGACACAGATGCGCCTGCAACCACAGACGGAACAAATACAGTCAGCATGTATATGTCAGAAGGCCTTAGTTGGGACGGTGGGGACCCCCACCCTTTGTCAGCAGCAGTTCGACGGTGCTCGTGTGGCCCTCGGAGGCTGCCAGCATCAGCGCGGTGCGACCCTGCTTCTCATGGACCTCGATGTCTGCGTCTTGCTTCAGCAGCAACTCCACAACCTGGAGCAGGACGACAAACGAAGAGGACAGGAGCGGTTAAATGATGAACATCCGGGTGGGGGGGGCGTTAATGAGCAGACTGCGTCTAACCTGCGTGTGGCCGTGTTTGGTGGCACTGAGCAGCGGCGCCATCCCCCTGCGGTTGGGTATCTCCAGCCCTGCCCCCCGCTCCAGAAGGAAGGCGCACACCTCCGTCCTCCCCCTTCCTGCTGCCGCGCTCAGCACTGACAGGAGGTCGGCATATGGGTGAGACGACGAGGCGGAGATGAATGTGTAATTGACATTTTGCAAGGAGGTGGAAGCAGGGGGTGAAAGACGGAGAAAGAGAGACATTTCCAATAAGATGTTTGATTCGAACACACGTGTTGTATTTTCTGTTCTAGTACAAATCTACAGTAAAGGATCTGAATTGCTCAGAAAGCTGCGCATCCTTTCTCGTATCCGACCATAACCCTACACACTAAATGATTTGGGACCCTCCTTATCCAGCCAGCGCCACTTTGACAAACAGTGGCCGCGTCCTTCAGCTAATTGAGCAGCTGGAGATAGAAACAAGGTATTGATGCTATTCTCTAACCTACAATTACCCTTGATAAATGACACCATGTTTCACGTGACCACATGCCTCAGTGAACCAGTCGATTCTATAATACCGCCTGTAAAGATAAATTATTGTCATATCTGAGACAAAGTGAAAAAGAGACATGCCCGGTCATCTTTGTTTAAGGTGACTTTGTGCAGCTGCACAAACAGTAACAGGGATGGTGAAGCTGCTGCTTTAAATATGCAAACTAAACCAGTGAACATGATTAAAAATCATATTGCAAACATGAAATACACTGTATGCACCACTGTGTTGGGTGATTGTAATCCCTGAAGAACTCCAAATCCTGGGCTCAGTAATCAGACCTGTATCCTCGACTGATGCTGTAATTTATCAGTGCTCATGGACTGAAATCAAAAGGATACTAACGCCAAAGAGAAACCTAAAACAACGGCCTAATACATGCAAGCGGGAATGTTTCAGAGAGTATACCATGCCCTCAATTTTTCTACTCCTGCACTGGAGGGGACTGTGTAATAACATTATACTCTAATGGTGCTGCAGCCAGAGACGCAGGCTTCACCGGACAAGCTTTCAGGAAATGAACCTAACACAATTCCCATCTGAGATAGAGGTAAAAGTCTTACAATTGAATACAAGCAGCTTTTTAGAAGCTAAAAATGGCTGGGAAACATTATTTTGTGTGATAAATAAATGGGCATTAGATTGATTGGTAACTCTAAATTGCCCATAGGCGTGTGGATGTGAGTGTGAATGGTCGTTTGTTAGCCCTGCGATTGGCTGGCGACCAATCCAGGGTGGACCCCGTCTATCGCCTGAAGTTGGCTGGGATAGACTCCAGCTCCCTCGCGACCCTGTGTGCAGGATAAGCGCTGTGCAGATGGATGGATGGTGATAAATCGGGTGCTCATTTATAGCCAAAGTGTTTACGATTCAATCATTTTTTGTTCACAATGGTGAAAACAGTTAGCGGGGGTCCCGCAGCTCCATTCCGAGAGCTTACTGTGCAACGCTTTCAAGGTAAGTTTTTCATATTCTAAACTGTGCCCAAAATGCAACCGTGAAGCATCTTTGAGCATGACTCCAGATCCACACTGATGAGTAGAAAGAGGCGAGAAAGCTAAATTTATCTGAAATTCACCCGTTTCTCCCCAGAGAGAGTCGTGTGCGTCCATCTGCAATGCCAGCTGTTCATCTTGCAAGTCCAGCAAGCTCTTCACCACCTGCAGAAAAACACAATTTAACAGTCCTTTGTGTTGCTGGCTTGCTGTCTGGAAAGAAAACCAAAACACTGACAGACCTTGACTACAGTAAAACGCATCTGATAAATCCTCCACCCCGCCTAGCAAGGACGGGCACCACGCTCTTCGTAAAAAAAAAAGCCGAATCTCGGCCGAGCGTTTGGTCATCGGGACCTTGATCTCACACGTACCTGTGTGTGTCCCACACTGGCCGCGGCTGTAAGCGCCTGCTGCGCTGCCTGTGCTTTCCCGGTGACCGTCTCATCGCTGTGGTGCTGCTGTGGGTCGGTGGGAATCTCAGCTCCCCAATCTTGGCCCAGCAAGATGGTGATGATTTCAGCATGGCCCTTCAGAGCAGCATGGACCAGCGCACACTGGCTGCTCTTATCAGCGTGGCCCACCTGGCATATAAAGGGGAACACAGAAGGACTTAGGACAACACTGGCCGCTACGCTGGCCTAGATCAGGCCTGTTTGTGTCATCTGTCCCTGAATAGAACCTGAGAGTGCGGCCGCTATAAAACCGGGACCGCTCACTTTATCACTGGCGCAATGGGGCTAAGAGACTGAAATCCTATTAATCCACGGTAACGCCCTCCAAAACCACATTTGGGTCTCCTCCTCCTGGCCTGTGACACTGACCATGGCGCCTTTCTTGCAAAGCAGGCTGACGATGTCGACGTGTCCCGCGGCGGCGGCCAGACAGAGGGGCGTCAGGCCGCTGTCAGCGGCCGCCTCTACAGGAGCACCCATCTCCAGCAGCAGGGCCACCATCTCCCCGTGGCCCAGGTGCGCGTGGACGCCCAGAATTGGGGCATGTCCTACCACTTCTGTACACCAGGTCGAGCTCGCTCCTCCCAACATCAACAGACGACTTACCTGCAGGACGAAAAAAAAAAAGAAAAGATCGGCCCATCTCGATATGTGAGGTATTTTTGAGTGGATAAGTGTTTTTCTTTTTATTCAGCGCACACGTATGTCACCTTGATGTTGGGTGTGTAGAGGTTCCTCAGGGAGGCCAGTGCTGCAGACAGACTGTCTGTGCTGCAGTTCACCCACATTGCCTGAAGAACGCTGGAGGACACACCTGTCTTCTTACTCAGACCCTGCAAGTGTGTGAAGGAGACGCAGAGGTAGTGAGGGAGAGAGAGGGAGAGTTAAGCTTGCTCAGATGAGATCCGTGGTGCAGAATTTGAATTGTGTCCCAGGAGTAAAGCACTATGCAGGCCATGCATTCAAAGAGAACAATACTCACAGTGTCATCGGGGGTTATATGAATCGGAGCAGTGCTAATGTGTGTGGGTGGTGGTAGGGGACAGGGTTCCACTCCCGTGTTTTAGTGTTTGGTGCAATAAAACTTGTTTGGAAATCAATGGGTTCAGTTCTAAGCTCCATGAGTGGTTATATGCTCAGCATCACGGTTCCTGTTACCTTGAATATGTGAGCCTTGAGGATGTGGTGTCCCAGTTCCATAGTTTGCTGCCGGTTCAACTTGCCCTCCTGTCTGGAGAACATAAAGGCCAGGAGAGCGTGGCCACTCCTGCAGACATATTGTATTTATTTGACAACAATTGAGGGGGGGATCAATTCACTACTGACCAAGAGCAAATATATTTAAAAACTCTTCTGCTGTCTAATGACTTTTGCTTGCAAGTCTCACCTTGGGTCACAGAGAAAGTCACTGCTCTCTCCATCGGCTCTCCAAACCAGCCATTCTCTGAAGGAAGGATGACACAGCATGCGTGTGCCGTCCCTGCGTCTCACCTAGTGACACAAATGATACAGAAAACTCCTTAAAATGTTTGTGTGTATAAATCATTATCTGCCTGTATGTGCAGCCCTGTCAAGTCTTACCATGAATCTATTAAGGCTGTCTAATCTCAGCTGGAAGTCCTTCCAGTCCAGCTCCCCTCTCACACTGCCTGCATTCAGCGCCCTGAACATTTGTTCATCCGTCAGTGGGTGCAGAGACGCCAGCGCCACGTTCAGCACCGGAAGTACACGTTCAAAGGCGTCTTTATCCGGAAAGCTCACGCGACACATCAGCAGGTACACCTAAAGGAAAGCCATGAGGTTATTGATGTACGCGGGCGCTCATGGCTGCCTGGTATAACCTCACAATATCCCACATCATTTTTTTCACATTGATTATGTAATCATTAAATCATGACATTTCTAGTGTGTATATAATAACAATTGCTCATCTGTTGCGCTGATTATTATGTAATATTAAAATGCACCTTTCATTTGCTGTAGTCATTGTGGGCTATTTTTGGCCCTTTGATTAAGTCTTGGATCCTGTCATTTTCTTTCCTTTCTTAAGCGCGTGAGTACAGTACACATTTTCTTTGTTTCTTGAGGAAAACATGTCTGACCAACGGCTGTCACCTGTGTACCTTGTCTGGGGATTTCATGGGCTTTGATTGTTCTGGCCTTCAGGCGAAATGCCATTTCACGGCAGCCAGCTCACCGGGACGACTGACAGGTGCTAAGTGCAAGACTGTGAACTTGACCAAGTGAGAAAGAGGAGAAGGGGGTCCGAACACGCACCTACGGTCAAATGTGTTGTTTTAACTCAACACTGTACATATTGAGTGACCTTTCAGCCAACATGAACTACTGCCCGTTGGGTACAAATACGCCTTGAATGTGTGTAGTCAACGCTCTTCATATCTGACCTCTGAAAGGGACACAGGCACCACCAGGTAGTTTCCTCCTTTCAGAGCCAGTTGGCCCTTATGGAACAGATCCAGGGTCAGCTGAAGGTACAGGATGGAGCCGTGGCTGCGGGTCGACAAGTGGCTGCTGAACTTGCTGAGAAGCAGCTGGTCGGGGGCCGAGCCCGTTGGCGTGGTGACGTTGGCGGCGACCTGAGTGCTGCTGTTGACCCGGCGATGGATGTAGTCACTCAGGTCAGCTCCAAGATCGCTGCTGTCCGGCAGGATGTCCAGAGAGATGCCGGAGAAGGGAAGGAGCGTCGTGATGTCCTGCAGGAGAAGAGAATGGAGTGATTATGGGTGATTTTTATTAAAACGGATAACACCCGCCGTCAGAAACACGTTAAAATTAATGGAATATTCGCCTGCATGTCTTTGGAGCATTAGTTAGGGAGAAATTAAAAAGCACTAAAACAGGGAGCCAATCCTCAGATGCTGTTGACTCTGACTCATGCAGAGCCATGGGATACAGTACAGTAAATAGTGTGACAATGACTCAAGCTCCCTCATTGCTCACAGGCATCTCTCAGAGTCACATTTCATCTCCTCTCATGCCGTCCTGAGCTGCTCAACACCGGCCAAAACCAGCTATGCAGATCCATGTTATTGCGGCGCAGTTCCTCATTAACGAAGAATGACATTTTGGTTCGACGACAAGTAATTGACCCGTTGTCTCGGTCTGCACTCAGACCTTTCCCGTCTGCTTGTGAAATATCCATGTTGTTGTTATACAAGAGGTCCTGTGAAATAGCTGCCAAGAAAAGGGAGAGAGGATGACGATCCGATCAGGAATCAGGGATCCTGGAAGCTTTACTGGCCCCAACACAATCACTATAAACATGTGTAATAATATTCAGCTCTGGCAAATGTTTTGGAGTTTGGAATAATAACTGCACTCTCCAGCTTTACATTGCTGTATGTAATGGTTGCTGACTTCAAGTGTATCATAAAGAAATGACCCCAAATGTGTTTTGTGTTTTGTGTAGTCAACTCTAATCAAATGATGTAACCGGGTGTCGAGCTCCAGACTCCCGGCAGGTTACGAGTAGCATTACCATCTATTCAGGGCGTAATCCATGCAGCATTTGGAGGCCTGGCTTTGGCATTGCACAGATGCGTCTGCTGTTTGGTGGGATTACCAACCGGAGTGAGAAAATACAGTACGTCAGACTAAAGAGATTGACGATGCCAAAAGCTGCGATGTCTACGCCCCGGCGGTAAAAGCACAACAATCTACCCAGTGCGCTTAGACGAAAGAAGGCGGCACGTCGGAATGATGCTGCACTAGAAAAATTGGCCATGAGTAAGAGGTTTTTGAATAATAAATCAAATAAAAATCTGCTAATGAAACACGTCAAAATTTGCTTGGTAAGGTTTATTGAAATGGAATATTTAGGGCTTTAAAGATAAATGGACCTTTTGAAATTAGCAGGTCAAACTCTATAACCTATAAGCTGTATTTCATCAGTGTTCACCAGGAAGCGTTATGTGACACAGCAAGAGAGCAATGCTCAAAAGAGTTTTTCACTTCAATTATTAGTAATTAGACAAATATACTAACTACGATTTGCTTTCGAATCCAATTCAACAATCCGTTAGGCTCTTTATTTTCATGTCCTCTTGTCGAGTGAGACGTTTGTCGCTGCTGTCCTTGATACTGCTGACATTAGTGCATAAAACTGTTTTCATTTGAAGGACGTTTCTCTGCTGTCTATTTTGCTTCTTCTGTTTTTTAGCTGGTTAGGGATATTATTATTGCCTTTTACTATTGCAGTAAAATAATGGAGTTCGTATTTTCTACTTATTGTGAATTATTTAGTTTTACATTTTATTTAGCCTTGGACGGCCTGAAATGAAAAAAGCTAGGCCACTCACAGTGCTGCAACAGAAAAATCCCTCACGCCCCGAAAGACAATGTTTACCCGGAGACGACAACAGTTCTCTGGTTTGCATGAAACCTGAGACTGCAAACTGAAACGTGTACAAAAACGTGTCTTTGTGTTGTTAAGTTGAACAGTGGCAAAAATATTTGATGAGCAATTGCACAATCATGGAGTCTAATACGAAGTTGTTAAATCAAGAACAGCTCGGTCAGGTTGACTAAGAAACATACGCAACACTTCACACATCTACAGCTAGTTTCAAATGTTGGCAAAAATCCCTGTTCGTTTTAGATTTTTCCTTTTTTTAACCAGAGCACCTGAAGGAAACCAGGCGCTGGGCGAACTATGCTGTTTATCAAGCTATTTCAATGAAGTGAGAACCACACTCTAGTGTCTTCCATTGTTTCAATGTGGGAGCCAGATGTGTGCAGTAAGAACATGTGTTAATTGTCATTTGGGTGACCGAACCCTTTGAGACAGGTGTAATAATAGTTCTGATGTCACTCACCACCAGGCCCGTCCTGACTGTGACCACCAACTTCAGCCAGAGAGGAAATTTGGAGATTATTTTGGGGATGAAAGTGGCGATGGTGTCCCCATAGTCGGGTTTATGGAATTCTGCCTCATTAAGACTGTCAACCAATATGATGTAGTCCTCCTCAGGTAGCCTGCGTTCTGAACAGAACAAAAAATGAACAAAACAATGGGTTGAAGCACATTAAAAAAGCCAGATACATTGGATTAGCATTAGAGCCCAGGGGCACATCATGAGGAAACAATGACAGATGGTTTGACAAGCTTTATCTAATTCCTAATAAGACTAAAATTGTTTTCCACAACAGGATATGTTGAGAAAAGCACCAACTGCTGATATTGATCAAATTCTGCTAAAAGGGGCCGCAGGTCGTTGTTGTTTATTAGCTTGAAACAGGACATATCCATCATGTTTCACATAATTTAAACTGCCAATGCTTCTCTGTGAGCACGACTCACACACTCAGGCAGAAGGGCTCTCAATTTATTTTTTTTCAAACCTGCTTAATAGTGATGGAGTAGACAAAACACTCCTCGGCTGCGACTGTGGAGGACCCGCTCGTAACAACACAATCTCGCTGACTGACTATATTGTGGGGAAGTAAGGTGACTAATATGGCCCTGATGATTACCGCCATTCACAAGCATTTTGTGACCTTGATTTTCTGTGGGATGCAGAAATTACGCTGATCTTTTCTCTATGTAAATGACCTGACATCTGTTTCACACTCAACCCTGTTTCAAATCATTGACTCAAGCTAGAAAATAAGACAAGGGACAATCACAGAGTCATCAATTTTCGACCGGAGATGGCGCTGGGCTCCTAAATTACGTGGTGAACGCGGTTTTACACCGTACAACAGATGTTATTATGAAATTTTGAATCTCACATTTGTCTTAAACTGTCCTTGTACGTGTCTGTGTGTGTGTGTGTGTGTGTGTGTGTGTGTGTGTGTGTGTGTGTGTGTGTGTGTTTGCGTAGACCTCCTTACCCTTGCGCAGGCTGGCTATGGGCTCCAGGATGCCCTTGCGGAAGGCAGCGATGGGGTCTTGGACGCAGGATCGCAGGCTGAGTGTGTTTTGTAGCTGAGGCTCTTGTACCAGCAGGTCCCTGTACGGGCCGAGCTGCGGCGCTCTGGCCAACAGGGCAGCGACGCTGTGCACAAACTCTGGCACCAGGCAGGTGTAGGTATTGTCAGCCTGACAGAAATGGTACGCTACCACCTGACAGAAAAACAAGACAGGTAAAACACTGACATCACAGAGTTGCTATCTTCATCAGGGTGTTACAAAGAATTATCTGTATTTGGGTCTAAATGAAATAAATACATCAGGAGGTTTCAACAGTGGGAGAATTCATGATTGCATTGGACCATGTCAAGTTTTAATCATGCATCTAATGGGAGGAGCTCCCGCTGAATATGAAGTTGGTCCATGTGATCAGTTTAACTGGGCTGTATGAATAGCGTTTACCCAACAACTTTTAATATTATACCGTGCGGCATGTCTGAATATTGAATTTAAAACTATTTACACCTTTGTGCTTTCAGTCCACAGCATATTCGTTTGTTGGCAGATTTTATTTGTATTGGCAAATCTGAATCATCTGAAGTCTTTGTGCTTTGGCTCAAGCAGCTACTGTTTGCATAATACAGAGAACAATCTCCTGAATTACTTGAAAAGCTCTTATGTGATGAATATGAAGGGGGAGGAGGGACAGGGCTTATTTTCTGTTCATATTCTAAGAATGAAAGGAGAAAAACAATCCCTAAGATTGTAGTATTGCAGAATATTAAACAATCAGGGCCACCATAAAATAATACCCAGATATAAGCACAGAAATCCTGTTTGTAGCAATCATTGAGATAACAAAGTCATAACATATAGTCTCATGGAACTCGACAACGAGAGCTTCATTTAATATTACTGCCCAATATCTATTTAACTCATTCAGTAAAGAGTTGGTTTATTGGAGCGACAAACTGCAGCGTAAACAGCTGCCTGACGCATGAAACACATCGCTACAAATAAAGGAGAGCCAAACAGAACAAAAGCATGAAACAAAAATACATTAAGATGAATGGCAACTGCTTGTCCGGTAGATTAACATAATAAGTAATACGTCTTTGCAGAAAAACCCATCGATGGTATTTGCTCATAGGGCTGAGATGGGTCCCAGCCTTGACCGTGAGTGAACATCCTCACCATCACAAGTAGTCTGACTAGTTCCCATGGAAACTCTCATTGAGGCCAAGTTAGTAAATTTAGCAGCTTCCATGTCATCCATGTGATGCAATCAGCAGCGTGTTCTACATGTACCACCAAAGACAGGAGAAATCGATGATATTCCAATGTTGTTCCAACGATCAGAATCATAGGTCTTTAAAACAGTGTTTCTCTCTCTGAACCGATCCCTCTGTAACAGCCATTGCTCCTTACAGCAGTGCTGTTTATGATGCTGAGTGTGAGAGTGTGTTTAAGTGGAGTTAAGACTCTGGGATTGGCTTGTAGTTCTGATTGCCTGATCGAAAGTAAGAGGAGAACATCGATCTCAGTCGCGTATCTTTTCATTAAATGTGCAGGCACTGCTAGCACCTGGTTAGCTTAGCATAAATACCAGAGCTTAGTATGAATACCAGACTTCCCCAGAGGGGAAACAGCCAGCCTGACTCTGTCCAAAGGGAATAATTCACCACCACCTCTGAACACCACAATGGCTCACTCACATGATCTTTTGGGATCTGTATCATTTATACAACAACCAACTATAACAACGCCATTTTTATCCTTGTGAGCGTTCATTTCCTTGAGTGTATACGGGTTGCCTAGCAACTACTCCTGGCCAAGAAATAGCACATGAGTAATGAACTTCTCATTTTACACCGAACCAACACTTTAAGGTTAGAGATGTAAAACGATGGTCCTCAAAGACAAACAAATCTGTGTGTGTGTGTGTGTGTGTGTGTGTGTGTGTGTGTGTTTTGCGATACCTTGGCTGCCAGGCACCTCACAGCCTCCTTCCTCTGCGCCGCACTGTCGCTTGTACCCGCAGCAGCGCTCTGCTGGGAGTCAGCAGTCTGTTTGGAAGCTGCTTTTCCCTGCTTATCCCCACCTGAACAACAAACGCAAAGCTGCCATTTATACTCGTTGGATGGAGTCTCCGATGTGAGCACAAGAACGCCAGGAGTGAAGTAGAGAGACGATTAAATTGCTGCAATCAATTAGTGCACCTGTAAGCAAGACTGGCAACTATGGCTGCACACCTCCTGCTATTTCCCCTCTGTTCAATTGATGAAAGTGAAAACATAAAGTACAGATATCAGTCATATCAACATTGCAATGATGCAACATAAAAAAAGAACGGTGCCATATTCTTTTAGTTTTACCATTTCAGTAATAGTTTCCCATGCGTTCATAGTCCTACAAATACTTCTCATTGCACTGGAGGAAAAGGCCGGTGAAATATGAAATCTGTCCTTACTTTCTTTCTTATCTCCAGGTGTGTTTAGTTGTATGCTACAACAGACATTCCCAGCATGTGACAGCATACAACATGTATCTATTGTGCTATGCGCAAAACATGGCAAGTCATGTCAAACCTTATTGTTGTCTGGCTTGTTTTGCTTTTTCGCAGAGGGAATGAAAAAAGCAACAATCTCAGTCTCCTCACACAACTGCAATCAGCAGAAAAACCACAGGGGAGGACTTGAAAGAAGAGTGTGTGACCCAGTTACCAACCCCCCCCCCCCCCCCCCCACCTTCCAGAAAAGAGACATTTTCCCTTAAAACTTTACAGGAATTCGGCGCATACCGGAGAAAGTACGACCTCAACTTTGAGCGTTCTTAATGTTTTCTTACACTAATGCTTTGGGACTCGAACAAAAACAAATTACTGCTCCGAATAAAGGAAGGAGTCTCACATCTAGGGGAGGAGCTGGGGCTGTGAGGGATGCTGGGACCTCCCTGCGGCGTGCGCGTGCCATGGCAGCTGAGTGTCACCAGCCGCCAGATGATAGCGGTCTTGCCGGATCCTGCGTTACCCACAATGACAGCGCCGCGACCCTCGCAGCTGCTTGTTTTTCCGAGGACCTCCTCCAGGCGCGTGAAGAGCCAATCCCGGCCGACAAAAGGTGTCTCTGCGGTGATGCCGGGGACTTCGAACAGCAGCGGTTTGAGCATGATGTCGGCTTGCTTGAATGGCACTAATCTCCCTGGACGGAGAGGGAGGACACAGTCAAAGCTGTTTGAAAATGGGTCATTTAGGCGGAGACATTGGAGATGCAGAAGTTTCTGCACCATGTTTATGTGTTTACACAGCGATTTCACCCTCAGGCTAAGCCCCAAAATACCTTTGGCGTCATCACTTGTGCGTCCCGCTGTATTGTGTTTGCGGACGGAGCTCCGGTGTCCAGCGGCCCTTTGGTTGTCCAGATAACTCAAGTCTTCCAATCGCGTGGAGCTGGTTGCTGCGAAAATAGAGGTAACGGACTGAGAGTGTGAGAGAGATGCAGGAAATGTGCAAACATACACATGCATAACGCACAAGTGTCATATTCAGTGCCGGAGTCAATAACTGTATCCATGGAGACATAAACAGTCTCCATGGATGTGCTCTCATTGCTCGGTGACCTTGAAATGACAAGAGAGAGGAAAAGCAAAGAAAAGAGTCATCTCACGTTCTCTAAACCTCAAACTCACACAGGATTGAAAGGACCAAATGTTTCGTCCGGTCTCACACTTTAGGGCCCAGAATTTGAGGGGCTCACGCGTTTTCTGCTGTGACGCAAACGCGTTTCAATCGCAGGATTACAGGCATTCTGCTGGCGACCAAGTAAGACACACAGAAAACAAATGCTGTACAGAAGAGTAAGAAACGGACCGAGTTCTCTCCCACATTCCCCTCTCCAGCCTCCTACTCACACTACGGTTTACAGGTCAGCCAGGCTGACGCTCTGCAGTTGTCAAGACATTTAGCAGAGGTTTCAGTCCAGGCTTCAGCGAAGATTCAAGACGTGTTCTTTGTGTAATCGGCTGGATATTTAATATGTGTGACCTGCCAAAAACGATAATTCATTGCACCTATCACAGTTTACCATTGTGCATCAAAATATAAGATGTAGTTGATTACAACTAACAATTAATAAAAGTGAAGTATCGTAGTCGCAACAAAACTGAACATTTGAAGTAGCAAGAACATTTTTCAGTGCAATCTAGTTTTGTTACATCCTCTTTTTTCTTACCATTTTGTTGTTGCTTTGGCAGGTTTTGCCTTTATTTAAATGTTGCCAGGATTTACCTGGGAGACGATACACAAATAGAAATAGAATGCAACAAAATAGCCATGATTCAAACTCAAGAGACTAACTAACATATAAGGGTGTTGATGAAAAAACAGATTGCATTTTCCTAACAATGTTCAAGCATTGTCAGGTTCAGGCTCCTGCAGAAACATTTGGGTCTTAGTCAACTGCTCATCACTCTTTGGAGCAGTGCACCAGTAAAAAGGGAAAACATGTTCTAATATTGGTTTACGCGAAGCGTAAGGAAGGATTCATCCAGCATTATTTAGTTGATTAGTTAATATCAAACGGCATTCATATTAAAGTATATAAAATGACTACCGAATAAGAATTACACTGCATGTTTTCAATGGCCAGCCCTCCCCGCCGACTATTTAATTCATTAATTAGTGTAATATTTCTAAAAAGAATCCTCTGTAAACTGAAAATCTGGCATTACCTCAATCTCTAATCCCGTAGGAAGTGAAAAAAAAGCAGCGCTGCACTCGCCTATGAAATCCTGTAGATAGACCGACGAAGCAGAAGTAGACAGGAAAGTGCGGCAACTGGACAGATGATGACCTTACATTTACCATAATCGTGTACTGTACATGTTAAATGCATTTGTTGATCTCAGAGCATCCGAGGGAGACATCGCCACACATCGCTGAGCTGTTACCAGCTTAAAGTTTTAAAACAGCAATTATGGTCTCGGCCCGAAGATGCTGGCCGGCAACGTCCTTAAGCCTCCTTCGTCATAACAAATCACCAAACACTCAGACGTGAGCAACATAACAGGAAATCTGTTCATGTTCTCTCGACTGACATTTAATGCTCACTACACAGTGTGACACAGCACAGATTCTCCTTATTTGTATTTTTGAACAAGAGGAAAGACACGTGCATCTGCGGTTCCGCCCCCCCAGTCAACACTTTGGCAGCTCGTATCACATTGTGATGCATGTAGCCTCCCTGCGTGCGTCCAGCATTCTGCAGCAGCAAAGTGTGAGAGTGGTGTTGAGCCACTGAGGCCGTATCATAATTTGCAGGGCTTTTGAGAGCACAAGGAACCTGCTCTGTGGAGTATTAGTGGACAATGACGGGCTCCTTGATGCAAGACGAATCAATTACTCCGTGAATAGAACGATTATGCTGATAGAAAAGAAAAAAAAAATTGGTGCCAAGCAAGTAATGAACCCTGGCTCACCGGAAACAGGAAGGTGGAGAAATCGCTCCTTATTGTCCTGAGCTGTAGTGGAGAATCAAAAGAACATCCAGTGAAGGAGGTGTGGAGGGGGATGCGCTCCCCCCTCCACCCCAATCCAGCCCGACGGGACCCAGTGCACCACACTCACTGCCTGACCTGCAGCGGATCGTCGATCACTCGACACTTCAAAGGTCACCTCCGCAGCCCCGGTCAAAGCCCCAAGCATGCCCGCCACCGCCGGTCCGTCATGAGCAACTAATGCAATGACTCTACTCAACCGTTTCAATCTTAAGGGAAGTGTGCGACATTTTGGGAAATGCCCTTGTTCCCTTTTTGGCAAAGAGTTTGACGAGAAGATCAACATGGCTCTTGTGTCCGTAACTTAGCTTGGCTAAGCACAAAGACTGCAACGGTGCAACTAGCAGCACCTTTAATGGCCACTAGTGAATATATAATATATAGTTTGTTTAATTATAAATACATTAGTAAGGTACAAAAAAACAGTGCAAAAACTCAGCTAGGACTAGTAAATAACTATATATTTCTATATACTATTTTTTTCCAGGTCAATGATACTGTATTGCCTAAAGTATTGGATGAACGTGAATATGTGGAGGAGTCTGCTGCATCGTCCCATAATCTAAAAACAGGATGTAGGCCAGTGGCCGTGACCCGTCACATTATAACGACCTTTAAGAGGATACCAGGAAAACATCTCATTACACATCATGTCTGCAGTTGATGCACTGTCTGTCTCTGACTGGTTCACGAAAAAATAAATACAAGAGTGCTTTTACCACTCGATCTGCCGACAGACATCATGCTGCATGACGCTGACGGCCAAAACCACCCCAGTCTCAGCCCACTGCGGAGCGGGTGAGGTGTGTAACCTCTATCGACTCTGCAAACTTTCCTTTTGTATTCCTGCGCTTCAAAACGTTCTAATTTATCCCAGGAAACTTTGAGAAAAGCTACTTCCATCCATTAAAAAAGTTGCGAGGCAGTTAATGGGAACAGACAGCAAGGAGATAAAGGTGATTGAACTACCATTTATTCTAGACTTTAAATTATTCATTGAATAATTGGAAAATTAAACCTGATCATCTACAATTTTAATTAAAATATATCTTGATGTTCAGCGGCTGCTAATGTTGCGACGAGTTCTTTATACAAACTGCGTCATTAATTTTCTAAGACATAACATTTAAAGTACTGGGTAATATGTGTTTGCAAAGCCATTCATTCATTCTTCAGGGAATAATACAAATGTCACAAGTCTCTTAATGAATATCATAATTCATACGTTGCTTTTCTATCAAATTTCGATGTGGGGTAAAATGTTAGCGGCTACAGAGCTGCGCGGCTCGATTTCTCTCTACTCTGAATTTCATCACGGTTGCCTGACTGAAAGCACCAGCTGACAGAAGAAACTGGCAGGCGTTACTGTGAATCCACTCCTCAGGGAATCTCTTCCTTTGCTCCCAACACAAATGAACTGACATCTAAGGGAAGAAAAAGAGCCCCGTGCACAAAGCAGAGATCGTGACTGGCGAGGGAGGGGTGGGGGGGTATTTTGATGACAACTAGAGGCCTCCCGAGACATTTAGCCGGTCCTGCTCACTGTGTTCGGCCACTAGAGCCCCGACTTCAGGGCTTCAAAGTTTAGCTTTACGCATCCCAGAAAATCAGCCGCTCTCAAATATAAATTCAATCAATCTGCCATTCAGTCAATATTTATCAGCCCATTAATTAATCACCCGGGTCACAGCTGTCACATTCATACTCTCATTCACCTACTTCATCTACAAAATGATTGCGGCTTGAGGCATCTGCACCAAAGTAGAAGTGTAAAAACAATCTGTTTTAGTTTTAAAGGAGTTTCTGTGTGGGTCTATTTCTTGGCTCGGAGCAGTGACTTCCTTGCCTCTCTTGTCCGCTGGTGGAATGGCATCCTTGATGTTACGGCAGGAGGAAATATCCTGTTAATTAGTGAGCTATTGAGGATTTTTATTCCTTTTGTACAGAGCCAGGCAAGCTGTTTCCCTTCAGTCTTTATGCCGAGCTCAGCTAACAGGCGGAAAAAGAAAAAAAAGAGTCACGACCATACAAGAAAAGGTAAACGTACCTGCCACTGAATTCGGACGGGGCAACACAAGGGAGGAAGTGCTGTGAATGTGGTGCTGTGGGAGGGGTCTTTTCGGTGCCGGGGGAGTCCTGGGCGCCATGATGTCAGTGCTGGGTAAGGCCTCATCTGGTAGGATGATCACAGCGTCCCTGGTCGGCCCGGGATGGCGGTTCTCGCCTGCATAACCCATTGCACAGGCCCCGCCCCCTGGGCCGTCATCCGTGGTCAGCACCTCACGGGAGGCGCTGCGCTCCCCATTCTCAGGAGGGCCAGTGGTGGTGGCTGAGCCACAGGAAGATATAGGTTAGGCGATGCAAGGCAGCGGGGGAGAAACACATCACACTTCCAGGCCTTCACTTGCTCAATTGCATTGTCTTATCACTAAAAAGTGACTAGAGACATAAAATTGAATTAAATTATTTTTCCCTTTGCACCTCACTGTTGTTTCAACTGTACACTCACAGTTGTATTGTACATGATGCACTTTTTTGAACTTTTGCATCTATAAATACAAACTCTATTTAGGGAGAAAAAGTGTCCTATTTTAAGAGAATCAGACCCATAAGCAACAAAGACAGCAGTGTCCCAGATTTGACAGGATGGAGCAGAGACCTTGAGGCTGAAGTGGCACAGGCGACGTAGAGGAGCTATCTGTGGGGTCGGGGTACACGTGTGACAAGGACCTAAAAGTGACTGATGCTGTATCTAACGTCCTGTCACCATTTAGGAAGGTGTGGCACTTTTAATACGGTGACGATGCGTTAAAGTAAAGCCAGTTTGAGCACACAGTTTTTTTTTAAACATCTATGCATGATCAACTCTCCCCATGAAACACACATTGTTTTCCAATAGATACACGTGAGCAACTCCCTCACCTTTGGTTCCACTATCTTTTCCCCCCAAGGTGGCGGTCGGGCTTTGAGGAGGAGGCCCGGGGCTGAGCGGTGCAGCAGCAGGACCAGGGGCGGAGCTGGGCCCCGTGCTGGAGAGGGTTCCACCGGGGCTGGTGCTGGAGCCGCAGTGGGACGAGGGTAAGAGCTGGGTGGAAGGCGGGCCTCCAACACTGGCGCTCAGGGTGGAGCAGGGGCTCTCTGAACAGGGGGAGGCAGTGCTGCAGGTGAGGGTGGGGCTAGGACTCCCCCCCTGAGCAGAGGTATCAAACTGAGAGGGGAACAAAGAGCATAAATATGTTGGTACACAAAGTTTGGATGTGTAGAGAATCACAGGGAAGGCGGATCAGCGCAGGGAGAAAGACCAAGACTAAGTCGTGACTGTCAGTTGGCACCATTTTTAAAACTGCATGAAAGTGTTGGCCCTCATGCACTGTTTTGTGTGGCCGAGCATGTTTGTGGTGCACGCAGATGGGAAATTAAAGGATAATTCCAGTTATTTGCATCCCGGCTGTCATGTTCCCAGTATTTCACGACAACCGCCAGCTGCGTTCAAAACCACTTCACGTGCTGGAGACATTTATAACTCACTGTCTAAGTCATTGTACACACATTCTGCTGCTCCACATGGGGCCGATTTCACAAAGACAATGTGGGAACTTTTCACAGGTGATGTATTTTAAGGGAAATCCAATGAACACACCATCAGACGGCCTCAATGAGAGTACTAGTACAAAATAATTGCATATTATATGGACGTTTCAGTAAACGGGAAACTACTTTGGGTTAAGGTCGCATCACAGAGTGTGTTACTGTGTTTAAAGGATGTGCTTCAGTGGGTTTGGTGTTAGCTGCATGATTTTATGATAAATTCCTGGAGAAAATGTGTGTTGAAGCTTCAGAGTGAAAAGAAACATAAACAAGAGGCCGGGTTGAAAAAAGAGACAGTGAGAGATTATTTTTCAAGTCGTATTGCGGCTCCGTCTCTACATATCACGTATTGATAAAGAGTATAAATACATGATGTATACATGATAACAGGTACATCTTCACAACATACTGTAATCTAACCTCCAATAAATGATATGGTCTGTTTTTAGAGAACGAAAACATATTTTGCACACATGTGTCAGTTATATTGTTAGTTAAGTATTTACTATTGTCTCTCGTGGAGGCATTTTTCACACCATGTTTCACTTTTGAATACCTGCTGACATTGATCAATGTACGTGACCTTTTCCCGGCGTCAAATGAGCCATTTGAAATGTTGAGAAGAGCTTATAAAACACTCTCAAGGACTCCAAAGACATTTAAGTCAACCGATGGTGTAGTTTTTATTTGTTTAATTTTTAGATGTCACATGAATTTAAGGCCACATTTTTGCAACACGGACACTGTCGGGAGAGTAGAAACGACTCACTGTTATTACCAAAGCCTCATCCATCTTAGCCTGGGACAACCCACATTGCTCATATGAGCCTCGCTATCGCGGTGACACTGAATGAATCTGGAGCTCAGGTGGTGGAAGGAAGCTGAGAAAATGGGCCGCGGCTGAGCAACGCAACGGCACAGAGATGGAGAGGCACGAGCATATGCAATAACACACACACATACAGCGAGTTCAACCAAACAGGGCTCCGGGTGCAGAAATGGAGCCGCGTGGAGGCATGGCAACGCAACAAATCACACACAGTACTCCTTGCACTCAATTTAAAATAACCAAGTAATTATTTGTAATGTTAAAACGGAAAACTGAGATCCTGACAATGTGAGGGCTAAATAAAGCGGGTAGTTTCACACACCATCCATCCTCTGTGACAGTGAGGGGCCGGTGAATCGATGCGATGCCCTACCTTCCGTTCCCTCCTGTCCTCCATTGGGGAGCTAGCAGTGCCAGGCGTTGCTTCTCCCAATAATAAGCATAGTCTGGTCATCAGTTCCTGGGTAGAAAGGGAGGAGCCCAGCTGAGGCTCCACGTGGAGGTCTGGAGAAAAGTACACATTCAGGACACGCGCATTAACGAGCCGAATGCAACACGTTGAGAGGCCAGATGAGACCGGCATCCAACCCACGGCCTGGTTTCAGCGCGGCTCGCTGCCGAGGTTCCGGCCCAGCAGCATCGCTGGTGAACTGCGAGAGATGTTCGCGTCCACAGGTCAGCACAGCCCCCAGCTGCCCTGATTATCAATGCAAAGACTGTGGCTTTCCGGTCTCCCCCGGGTTGAGGCGGCGGCGAGGGGCTGCGCGAGGTGGCGAGTTTGCCCGTGCACACGCCTGCCAGGTGCTCTCGGTTGAGAGACGGGTTGTGAATTTCAATGAGAGCAGAGCGGAGAGAAGGAGTGCCTTGGCTCATGCCGTCTCCGTCGCTGCAGGAGAGATCGGCTGACACAGACCATGTGCTGCATTCATTTATCACGGTTTAGGACCCCCCCCCCCCCCCCCCCCCCACCCCACCATTGCTTTGACCTCCAACCCCGGCTGCCTCAGGTCCGCGCTCGCCTTCCGCACAGCGAGGCTTTCAAATCCGTTTGCGCGTCTCTGGGCTCCACACAGCTGAGTGATTACAGTTCTCACGCCTCACCTCTTACTCTGAGTAACATGCATATTGAGTAGGCCTACAAACAGGATGACGGGACATCACGGATTGCAGGAACAGATCACTCCTCCTCACAAACATCTTTGCGCTTTAGACATTCATTTCGCACTCCCTCCGCTGATTCTTTCTCATCCTGTCCTGCCGGCTCACTCTCTCCTTTCAAAAGCCACTGCATCCCATCGCTCTTACGTTCAACATTCAGCGTGAGTTGAAACGGGAGTCACGGCCTTCAGAGGGTCAAGGTCAAACTCGAGAGGCAACGTGGTCAGTTTTGTTCCACGAAGCGCCCCAGTTCTAATCGCCGTGGGTCCTCTCTTCACTTCGTAGCCTGAAAGGCTTGTAGGGAGGATGGGTGTGTATTTCAGAGAGCGGGAGGAGAGAAAACTTTGCATATAGTCAGCAGTGCACTGAGTTACAATCTGGAGTAACATGAGGACACACTGAATGTCCAATACTATTCATCAAATCACCGAGCAGTTGCCATTGGAAACGGGAAGCTCAGAGGTGCCTGGCAACCGGGATGGAAGATGCCTCATAAAATCGGTTTAGCCTAACGATAACCCTCTGGTCAAACACACAGAGGAAGCTGTGTGAGACGTGGCTATTTACAGCATTATTCATTTAACCTGACTGCACAAGCAGCATGCAGAGAAGAGAAGAGGGCACGGACTCTCTCACGGAGAAACTGAATTCAAACAAAACCACAATCAATTGCACTGAGGATCAAACCATCGCTGTCCCTACGTTCATCTGAAATAGAAAACTTAATGCAAAGCCTTTCGGATGTCATTAAAAGCACAACCACGCGCTCACTTTCTCCTTTACCTCATCACTCACTCCCCTCCACCCCATTCGTTGTCACTCAGCCTCCGTGATCAATACCTGGAAAAAAAGCAGAAATGACGCTAAACACACTCCCACACGCAGCTGTTCTCACCTCTGCGGTCTGTCCTGCCACGGCACGAGGCAAAGACGAGAGGCTCTCTAGCGCCGGGAAAGCCGTCCACATCCTCCAGCTTCCTTACCCGTCCTTCGGCCACAGCGGAGAGGGAGACAGGAGAGGAGAGGGAGGGAGAGCAGGCAGGGTGGGAGAGAGGGAGGGATTGAGGGTGGAGATAAGGAGGGATATGAAAGAAAGTGAGAGAGAGAGAGAGAGGGAGAGAGAGAGATTAAGCCACCCCAGATGAGATCTGTGGTGCAGAATTTGAATTGTGTCCCAGGAGGATGAAGCAGTATGTACAGAGTGAGAGCAATGCATGCAAACAGTACCATGTTCACTGTACCGTGGGCGTTTATCTATAATATATTAACACTGCTAATGTGTGTGTGTGTGTGTGTGTGTGTGTGTGTGTGTGTGTGTGTGTGTGTGTGTGTGTGTGTGTGTGTTTGTGTGTGTGTGTGGGGGGGGGGGAGATGGCAGGGACAGCGGTGCGCTCATATTGATGTGTGTGGGTGTGTCTCAAATTTATGCAACAACACATCTGAGGGCTCTTGGAAGCGCAGATTCTTCAGGACTGGAGATCTTTCAGGAGGATGAGATGTGATGGGAACACAGAGATGCACTCGAGCCGCCACACTCAAGGTTATTCCGTGTTCCGTTCCCACAGTGAGGAAATACTGCCGGATTCCCACACCGGTTAACATTCGGTATACTGTTCGATCACCGATGACACGGAGGCCGTGACAGCGTGCGCCATGACTTGATGCTCCTCGTCATGTGCGTTCGCTGTACCGGGGGAAGCGAGGCAGGGCGGCGTGCGACGAGAGGCAGCGGCGCCTGCTTGGTTGTAGGACACTGCCACCTGGTGCTGCAAGAGGCTTCAGCCGACGGCGACGAGAGTTTGAATGAGCACAAAACAATGTGGCGTTATGTACGGATTAAACAAAGCGTGTTTAAACTGCCAATAATGTCTTTGTGATTTTTACTGTGGTGACTTGATGAATGCAAAACAGTAATGTGCCCATGGATGTTTTAAAAATGTCAATAAAATAATGAAAAGTCCGTGAGGCAGTATGTGCATTGTAGAAAATCATATTTGACCTTTCTCTATTTTTTTTAAGTCCTCTCCTCCCGGCCTTTACTAATGACGTACGCACGGACGTGCAGGGATTGACTTGAAACACGACTGCAGTGGTTTATTTGCATGAATCGAACGAGTGGTAGGCCTACTCCATTTGTGTCGGTAAGCGTATGCTGGCATATTTGCAAAGCTATTGACCTTTGGTTAAGATTTCATCTATTCTGCTATTCAAAGAGTTGTATTTAATTGAGATTTAGTATAGATCCAAACTAGCATTGTGTCTAAAATCTACCTAATTGGGTTTCTGGCCTGAAGTTATGTTATTTAATCATTTACTCTGACAATCTGTCACATGTTTTGGAGCCCTGGGGGCTCAGCCTGTATGCTCTTGCATTCGCTGTCACATGTATGGAACAGCTGAACGCACAGAAGCTCTCAGCCAACCAAGGCAAACCCATGAAAGCATTCTGCTATTTCTGCAGCTATTCCCTGATGCGCGGCCTCTTGTCATCCTCAGTTGTTCGCACTCAGCCTCTGCTTTGTTCTTCCTATCCACGCTATTTCAATTCAACCCACCTGTGAACTTGATGCACGACCGGGAGGCGACTATGTCGGCCTGGCGAGGGAGAAGAGGGGAGGAGGGCAGCGAAATGGACGCCACTTTGGTCAGTCTCCTCGGCTTCCCTTGGCTCCCGTGGTCCTGGCGGTGCGTGGCACGACCGCCACTGCCCCTCTGCAGAGTGCTGTGAGCGCACACCTCACTACCTACGTGGACGAGATGTGTGTAGAGGAAACACAGCGATGGAAGGAGAGAAAGAAACGCTCTCAGGGGCATCATTTGGAGGAGTTGAAAAGGCGAAGTTGATTCAACAGAACTGTGACTGCGCAGCAGATTTAACACATTGCAGACAGATTAGTTTAAAACACGTCTGCCATGAGGCTGCGACGGAGCCAACGTGTCTTGTCTTGGAGGCATATTGCTGAATGAGGTAATGGAAAGTGGGCAATGCCAGAACATCTATTTAAAGTAATGGGATCACACTCAATATAAAAAGGCAGACTTGTTATATTTCAATTCAATATTCAAACCGTTTTCATCTCCACTCGTGCTGCAGAGCCATTGGGCCTCGTCCTGTGTATTTTAATAACCATTACGCATGAGAAGTCATAAAGCCAGGTGATTACAGAGCCTGCATTGCCACTTAGATGGGTTCTAACAGATTGCACTACTTTTCCCAGTGGAATAATTGAGTCTTTCACTTTCTCTCGCTTTGAATGAGTGAGTTTTTAGCAGCTCTTACCGTGAGCCAAACAAGGACTCATAGGTCCACATGATTTGCTGTTGCATAATTCCTCAAAGATTTAAGGATCACAGCCTCGAAACCGTTCATGATCCCGCTTTGACAAGAAGTGGGATCGCTCTGCAAAGGATCAGAGTCTGTAAACACACTATATCATTTTTAATGAGACTGACACAGTTCTCTCTATTCCTCTCTGCTCTCGCCTTCCAGAGCAGCATATTATCAAATATTAATGGGCAGCATGGTTGCTCTAATACTGTTCATCTATCTCCACTGTGCAGTCCGAAACCTCCTCGGAACTGCAGCAAGTTCTCCCTGTGAAAAGCACCAACATCGCAGCTCCTGTTATTTCACTGACGTTACTACGAAACGTTCGGCAAGTACGACTCTTTCATAACAGGAGCGCAGATTGGTCTCATGCCCTCGGAGCCCACTTGCAAATTCTTGTGATATGCAGTATGTTTTTAGTAGGTCAGGATGTTTGCTTCACCCACTCCAACTTCTCCTGACACACTTAAATTTCATGCATGGGGACACTGCGTGAAGGACAGAACACACTGATGAATTAGGTTAATTGAAAAGGCTCCACTTAAATCACCCGAGAGATGAGAACCTGAATAACGCCATTAAATGATGCAATGTCTAACGTGTAAAGGGACAGAAATGCAGTCTTGATACGATTTAAACTGCAATATAAAATAAAATAAAGATACACTGCAGTTTCAGGGATTCGGCCCTTACCTGCCTGACCCTTTCTGTTTTTTTCTCCTCGTTTTCCTCCTGCATCCCTCTTGTTTCCAAACACTGCTCTGAACATGATCTGTTGCTTCACTGTCTCCTGCCATGTGAAAGATAAGGCAAAATGTTTATTACAATGAGGAACACGTCATTCAAGCAACACTCCCCACGATAAGGTTAGTACAGTACAAACAAGCTGCTTTAATTCGTGTCAAAGACAATGAGTCATTTCTTCACATTTTTATCATTAGTACAAATTAGAAATGATTAACTCAACGTACCTGCTCTTAGGTGTTCTCTGATGCCCGCGTGTCTTCTCGTAAATGCACGCAGAGCGGATGGCAGAGCGTTTAAAGTGGCGGAGTCCAGTTCAGAAGTGCTGCACCTCGTCAGTCATCTCACAGTGTGCTGGAAGAAGATCCGTGCGCGCGAAATTCACGCGCTTGTTCCTCTTCTGCGATGGGCTTTTTATTTTTTCATCTAAACGTTTTATTTATAGCACACCGCTGCTGCTATAACACCCGAAATGATAATAATAGTAATAACAATAATGATAATAAAACAACATTGACTCCAATACTTTCCAACATCGGATAAAATAAAATATATTTGGTTTTATTCAAACATTCAAAAGAGAAATCCGGAAACATCTTTCACCCATAAAGCATTTTTCTTTGAATTATTTTCAAGTGACATTTTCTTAAAGGCTTCATGTGAAAAAATAATCTACGGACCAAAATAAAAAGAATGATCCTGTGCGCTTATCTGCGCCTTACAGTAATGAAAAATAGCCCCATGTACGGACACCTGGGGGCCACAGTGTGAACAGCACCTCCCTCGTGGTCCTCAAGGGGGCGACAACGAGCCGGACCCGAACATATTTAAGCTGGCAGCGGATCGCCTCGCTCTCTTTCCCCGCCGTTGCTGCGCAGAGGAGAAGTCACGAGGGAGGCCCGAGATGTTCCTCATGATGAAAAGTAACCCAACGTTGCATCGCTTGATCGTCATCACGGGCTGCTGTAAGTATGGTAGCTTGTTCTCGCATTGTTCAGGGAACCGATAAACGGCCGTTTGATGGTTCAGTTTTCTCGTCGCCGGTGTGGACACGTGTGTGTTCACGTGGGCCATTTTGTATCCGCTTCACATGAGTAACGTTGAGATGGCTAACGTTAAGCTAGCTGGGCTAGGCGGCTGTCCCAGTGTCGCAACGTCAAACTCTCCAAACTAATGAAGGAACAAGGAAGTTGAGGTTAATCTTCCAGGACGTTAAACGTATTCATTCCAATCAATAAACCCGTATTTACATTAATAATTGGCTTTTCGAAACGTTTTAACCGCGTGTGTAGCAAGGTTTAGCATTGTACTGGGATAGCCTCATTGCTACCATGCTGTTAATGCTAATTAGCCATCTTTATTTAACACTAATAAAATGTGTCCCAACGTGGTTTCAGGGAGAATGTGATGCTTGTTCATGCAACATCTAACTATTAAATGTCCCGTGGTCGCATTGACGTTAGTGTTAGTCTTTCTTTGTGCGAGCCCTGTCGAGCTGACGTCATGGATGACTGAATTGTTCCACTTTAATCTTTCCCAGTTAGGACTGTCCTACCAACTAGTGCTTATTATATTAACGACCGATTTCCCTATTTGGAGTTAAATGATGCAAATGCATCAGTCTGCCCTGCATGTCGGATGCCAATGTGTTCTTGCTGTAGCATCCCAATATTTTAACATGTTGCACGAAGTGGACAGATTGAATTTACCACAATCAGACGCTGCTTTATAAAAGCAGGACTAGAAAATGACTTCTTCCTTGTTTTCCAAGCGTATCAAATGCTGTTTGGACACCTGTCGGAGCCGGATGGAGGCTGAGGGCTCTGCCGGTCATTACGCTGCTGTTGTGACACCACAATCTGCCATGGCAGTATGATAACTAAAGGAAATAAGTCCCAGAGAGGAGCCCGGACAAGAGGACGGCTGCCATCTGCTTGTGCGAGAAGTATGTTACCCGTTTCTCTCTGCAGCGACTCGTGCTGGGGTTAAACCGTGTCGCTCGCAGACAAAGCTGCATCTTTGACAGCCTGGGCTCTCTGATGTGAGAGACCCCGGGTTTTATTAATTCAGATGCAATATTAAATGTCCCTGCGCTTTCTGCTCGCCTCTTTTCCATGGCGTCTCGGATTGAATGTGGGAGGATAAACTAAATATTACACGTTTGTAAAATACTGTGAGTGAGCTGGATGTAATGGTGTTTTTCCCCTGTTCCAGACTTCTTCAAGGCTTCCAGAGGCTTAAAGAGTCGACCCATCAGAAGAGATTTTCTTCTCAGCTGATACTTTGCAGGTGAGCCATTGTTCGGTTGGGAGACTTTGCCTTTGCTGATGCACCCGCGGCGGGCTAGCGGAAGTCTTTACTTAGTCAATAGCTGGAGGCACAGCAAATTTTAACTTTCAGTGATGCATCTTATAATTTTCTAATTTGTCTTGCAGGTCAAAGCGGCAAACGCCTGGATGAAAGCAGACCGGTGGAACTGCTGGCTTCATTTTTCTGAAATGTGCCATTGGCATAATGATTCCACACCGTATGAGTCGCTGCAATGTGAAAATTGAACTACATTTTGTCTGTTTATAAAAACAAGATTAAAGACTTAAGCAGTCTGTGCTGATATCATTACTAAACCTGTGTTTGAACATTTTGATATAATTGATTCTTGAGCCTCAGCTGGAAGAGATTTGTGTGTGTGTGCCCGCGCATTTATTACTTTGCTGAAAAGTGACCCGTTGAAGTGCAAAGTAACTTGCAGTAGTAAAGCTTTAAGACATTTAAAGCAATTGAAAATGGCTCAGTTGTCTGCTGAACCTGCAGTGAATGGTTGGCATGGTCAAACATTTTCCACTTGTATGTGTAATGCCGCTAATTTGTTATCGACTGAAACAAAATGTAGAAAAACATTTATTGCACAATTCGTCTAAACTGCAGATGAGACACAGGCCGCCTTAAGCACATGTAGCAAGACTTGCAGCAATAATGCCTGTCTTCAGGTAAAATTAGTAACACTGAACTTCCTCGGCACATGTCAGGTGGGCAGTGGGAACTACCTATCATTTAAAAAATAATGGTAAAACTGCATTCCTATATGCAAAATGCTACGTATGTCCTGAGCCTCTGGCACAGAACCACCATCTTACAGAGGCCTCAAGGAGTAACTTGAATTGGTGCCCTTGTCTCCTACAAAATAACCAGATGCAACCTCACTGAATCACAACCTGCAGAGGAGCTCATCCATTGTTGCTTTGGCTGGAAGAAAAAGAATCCAGACACCAACACATACTGGGAGGGTCAGCGCCTCTATCAAAATAAGATGGCGGCACATCCTCTATTCGTCAGTCTTTTCCTCCCCTTGGTAATGTCTGTATTCTGGTTTGAGCTCCCAGGTGTTCTTGTGTGTTCCCTTCACGTTGTAGAGGCCAATGCCACGCAGGATTTCCTTTAGGTATGTCTGAAAAAAGAAAAATGGGCAGAAGATGAATATTATTCTCCATGAATCAGTGATTTAGTCAACAATTTGCACAAGAAAAAAGCTTGCGTCTTGATGTTTTCAGTGATCACAGAGTGCTGGACTGGGTCCACATTGACAGGCTGTTGGATGTAGAAACACATCTTACCACAGGCTGTTTGGTGATATCCACCAGATCTTTGATGTTGTAGTACTGATGCTTTTCAAAAGCAGAGAACAGCATGTCCAACACCTGCGGTTTTTCTCCTCTTGCTCTCTTGCCCTCCTCCTTCTTTCTCCGCTCGTACTCCAGCTGTGGCCAAAAGTAGAAGAGCCGGAGGTCAGGAAACACATTCATCGTACGCAGCCATGTCAACAATACTAAAGGCTTTTCCCCCTCTTCAGTAACCATCAACATTAACCCCATGTGCTTTCAACTTTATGGTGCAGCATCAGGAAACGTTTGTATGTGCGGCTACGTGGAGAACGGAACATGTCTTACATTGTTTGGATGGTTGGATACTGGTTTGTAGTTGGTGGTGACAGCCGTCTTCAGCTGTTGTGACAGCCTGACCGGCTTAGCCAACTCTTCAATTTGCAACCTGTTGGGACAGTGACAATTACCTACACACGACACACACTGAGTAGACTTGAAAAAACCACAACCACCCGTGTGATACAACGCAGTGTGTTACCAAGTGCATGTTATTTAACTCACTTGTGTGGTTATAAATAATAAAGATCAAATGGACCTTTTTAAACATGAATTATACATTTCTTCAAATGGTTATAGCAGACTAATATTTAACACACTAACTGGAGTGTGCAAACAATTTGGCACAGAATGCAGACCTCTTAAGCCTCATGTAGCTCTCGCTGACAGCAGGTCTGCACTCGGCCCTCTGCACGACCACTCCCTCCAGGGCGATTTTATCTGAAAGAGACGGCAGGTTGTTAATGGTGGTTAACAGCAAACCAACACTTGCATTTTAAGTGCATGTCTCCAGTAAGGAAGGGTCATCGGTTCCATGTTGCTAGAGGAGAGGTGATGAAAGCGGACGCTGGATGATTGACTGGATAATGTGTTACATTACATGTTGTACACGATATGTACGTGAATGTCATTCAGTCCAGGGGTTTTACAAACTGCGTAATTTTGCTTTTATCACCAAGATACCAAAACTCCACTCACCATAATGTGAAGGTTACAAACCGCCCAACATGCACATCTGACCTCTCACTCTGCTGTTACTATTATTCAGTCCACGGTGGACTCTAATTCAGTCCATTTGTTGTCTTTGCTTCAGCAAAAAGCCACCAATGTCCGTACAATGGGCCCTGAATCTGTTCATTCATCCTCTACACTCCTTACAGTCTGGACTGGTCCTCATTCAATCGCAGGGCTGACATCTCTCTGTGGAGTCACCAACTAACCTCCTCCGTGGCGCACGTCTTTGGACTGTGGGAGGGAGCAGGAGTGCCCGGAGACACGGGGGCAACATGCAGACTCCACACAGAAAGGCCAGGACTTTCTTGCTGGGTGCCACCCCTCACTGTCAATCATCCATATATCAAATAACATAACCTCTTTGTCTTTCACGTTTCCCCCGAGGCTCCAGTGGGTTAAATATGCTGACTCGCGGCTCAGAAAGGTGGTCACACTGTGTGCAGACTTACTTACTGAATGAGAAACGTTTGGGTCAAGTACCATTGTTCTATGCTGTATTACGTATTAATCAGTATTAATGACAATAACGTCTTATACTATGTAACAAAAGGTAATCTGAAGTCACTTTGGCCTACAGCTTTAGAAGTATTACTGGTCCTAATCTACTTAAACATTAAGGAGGTGAGGAATTTGAAAGAGAATGTTCCTGAAGCCATTAACGACACCTCACCATAATCTACACATATTAAGGTCCCAAATGGCTTATTTTCTTGTATTTCTAAAGGAAGGTGACTCATGTACAGAATGGATCACAACTAACATTTAGAAACAATCAAGAAATCAATTCTCTTCGCCAACACAATGCCACAACTGGACTGGCAGCACCACGAGCAGGTAGCAGCCGCTTTTCCACCCTCCATTCAGGACGGTGCAAACAAAGTGCAGAAGCTTCATACGAATTGTGCAATTTATGCTCAGAAACAGAGGCTGCTTGTGTGTTCCGGGGGCAAAACTGTGCTCCACACGAGGACAATGGTAGCAACACATGCACCGTCCAAATGGGTTGCTATTGTGACACGCCACCTATTAACAAAAATGAACAGACGCTCTTTGTGTCTGAGTCCCAGTGTTGCAACTAGGTCACTCGCTGGCGAAACGTAGGACTCACCTGGACCTGCCCCCGCCCCCGAAACTGAGCTGCTGCCATCAGATCTTTCTTCTGACTGGCCTACAGGAAGGGAGGGAGGGTTGGTAAACATGGAAGTACAGGGGATGGAAGACGGAGGGAGAAGGAGATCGAACAACAAGAACCACAACCAAGGTTTAGTTGCACACCAAAACGTTGAATCCCACGCGCGTGGATGAGCGAAGCGAGCATGCCCTCTCAAGAAAAGCAAGCACGGACACTCTGTGCCACCACAAACACACATCCATGACAAATCCTGACCCCCAAGCAGATTGCCTTTGCTCATGAGAACGTTGTATGTTACCAAATAAGAGGTAAGAAATTGCCATTTGGACAAGGCTGCGGTGTACCGGTACTAGAAAGGTACCGCGGTACCCTTACGTTGAACACAATACGGTTTGGAATTTATTTTTAGTACCGGTACGCAATCAGAGCGTTTGGCCGCTTGCAAGACATCTCGTTAGCGATGTTAGCACGCTTGTTATAACACGCTCGGACATTCATGCTAGTATTAAGTGCTCTCGCGTCGGCTTCTTTGCAATGTTGTTGTGAGCTACAGAGCTGCCAACTTTTGCATGTGGGCCTATATAATCATTAGGTCAGAATGCACACGCAATCGTACCAAATAATACACACTTGATGTTGGTGGAGCCTGAGGGTGGATCCTCACCTAATTATTTTTATTTTTAGTTAATATGAATGTGAGAACATCAAACTCTATATGCAAGTAAATGAAGCATTGTTTATCCAACAGTCAAGCAGATGCCAGGTAAAAAAGGGAACCGTACAGATGTTTTATTTAGTACTATCGTAGATAAATATCCTCCAGTTTTGTATTTGTGGTATTGTATCGTAAGTATCGGGTACCGTGATATTTTGGCAGGTATAGTATCGAAGTCATTATTTTGTTATCGTGACAATGATCCCTCTCAGTGTTTTCTGTCAATATAGTGAATTTTATTAGATATGATGTCTTACAATATCACTTACTTGAGAAAAACTCACACGCACAAAGTAAATCTCTGACGCACAAAGTAAATCTCACACGCACAAAGTAAATCTCACACGCACAAAGTAAATCTGTCACGCACAAAGTAAATCTCTGACGCACAAAGTAAATCTCTGACGCACAAAGTAAATAAGCACATTAGGGGCTTTATCGACGTGAGCTCAGCTGTGTTTCCTTGAACACCGAGTAAGGGGAGGCGAGCCGCCCTTCCTAGAGTCTGTAATCCATTTTTCACGTCTACAATTGTCCCCTCTTCGCTTCGCAACACCCGCGGCCACACAGACATGTGGGCGCATACAAGAACGTGTACGCAGCGAGCCCCCCTCCCTCCCGGCGACGAAGTGTGTTGATATTGATGATCTGTATATGGGGCCACGGTGCCTGATCTCAAATCTGGTCTGCTGGGATGACGGACACACAGATCACACTGGATGAAGACAAACACGCCTCTTTTGTTTTCCGCAGGGTTTTCACTTATTCGCTATGAACAGCACGGGACACTTCAGCACAGTCTCTTATGCATACTCGGTTAGCACTGTGGACAACCTCACACTCTGGGCAAAATGCGTTGATCGTTCGACACACACAGAGAGACAAGCAGGGCGGGCCAGAGGAAGACTTAGCAGGACGGGCGCCTTTGACACCTGGCCACACGGAACTCACCTCCGGGCTCCGGGACGCACGGATCATTCACATTACAGGACATTTCACTTAAGGTCTGCGATGCGTGACTCGTTTCCCAAGAGAAAAAAAAAAAACCTCGGCGTCCTCCGACGGGGCTCAGGATTAAAAACCGGAAACTCACCCGATGAATTCTCGGTGAAGACCGCCAGCGTCTGACCTCCCACCGTCTGCATGGTGAACGGGTGCTCGCGAGGCGCCGACACAGACTTGTCCTCGATGCCCTCGATCACGGTCAGCTCTTCGTTCAGAGTGAAAGACACCTGTGAAGAGCAGCGTCCTTCAGTTAACACGCTCAGCGTAAATCATCCATCAGCTAAATGTCACAGGAGAAATGTGAGAATCTGATGGTGGATTGCACATTTACTGTCTTCAGCCTTTATAAAGAAATTCACATTTTGTCTAAAACTACGTAGTGTAGAACATCTCAGGTAGATAAGTACTTATGAATGATTGTGTCATAACACGTTTCCAACATCACTTACCTCTGCTTTTCCTTGGTTTCCTTTCCTTGGAGATCCACAGAATGAGAACATTAGAATGAATTCATTAGCAGGAATAGTTATTATTAGTAGTAGTAGTAGTAGTAGAATAACACAAGCATTACTTGTATTACACTCTAGTTAACACAATCGGTTCACCTTCCAAACTATAATAACCATCACATGATGTAAACTGAGGTTAACTGCTCTTCCAGTGATGTTCAGTTGTTTCACCTACTTGGATATTCGCAGTTTGCCGACGTCTCCTCTGCCGGTCGCTTTGGCCCATTGCTGAGAGAGATATTTGGGTACCTGCACAAAGAGACGTGACCCTTACGACCTTACGGGGGTGCTTTCAACCTTTCAGTATTGATGGAAGAGCTAACCCTTTCACACGTGGTCAACACATGTTACTACGATGGGTAGCCGAGACCAGTTTCATGTAAGTTAGCTAACCAACACGTATTGAATTTAGCTTCATTCGATCGATGCTAAGCTACGTCGTGCTAGCATTGGGTCGCTTTCTGTTATGTAACGTTACGCACCTTTACAAGCCACACACCCGTGTTCTGCTTGGCACCAGTTAAATCCACTTCTCCTTTGTCTGACATGCTTTAAAATGATGCTTCTGGCAGTTTAAAACGTGCTGGGTTGCATTAGACTGTAGTTAACGACGCACACCACACGCATGCGCAAAAGAAATTATGAAAGTACGGCGAGCCAGAAGCTTCATATCAGTGTGCGCCTTCTTCAATTTTTCCCCCAAAAGACACACGCGCACACACACACACACACACGAAACATAAATGGTTTGAACACATTTAATGAACCTAAAAAATGCAAATATGTCTATTGGACACATACAGAATATATGAGAGTATTCAACGTGATACATTTTACGCAAATCTATACAGTACGACATTTTGAAAAAAAACAAATCACTATATGAATTCAAGTAAAATATGTAATTTATTTCCCCAATATTTCCACCTGTCTGCTGAAAAAATACAAGCTCCACTGGCTGCTGCTTTATTACAGCTTAAAACACAAGCTTTCCACCACGTCGGTGTAATTTCCTACAAATTGCCATTTCTTTAATATACTTTTTGGTTAAGTTAAGCTGAATTCTACTTTCCCCTTTTTTGTAACAAAAGAATCCGTACAAACAGTCCATATTTTTACAAAACCTCTATGGAAAAATCGACGTCTAGTCAATGGCAGTTCGCCATTGAAAAGAAAAAACGCAAACATATTGACAATGTCACAGGAACATTCGGTCGCTGCTGTGGGAGAATCGCGTGTTCAGTTCCTGAGATTTCTTCAACAGCCGCTGCTTCTGCGCTTCATCGAAGCGATTCACCTGCAGGTCTTCCTCCCGATCGAATGCTCTCCTCTCCACTGGTTTGTCGGCCTTCTCCTTTGCTTTTTCCTTTATCTTCTTTGTGTGCATACTGACCAGAGACTCAGCACGTTTAGACTCCTGATAAGGTGGGGCGGATGGAATAACTTTAGTCCGGTTTAATGGGATCTAATGGGATCATTGCATCTGGCATTCATTCAACACGTGGACAATACCACTTACGTTATACTTCGACACTTTTTTGGCCATTTCCACATCCTTTTGGGAGATTAGCGGGACGTCGTCTGCCTCCTCCTCACCCTTCTTCTTTTTCTCAAGGCGTTCCTATCGGTCAAGAATAAACCAATGAAATGCAGCGAGAAAATATTCAAGCCACAAAAGGAGGAATTATTTCGCATTCAATACCTCGAGCTTGCGCTCCCGGTCTGCTGGCGTATCCGTCCAAATAGAGCGATCCTTGTTCTTCGGACCGGACTTCTTCTTGAAGGTCCGAGCCCCCAGGCCGATGTGCTGCAGTTCTGGTGGAAGCTCCGTCATCCACGTTTCTCTGGCCACCACCTCGGGAGTGTTCTGTTCACACGGAAATACATGCAGGGAAAAATGCCTATAGCGGGAGGAGGAAAACTTTGAAAGACATGAAAGATTTTCTGTGCCGTTTGACTACTCCCTCTTTAAAAACCCTTCGGTCTGCATTTAACTAAATGATAAGATGAGGACTCACATCTCCGGTCAGCTTGTCTTTCATCCGGCGCGCTCTGCGCTCAAAGTCCAGGGCCACAGAGTCCTCGATGGGGCCTGTGGGCGGCATGGGCCCAATCACGTCCTCGTCCCCGCTGCTGGAGGACTCCGCCTGGTACCCGGGGGGCAGGGCGGGCCCTGGGAAATCCTCTCCATCTTCATCGTCGTTATCATCGTCGTCTTCATGAGCTGCCCTGCGAAACCCAGGAGGCAACGCTGGTCCCAGCACGGGGGGCCTGAGGCAACGCAATGCGGTTACGGCTCACACACCTTTATCCGCAACACAAATAATCACCTTGCTTACCTTTCTGGTGAACTTTGTTGTTTCCTGAATCCTGGTGGTAATGCTGGTCCAAAAAAACCATCATCTCCTGTTTCTTTAACCTTTATGTTCTCCACCCTGATAACAACAACAAAAAACAAAACATTCTAGCGTTTTGTTTGTCGGGGCATTCATTTTTATAACTTGTGGTCCACCAATAAACCTACTTTTCTGCAGATCTTTCTGCAGCGGTGTGTTTCGTTCTGGCTCTTTTGGGGGACACTTCGTGTTCACTGTCATCCGAGGAGCTCGAAGATCCTGCGCGTTTATACCCGGGAGGCAAAGCAGGGCCAGAGACTAAAACAGAACCAGGCAAATAACACGCACTACCATGGAAAGAGCACCGAGATGCCGACCGTACATGTGATCCAAAGCAACTGTGGGATAGGACCCTATGACGTTACTTACATCCATCCTCATAATCAGAGTCTTCGTCGCTCTCTTCCTTTTTAAACATCCGGGGCACAGCGGGGCCGATCGCTCTATCAGACGACATAATTGACACGGATGACTCGAGTTCACGTTGCTTACACTCACTCGCGTAGTTTAACGTAGTCGATTTCTATTAGACGTTTTTAAAATAAGAAAAGGCTGCCCCGTGGACCAGAGAAACCTCGAAGCGCGAATTTGACCTTTTACCCCGGAAGTTAAACAGTATTTAAGTGAAGTCAAGTTAGCAGCATAACACACTGTTGTTGCACTGCCAGAATAAAAGCACAAGCCATACAATGTACTTTATTTGATACACTATTGTACCTTATCGTGAGTGTTACTTTGGCACACTACAATTCAGACAGTATCGTTAATGATTACGGTTTGAGTAATAAAACATGTTTGGTTAATGTTAGGGTTTTTTTTTAAATTATACTGAATACTGAATCAATACCTCTGTAAGTTGTATCACAAACAGAAAGGTGATTAGCTTTATTTGATATGCATGCGTAAGCATACATGTTAATTATCATTAACTATTATTTCAGAAGACTTCTATGTATTTAGAATCTGGAAAAAAAGGAGTACATTTTTCTCAGCGTCCTCAGACTTTATTTTGAAGGCGGAGGAATAACCTCCTCCGTTATTTTAGGATACTTGACACCAGTATTGTGTCGTAGCGACACAGCAACTGCCCATCTTTGTGGACACTCAGGAAGACATCAGACAGATCATGAAGTCATGTTTTCAAAGAAATTGTCTATTTAAGAATTTGTAAAATGGGTAAAAGAGATAAAGGAGACCGGGGTGAGAACACATTGAGCTGTTATTAGCTATCTATGGCGAGCTGAGCGTTATCGTGTATTGAAACACATGCGATCCTCATGTGCAAGTGTTGTCGAATGCCTCCTTTGGTTTTGCCTTGTTAAATGAGCAGTTGTAGCGAAAGTGTAAAACAGGCTGAATTTCTATATCAAAACACAGTAATGGCTGAAATACGTGTGTAGTATTTGAGCTCACGTGGTTTGTTTACGCAGTGACCTGTGTGTTAAAACGTCTTACATACCAGCAAAATACATTCCTGCAAAAAATAAGTTGTCATGTCTGGGTTTAAAAAAAGAGTACTTACGTTAAATACGTTGCCACGAGTTTTATAAAATCCTTGAACCAGATAAATAACATCGATACATTTCTGTTCTCTGATATTTGTGCACCTATACTGACATTTATTTCAAACTCATGCGTGTGGTCTCACAGAGAAGAAGTCGAAAAAGCGTTTCTATGAGGAGGAGGACGAGGACGAAGATGTTGTGGGAGGCGAGTCTCAGGAGGCCATACCTGCTGCTGCGGGGAAACAAGTGGACGAGTCCAGTACCAAACTGGATGAATATGGCGCCAAAGACTACCGGGTTCAGATGCTGTTAAAGAATGACCACTCTTCACGGCCCCTCTGGGTGGTAAGATGTGCTCACATGTTTGATTTCCTCACTTGAGACGGTTCACTATTTTTACAGGTTTAAAGGATTCTCTTTGTTTTTCCCTTTTCCTCTCCTCATCTTTTCCTCCAGGCTCCAGATGGACACATCTTCCTGGAAGCCTTCTCACCCGTGTACAAGTACGCCCAGGATTTCATGGTGGCCATTGCCGAGCCGGTGTGCAGGCCTAACCACGTGCACGAGTACAAACTGACAGCCTATTCGCTGTATGCAGCTGTCAGTGTGGGACTGCAAACCTCTGATATTGTAGAATACCTGCAGAAACTCAGCAAGACGTCTGTGCCGGATGGAATCGTGCAGTTCATTAAGGTCTGAATGAGAGAGTCTCTGTACAGGGAGATTTCCAAAAGTATTATTATCAATGCCACGTGTGCAAATTTGGTTATTTGGTCGCTGAATTTGCCTCCTTTCCTCCTCTCAGCTCTGCACGATGAGCTACGGCAAAGTCAAGCTGGTGCTTAAGCACAACAGGTAAAATCAGTCCAGCAACCTCTGCCTCTGTCTGGACATTCCTTTTCATCCCGTCGGTGCTCTTCTTAAACTGGGCTCCCTGTCCACATGCAGGTACTTTGTTGAGAGTGCCTTCCCCGACGTGATCCAGCGGCTTCTCCAGGACTCGGTGATCCGCGAATGTCGTCTCCGCACTGCGGACGGAGCCGACGCGGAGCTCATCACTGAAGTCATCCAGAGCAAGTCGGCGGTATGCCCTCCAAAACCTTTTAATGCTCGCACAAAAACATGTAAAGTCATTTATTTCTGCTTTAATTTGGGGTTCATGAATTCAAATACATACATGTTTATGTTTAATATTCAATAACAGGTGAAGATGCAAAGATGAAAAAGTTTATACCAAATCTCAAAAGTGACATTTACCATGACAATTATTGAAACATTTTGAAAAGTGTGATGTAATGTTGCCATATAGTGTCTTGGGATGTGCTGACATTAGAACGACATAGTGTGTGACTGACTGTAGACGCCAAAAGAAGTTGAAACTCCCGTCCTGGTCGTACACTTAAATTCTCCCTTTGTGTCTCCTAAAAGATTTCCAAGTCCATCGAAGAAAAGGGGGCTGCTTCCACCTCACAGCAGCCCGGCGATGGACAACCCTCCACCCAGCAGGTCCCTGACGACATCTTCAGCTACTATGAGCAGATGGATAAAGAAGAAGAGGAGGAGGAGGAGACTCAAACTGTGTCTTGTGAGATTCGCCAGGTGGACTTTACATTTCAGTTATTCTTCTTTTCCTGGTTCACTACTTAATCATGTTACGCTACCACGTCGATATATTTTGTGGCTTCATTTCAGAATGAAGCACCGTGTTTTTACGATCGTATTTCTGTGCCCTAATCCCCGAACGGCTCTTCCCCGATCGGGTGTAGGAGATGATCGAAGACCTGCAGAAGCGCTGCATTCAGCTGGAGTACCCCCTCCTGGCCGAGTACGACTTTCGCAACGACACGGTCAACCCCGACATCAACATCGACCTGAAGCCCACCGCTGTGCTGCGGCCCTACCAGGAAAAGAGTTTGCGCAAGATGTTCGGGAATGGACGCGCTCGCTCCGGGGTCATCGTGCTGCCCTGCGGTGAGACGCCTGCCCCGCTGCAGCCGATGGGGGACAGCGAGACAACGAGTGACAGAACAAAAAGGACACGGCCACAGCATTTCGATGCAATATTAATACATTCCTGACTTGAATATGAAATAATAACATGTGAACATTTAGCATTTAGCCCATAATAAACACGGGATAGACTGCTGATCCCTGGTGGACTTCCCTTCATCGTACGCCTTCAACTCAAAGTATGTGAAAAGCTTGTGTGTCTGAATATTTCATCTCCCCTTTTGTTTTCCAGGAGCGGGCAAATCGCTGGTGGGCGTGACGGCAGCGTGCACGGTGCGTAAGCGCTGCCTGGTGCTGGGGAACTCCTCGGTGTCAGTGGAGCAGTGGAAGGCTCAGTTCAAGATGTGGTCCACTATCGACGACTCTCAGATCTGCCGCTTCACCTCGGACGCCAAGGACAAGCCCATCGGCTGCTCGGTGGCCATCAGCACCTACTCCATGCTGGGTCACACCACCAAGCGCTCCTGGGAGGCGGAGAGAGTCATGGAGTGGATGCGGAGCCAGGAGTGGGGACTCATTATCCTGGATGAGGTGCACACGATCCCTGGTGAGCCGTGATTGCACATCAGTTTCCAAAAAAAAAACTCCACATGCGTTCCAGCGTAATGCCGTTGTGCAAAGAGCATTTCAAAGTAATAGCCTGGGATACAATGGGATATCGGTGCCTAACATGGTGGCATTAATCCAAATGTTAACTTAAGTGTTTGCTTTCTCTGTAGCCAAGATGTTTCGTCGGGTTCTGACCATCGTCCAGGCACATTGCAAAATGGGTCTCACTGCCACACTGGTCAGGGAAGACGACAAGATTGTAGACCTGAACTTCCTAATTGGACCTAAACTATTTGAGGCCAATTGGATGGAGCTACAGAACAATGGCTACATTGCCAAAGTCCAGTGTGCCGAGGTGAGTAGAGTACAACAAATTTAGATAAATGGGAAAACATATAATGTTTATAACTACTCTGTGTCAATTGAGTCGTTGTCTCTATATGGACTTTGTAACTTGATAAACATTCAGCTATCCTAAGTGATTGCCTGTCTGGGCAAGGTGCAACAAATGTAATAATGTGTTGTACTAAAGTCTGACATGTAGATGTGTCTGAATAATAAGTAACGTTTTTTTAGGAACAAAGATGGGGAGGTTACGTGGAGGTTTTATGACCCTTACTGTCCCAGGATTCGATAATATTTGACGACGGCTCTTTGATGAAGATGCAGTCAAGATTTAACAGATCAGGGACATTGTGTTCCTGAACTGATGGAGCTATCTGAACATTGCACCCATGTCTGTGCTTCAGGTGTGGTGCCCGATGTCGCCGGAGTTCTACAGAGAGTATGTGGCCATCAAGACCAAGAAGCGCATGCTGTTTTATACAATGAACCCGAATAAATTCCGCGCTTGCCAGTTTCTCATCCACTTCCACGAGCAGCGCAACGACAAGATTATGGTCTTTGCTGACAACGTGTTTGCATTGAAGGAATACGCCATTCGCCTCAACAAGTCAGTTGTTTTCAACACAAGCAGACTTTTCAATATTTCAGTGAACTGCTTATTCAGATCCCATTTCTTGAGGTATTTAATTCGGTTTTGATCTTCCTGTCCTGTCCAGACCCTACATCTATGGTCCGACCTCTCAAGGGGAGCGAATGCAGATCTTACAGAACTTCAAACACAACCCCAAGATCAACACCATCTTTATCTCCAAGGTAGACCGATGCAGTAGGATTTCCTCTATGGAGTCGTGACCGTACTCATTCAGAGCAGTGCCCCCTTCTGGACAGTAGACGTAACACCACTGTAGAAGACAACCGGTTCAGCGTCACTCATTCACCTCGGTGGTTTGTGCCTCGCTCTGTGTTCATATGGACGCTAACGATTGAATAAGATGCAAAAGATATTCCAGTTGTAATTTTGTCAAATATAATTTGATTCTACTGGCTTCGTTTTACAGACATTTACCCTATTCTATAAAAAAACTCCCATAAACAGGTCGGAGACACCTCATTTGACCTGCCAGAAGCCAATGTTCTGATCCAGATCTCCTCCCACGGTGGATCACGCAGACAGGAGGCCCAGAGGCTTGGCAGAGTGTTGAGAGCCAAAAAAGGTCAGTCTGTCAGCAAAAAAACACCTGTATTCTTGGCCCATGCGTGAGATATGCTGATGTAGCTGTTTTGTCTACCTCCGCCCGTCTGCTTGTTTAGGAATGGTAGCAGAGGAGTACAACGCCTACTTCTACTCACTGGTGTCCCAGGACACCCAGGAGATGGCTTACTCCACCAAGAGACAGAGGTTCCTGGTGGACCAAGGTTACAGCTTTAAGGTTTGTCCAGCATTGCAGCCACTTGCCAGCTTCACACAATTTCACCTTATTTTTGTCTCCGGCCCTTCGACTTGCACCACACATTTTACCCTGTTCACACACCGGATTGTACAGTTCTGCCACCGCTCAGATACGTTTGCTCTCCCTCTTTGGCCCTCTTTCAGAATCTAAAGGGGCTAGAGGTTTATTTCACATTCTGGCTGGACTTCACATTGGACACATCCACATCTACATTGGGAGTTGAGGGCCAAAACAGAATGAGGAAGAAAATTAATATTCCGTTCACAGAGATAGTTAAGGGATAGGGGACTGCACACAATCGGTTTCACATCATCTACACATTTGATTGAGAGGACTAGAGTCCGTATAAAATGACAAAATGCCTCAATCTATGTCTTTAACGTATTCAAAAATATGCGTAAAAAGTTACCGCATGATTGTTGGTCGTCATTTATGTGACCCCTCATCCCTGTACCAATAACAAATACCCTCTCTATGATGTTGTGTTCCTCTTTTTTCGCAGGTGATCACAAAGTTGGCAGGTATGGAGGAAGAGGACTTAATGTTCTCCTCGAGAGAGGAGCAACAGCAGCTGCTTCAGAAGGTTCTAGCTGCTTCAGACCTGGACGCTGAGGAGGAAGTAGTGGCCGGGGAAGTGGGTGGACGACCTCAGGTGAGGAACATTGCTGGATCTGGACTCAGAAAGCACACACTCTTTACTTCCTTTACGTTGTGCTATTATATAATAACAATACTCTCACTTGTCTCCAAACCTCCCTCTTCCTAATCAGTTCTCAAGACGGACAGGAACCATGAGCTCCATGTCAGGTGCAGATGACACAGTCTACATGGAATATCAGAGTCGAGGCAGCAAAGCCTCTGCATTGGGCAAAGGCATTCATCCACTGTTCAAGCGCTTCAGAAAGTAGAAGCACTGCCTCACACGCCGGCACTTACTCCGTTCCAACAAGGGAACAGGACAAAGTGTGAGCACAATAATAATGCACATGGACCGGAGAACGCTAGCCCTGTGTGGAATAACCCTTTTATAAATTCTTTTGATGGCTACTTTTCACACAATAAAATGTGGCAAAATAAAGCTGGCATAAGCCGATTACTATAATCTGTTCCTGATGTATACCTTATGTGAAGAGAATTAAAGCTATTTCTCTGAATGCTTTTGTAAGAAGTTGAAATGAATGTTAATCGCTAAACCCTTGTCTGGGGTTTGGGTTCCAAGAACCCGTATTTTTTCAAACTCAGACATTGGCCGTGTCTCATTTACTGTAAAAAACATATATCAGACCACATTTCCATCCACTGCACACCATAAACTTACCCTCCGACCCCCGAAACAGCTTGTTGATATCTCATTATTCATCAAAGTTATGGACAAATTAAGTTTGCAAGGGGTGTGGCCTCATCGTTAAATACCTATAACTTCAAAGTTTTACCTGTCCTTACCAAATCTCTAGGATATGTTCATGTTGAGTCCTTGAGCATACCCTAATTCTTCCAGAATATTTGAACATTAGGGGGCGGTGCAGTCATTCTCTGAATTTTTGCTTTTTTCGTATTTCGTCCGATTCATTTCAAATTCGGGAAATTGATGTTGACACCTGTGTGGGAAAAAGTTCAAGAGTTTTCGTGCAACTACCTGGGCGTGGCCTGGCATCCAATTTGGTCGGTTTCGGTCGATTTTCTTGAAGACGTAAAATGTTAACTCCAAGGAACATTTTTATTTCTGGCCAAAATGTCTTATTCATGATGCTAGCGTAGGCCTTAAAGTATTCCCGTGCAGTGATTTTCAAAAGATTATAGTGCCAATTATTGGCATATTGGCAAGTTATACGTAGTTATACACTTCGATGAGCTACTCTACATACACTCTCTTGAGTTTCCAGTTATTTCTACAAGTCAGATTTTTTCTCTGATAGAGTGATTAGAACAGATACTTCTTTGTCATAAAAAACATTCATGAAGTTTGGTTCTTTTATGACTTTATTATGGGTTAACAGAAAAAGGGACAAAATCTGCTGGGTCAAAAATATACATACAGCATGACATGAATTAGCAGTTTTGGTGCCTTAGAAAGTTGTGTCAATGAAATGAGCTTCATGGCCTCTTAACTTCTTGTGAGTGATCATGAGTGACTACAGCTGGTGACTCTGAGGCCATTAAAATAGGGCTCATTGGATACAAACGCCACAATGGGAAAGTCAAAGGAGCTCAGCATGGATCTGAAAAGTGAAGCATTGACTTGAACAAGTCAGGAAAGTCACTTGGAGCCATTTCAAAGCAGCTGCAGGTCCTAAGAGCAACAGTGCAAACAATTGTTTGTAAGTATAAAGTGAATGGCACTGTTTAGTCACTGCCACGATCAGGAAGAAAACACAAGCTATCACCTGCTGCTGAGAGAAAATTGTTCCGGAGGGTGAAGAGTCAACAGAGAACAACCAAAAAGCAGATCTGTCAAGAATTAGAAGCTGCTGGGATAATGAAGAATGAGGATTACCTTCAAATTCTTAAAGATAACTTAAAATAGTCCGTCCGAAGGTTTGGTCTTGGGTGCAGTTGGGTGTTCCAACAGGACAATGACCCCAAACACACATCAAAAGTGATGATAGAATGGCTAAATCAGGATAGAATTATGGTTTTAGAATGGCCTTCCCAATGTCCTGACTTAAATCCCATTGAGAACATGTGGACAATGCTGAAGTCCATGTCAGAAAGCCATCAAATGTAACTGAACTGCACCAATTCTGTCAAGAGGAGTGGTCAAAGATTCAACGAGAAGCTTGCCAGAAGCTTCTGGATGGCTACCAAAAGCGCCTAATTGAAGTGAAAATGGCCAAGGGACATGTAACCAAATATTAGCACTGCTGTATGTATACTTTTGACCCAGCAGATTTTGTCCCTTTTTCTGTTAACCCATAATAAAGTCATAAAAGAACCAAACTTCATGAATGTTTTTTTATGACAAAGAACTATCTGTTCCAATCACTCTATCAGAGAAAAATCTGACTTTTATATAACTGGAAACCATGACATTATGTTACAAGTCTATGTAAACTTTTGACCACAACTGTACATGTATGACGATTGTTGGACATATGTATAACAGGGAGACTTAGAATAAAGTCTCTTGGGACCATGCTTTTTTTGCACCTTGTGGTCGCTATACTTTGACGAACTCCTCCCGTGGACTTCAAATTTTCACAATCACAAGGCCTTTGTGATTAAAAGTTAACTTTTTGTTACGATACGGTTGCCATGATAACCCGTTATTCACAGTCAAAACAAAGGTGCTTTTGAGGGACTAAATATGCTCCAATCTTTACTAAACTTGAAAAACACAAATAGCGTTTTGGCTCAATAGGCCTCCCCTTCAGTATTCAATGAAGCAGCCCATAGACTATGGTCTAAAATGAACAGGGAGTCAGTCATAATTCCTTTTGTGTGAATATTTCCTCTATTTCTAGACGCTATACTTTGACGAACTCCTCCCTGGCACTTTGTCAGAGCCACTTTAAATTTGGACAGAGCAATCCCAAAGGTATTAAACGTTATTAAAACCTTTTTGTTTTTGAAGATCAAAACGGAGGTGCTTTCGAGCATGATCCAGGTGCACTCATTTGGAGGCCACAGCTTCGATCCAGCTCTGCAGATTTCTCCCTCATATCAGCAGAGGAGGCTTGAAAACAATGAATCATGTTGGTCAAATGTCCCACTGTGACTGACATGACTGGAGTTGTCCACATCCTCACTGGAGAGAAATGATCCACTTGATAATGTGGATCATTTCAGGGTTCAGGTTTAAATAATGGCGACTGTTCTGCAGAGATACATTCAGTGGGTTCAGTTCGCAAAAAATATATCTGCCAGACCGCTCAGAAAGATGTGTACCAAAAAGTTAATACATCTCTGTTTAGCAAGGTTGTGTGATTAGCTCCCAGTCTTTGTCTTGACTGAATGTAGGTGATCCTACATATTTTCCCAACGTTTTGAATATTTTAATACAGCAAGGCCAGTAGCCCAGTGTTAGGGTATTCTGTTCACGGAGCCATAGACTTAGGTTGGAATCCCACATCCACTCTACTTTTTTGTCCCCTTTCTTGTCCCCCCTCCTCCTCGATAGCGCCACCTTCACGCATTCAATGAAGCAGCCCATAGACTATTGTCTAAAACAGTGATTCTCAACTGGTGGGTGAGCGACCCACTATTGGGTCGCTGACCTGTTTTTAATGGGTCGCGGGCCTTTTCCTGGGAAAATAAAAATTGGAATTAACAGCTGGCTGTTTAGTTCTTTCATTAAACTTGTTTTTGTGTTGGCATACATATTCTGTCTCCATACTGTCTCAGGTTCAAACTGCACCATATTTTCATTGAATACATTTGAGAAGTAGAGAATGTTCCTCGCGGCTTGTTATTAAGAGGTGATGGTGGGTCCCGGAGCCAGACCACTTGAGAACCACTGGTCTAAAAATGAACAGGGAGTCAGTCATAACCATTCTTTTTGTGTGAATATTTCCTCTATGTATTTCACTTTGTAGACGCCATGCTTTGACGAACCCCTCCCTGGCACCTGGTCAGAGCCACTTCAAATTTGGACAAAACAATCCAAACGGAGGTGCTTTTGAGGGACTAAACATGGCACACAAATTTAAAGTTAAAGATGTAGTTACTTCGTATGATTTCAATTCTTCCTAATGGCATTTTTGCTCAATAGCGCCCCCTTACACGTGTTCATAAAGCAGCCCCCAGAAAATGCTCATCTGGAGGCCACAGCTTCGATCCCTCATATTACATTACATTACAGGTCATTTTAGCAGACGCTTTTATCCAAAGCGACTTACATTACACTTTAAACCCATGGCTTTTTCACATTTTTTCCCAGGGAGCAATTAGGGGTTAGGTGTCTTGCTCAGGGACACTTCGACATGGAACATGGGGCAGCCTGGACTCGAACCACCAACCTTGTGCTTCCCAGCACATATCATATCATCCTCACTGGATAGAAATGATCCACTTGATAAAAGCAGAGGTCTGTAACAAGGGCCATTCATCGCTGCTTGCACCTTTCATTTTAGTTCAAAAAAAGTTGAGCAAAAAATTAACGTTTCTTCGTAATCCGTCTCAATCTCGATGTGGATCGAGGCTAAATGAGCCAGGCTGTACGGGGATTATAATTAGATTATGCAAACATCCTTTCGTTAATCCCTCTTGTTATTCCCCGTGCGTTTGGCACAGGGGCTAATTGGTCGCGCTGATGTAAGTATGTTAAGTGTCATTGTGTCGCAAACCTTCCCAACTTCCCAGCCGCCCTCCGGGGTAAACGCCCACACCCGAATACAGAGGCATCCCTCCCTCCTTTTCAGCGAACATCCAATCCTCTGCCATTGCTGCGGTTGAATAAGAGACCCTTTAAAAACCCCTCACGATGCATTACGGGCCACCATCACTTCTTCGTATAGAGAGGGGTGCATTGGCGTGAGCCGGGGACGAAACTATGGCCATCCTGAACTCGTTCGCGACAACGTGCTGGAAGAATCTCCAAGGAGAGCGGACGAAGAAGCAGCTGTTCTTCATCTTACGCGCCTTGCATAAGTCCGCGGCCAGCGACGCTTCTGGGCTCTCTGTGGCTGGAGAAGAGGCCATGCCAGACAGACTGATCGCACCGTCCGAGGTCGGCGAGAAAGCCCGAATCATGACGCTGAAAGAAATGCCCGGACCCAGCACCATCTCCAATTTGGTCGAGTTCCTGTGGAGAGACGGTTTCAGCCGAATCCATGAAATCCAGGTGCTTGTTTAACGTCGACTTTCTTTGTGCTTTGTCTCGCTCAGTATGATGGATGAAGTCGTGTCCGTGAGTCTCCCACCCATGGAAGCGAGCCGACGTATTCTCAGCGTCAGCCAGTTTTTGCCACCTATGCGTAAAATGGCACAGATAGTCGCGTAAAAGTGCCAGAAGTTTAGTCGCTGCCAGATTTCCTCTCCCGGGTACGAGTTTCACTGCACTCTCAGAGGGAGTTTAATGCTACAGCCATTGTTCCATAACAGTGCATGGCAAATACTGTGGTGCTCTTTGGGATCAGTCTGCGGGGAACATCTTTAAAAAGCTGCAAAAGGAAATCGCCACTGTAACAACCCTCAGTGTTGATCACTGTGTCACATAAGAGCCCAAAACACTCCGGTTATGTTTGATTCATTCATCACCCCGAACTAATCCCGCATTAGGACAAAGGCGGCCAAAAGTATACGTCATTTTAATTTCTTTAGCCAAAAAAATCGCAAATGACAAATTTGCCTCAGGGGGTTACAGTCTGTACACGTACGACATCCTCTGTCCCAAAACCCTCCCATCAGCAGGAAAAACTCTCCAACAAAAGACCATCCGATGGGCAACAAATGGAGGGGAAGGGGCGTCCTCGACAGACCACAATGGATGTCATGTGCACAGAATGAACAGTTATAAAACCGGAGGAGATTTCCAAAAACAGATTTCAACACATGTGACAACTGTTTTGTTTGTGTGTGTGTGTGTGTGTGTGTCTCCACGGCTACATAGATGGAGCACAGGAAGAAGTTTGGCAAAATCTTCAAATCCCGTTTTGGGCCCCAGCTGGTGGTGTCCGTTGCTGACCGGGACCTGGTGGCCGAGGTGCTGAGGGCTGAGGGGGTGGCCCCTCAGAGAGCAAACATGGAGTCCTGGAAGGAGTACAGAGACATGATCGGCAGCTCCACTGGCCTCATCTCCGCGTGAGTCCCCCCTTCAACCGCGCATCTTAAACTCTGAACGCTAAGGACCTCCTGAAATTTGAATGTGGGATTTCTGTGTGTGTACACGCGGATATAATGCAAAGCGTTGAGTCACGGCTACGTTTTCAGGGAGGGAGAAGATTGGCTGAAGATGCGGAGTGTGCTCAGGCAGCTCATCATGCGTCCCCGGGACGTGGCGGTCTTCTCCGATGACGTGAACAAAGTGGTGGATGACCTCATCAAGAGAGTTTGCATTCTGCGCACCCAGGAGCCCGATGGAGCCACTGTCCTCAATGTCAATGACCTATTCTTCAAATATGCCATGGAAGGTTCGTAAAGAGCCCGCGGAGAGAGGTTGGGAATGAACTTGATGTTGGAAAAGGTGAAATTGAAACAGAAGGTGCAGGTTAGGTAACCGTCTCCCTTTTTCTTGCCGTTACAGGCGTGGCAGTGATTTTGTACGAGTCCCGATTAGGATGTCTGGAAAACGACATTCCCCAGGAAACCCAAGACTACATTGGCGCGCTGCACCTCATGTTCAGCTCCTTCAAGACAACCATGTATGCAGGTGCCATCCCCAAGTGGCTCCGTCCTATCATCCCCAAACCGTGGGAGGAGTTCTGTCTCTCTTGGGACGGCCTTTTCAAATTCAGTAAGTGTCGTCATATTGCGATCAAAGGGCACAAAGAATCTCTGGTAAGAGACTATAAAGTACTTTCAAGTACTTTATAGTCCCTTACCAGGGAGGCCAAAGCACTTCAAATCAGTGCAATCAGTAATATTGGTACATCACCCTAAACACAATTGAGAGTGAGCGATCCGTGACCTGTACATCTTGACATGTTTATAGAGTTGCTTCCCCAAGTGAGTGTAAACATGCAAGACGAGGCTTTCTCTGTATTAAATGGTACAACTTTGGTCTGGTTAAGCATCAGCAACTTTTTTCTTTCTCTTTTTTTCTAAAAAAAAAGCCTGGACTTCAGTGAAAAGGAATGTAGATTTGCATATAAATCTATGCTGCTCTATTGTGGGAGTAAAGGGCGTCTCTACAGTTGTGTTCCTTTTTTTTTCCTTCTCTATTTCCTTCTCTCCCCCCCTCCCCACCACTCCTCTCCCTTCCGTGTATCCCAACACGTTTTTGTGATCCCAGGCCGCTTTCACGTGAACAAGAGGCTTGCGGAGATCAAGGCACAGCTGGAGCGGGGGGAGGACGTGAAGGGGGGGCTGCTCACACACCTGCTCGTTACCAAGGAGATGACCATGGAGGAGATCTACGCCAATTTAACGGAGATGCTGCTGGCCGGGGTTGACACGGTGTGTGTGTGTGTGTGTGTGTGTGTGTGTTTTAATTGTATGTGCGGAGAGGGGTTTGAGGAGTGTAGAGATTATTTCGCCGAGGGAGTGTGTGTGTGTGTGTGTGTGTGTGTGTGTGTGTGTGTGTGTGTGTGTGTCTGCATATTTCAGTCTTTAGTTTCAAGGGTTGGGTTTCAGAGCAGAGAATCAGGAGGTTACGCAATATCCCTCTGACAAACACGTTCTCACTCAGATTTAGTTTCTTCCACACAGGGAGAGCTTTTGTCTTTTTTTCCCCCCCTTTAGCCAGACATCTGTGTTGTGTGTTCAACATTGGAACTTAATGAGATAGCAGCAGCAGTTTTCATCTGCACCAGCGTGTGTGTGTGTGTGTACACCGTTAATTTGTTTGGGGTACTGTCAGAATAATGATAATTATCAGTGTGGAAAGTTTTGTTCTGACCCAGACGGCGAGAGGATGTGTAAAGGATGTGTGTATTTTTATCAAACTTGCGTTAACGGCCAAGTCCTGGTGGGGGGTGGGCTTCGCTCAGCCATTATCTGACCCTGTGCTGTATTTCCCTTTTATTCAAGACACATTAGACCAGACATCCCAGACTGGGCTGAGGTGAGAAGAGGGTTAGCCAGAGGGAGAGCCAAATGTTAGGAGGCTGGCGTCATAAGCGCGGGAGAAAAGACCAGCTGGGTGTTTGTCTGTACTTTGGTGAGCTGTTGCATGTTAGGAGGGGGGTGACAAAGTGGGAGGGAGAGTCTGAAAATGAAGGAGGTGGGGGATGGAGTAGTAAGATAGAATGGTTGGGCTTGTGCAGCGTCTTGTGATTGTCAGTTAAAAGAGCTACTGACCTCCTGGAGGGTCTTTGGTGTCATTTCGAGCAAAACAAGGCTGAATCTCTACCAGTATTTGTCTCCTAAAATCCATGTGTGGACAATTATTGTGAGTACTGCGTATAATATGTTTGTTTGTTTGTTTTCTATTCGTCAAGACCTCCTTCACCCTGTCCTGGGCCAGCTACCTATTAGCACGGCACCCTCACATTCAGCAGCAAATCTTTACGGAAGTGAAGAGGACTCTGGGACCAGGAGCAGTAGCCACAGCCGATGATGTCACTCGTCTGCCTCTCATCAGGGGTCTGGTCAAAGAGACCCTAAGGTACAGACTGAAGGATAGTTGTTTTTTTCCCCCAATTATTTTGCACTCCAACTTTGGCGGAAGATGAATGTTTAGGGCTGTTTAATAGCAGTCTTTGTGTGTCCCCCCCCAGGCTCTTTCCAGTTCTCCCTGGCAACGGACGCATTACCCAGGATGACTTGGTGGTTGGCGGATACTTCATTCCCAAAGGGGTAAGGCCACCGGTGGGAAAATACTTGAGGCCCATTCCACTAGATGCCTGCATGTTAATGAAGAGAAAGCATGACCATAAGAGATACAAAAAAACATCCGAGGGCCCAGACGTAACGTGATGTTGCATTACTCGCACACCCTTCCCTTCCCTTTGTATAATAGTTCAGCTGTTGTCATAACCCTCTTGTTTTTTTCTCACTTTCTTAGACTCAGCTGGCCCTTTGTCACTACTCCACGTCTTTTGAGGAGGAGAACTTTGCCAGTGCTTTAGACTTCCGACCGGATCGCTGGATAAGGAAAGATTCCACAGATCGCGTCGACAACTTCGGCTCAATTCCCTTCGGCTACGGCATTCGGAGCTGCATTGGCAAGAGAGTGGCAGAGTTAGAGATGCATCTGGCTCTCACAAGGGTAGGGCGGGAAAAAAAAACTTGCCACACACATGTGTCTAACACATCTAACAGTATCCACTTGTATGAATGAAGTTCCTATTTTGTTTTATGCATACAGCAGTGCCCAGTCCTTGTCTAACACATATTACTAACTCATTTTAATTCCTAATACTGAGGAAATCCTAGATAATACTAATCAAAGATCTATTTTTCCTTCTATAATAGGCTTTTAAAACAACGCTTGCCAGCTTAAACATTAAAGTGTTTTAATAAATGTTGTTAAATCATGCCATGGAAAATCGACGTTCTTTAATTATTATAGTGTAGTACAAAATAAATTTTTTTTTCAGCAGCCCCCTGAATACTATATACTTTTTTTTAATCTGACAGGTTCTCTGTGCTACTAAATGTTTGGCTTCAATATGACTGTAATCAAAGACTTGTGTACTCTGACTGACTTCTGTGTCTTTGCTCTCTGTGCAGCTAATTCAAAAATTCCACATCTGCGCGTCTCCTCTCACCGCTGATGTCAAGCCCAGAACCCACGGGCTGCTGTGCCCCGCCGCCCCCATCAACCTGCAGTTCATCGACCGCGAAAACTAGCCTGCAACTCTAACGTCTACTGTACTGTAGGTTTTATTTCAAAGCAATGATCATTATTGGCTGTTTGACGTTTTATTATTTCTCGTACTGCGAACCATTGCAGTTTGCCGTGTTGCTCCTTCCTGTATTTTATTAAAAATAGTCAGTGAAAAACACAAACTGTATTATGTTGATGCATAGATAAGCAGTTTTCTTTCTGTTTTTGAGAAAGTCACTAAGAATATTGGTGGGTATGAATGTACTGAGGTTTTTTATAAGCGGGACATTGTGTATATAATCAGCTTTCATTTTTCCACTTTAGCTGATATCTTGATCTTATTGAGAGGGTTGTTGAATAGATTTTGCAAGAGGGGACCAGTTTGTCCTATCCTGCAGGATCACACTGGTTTATATGAAAGAATTAAAGCTTATCTTTTATAGTTATGTGCTCTTCTATCTTTCACTGTGCTGTTTTTATAGTTGATCAAGTGAAACTAAGAAACAAATAAAGATCAAAATTGTATTTGAAACGTGCTGTGTTATTATTTTTAAAGCTATTTAGGTCCACAATATTTTCAAAATGTCTAAAATTGTATCAAAGCTTGAGGTTTATAAAGCAAGGACTTAATGTAATTTAATTTTTTTAAACTACACACAGACAGGCAGTGAAGTCCGGTGTGTTCAACATTCGACCGGATCTGTTCATAATGTCAGCTCACTAGAGCAACAGAACAGGGAACTGAACTTTGAATTTGTATGGATACCTGCTGACCTCAAAGAAAAAAAGCAGGAGAGGGCCGAGGGACCCACGTTCAATCGAAAAATATTTGTGTAGTGGAAAATACAGATAAGGTTTTTAGTAGGTTTAGTATAGGTTACAATATCGAGTCTCAACTCTTCCTCAACACAAACATTGTGTTCGGGTCAGCTGATGATAAAGATGTTTGTACATCAATGTCCAAATAATGTTGTGGTGCTGGAGGTGTAGAAGATGATGGGCTGCATCCAAGGATGATTACCAGCACTTGGTGTTCTTCCAGCTTTATATCCAGTACCAGGGAAGAAACCGTTGAGTATCTTTGATGCATGACTTGTATGTGTGTCAATTCTGTCTCCTACTTTTTTTTCTACAATTATTTAACCTATTTAATTATTTTATAAAGGTGTCAAGTAAGAATGTTGCTACGGCAAGATTAAGAAAGAAACACCACAACATGTGCACTACACAGGGTGGAGAAACACACAACCAGTGCAACGTGTTATCAGCACCTGTATTCAGAAAAGAGGACGAGCAGATGAACCAGGCGACCCATACACTGAAACGGGCCTCTTGTAATCTGGGATGAGGTGGTTTACCAAACGTTTGCGAGCAGCGCGGAATATAACCGCTGGATGGCGGTAATGCAACAATGCGAGCTTTTAAACATCACAGGATCCGTCTTTTTACGGAACTGCCGCTGCACATTTCTCTCGCGAGGCTTCGCACGGGAGAACACGAGCGGAAGTAAATAGTCGCCAAGGCATGTTAGCTAGTGAGCGGGGATAAAGTAGCAAGTTCAGCGTGGGTCCTCCACTACGTTTAACGGATAAATAACATTTACAGCATCGGGGTTAGTTGGTTGGCTGTTGAGAAACAAAAGACACACAATGTTTGCATCTCAATTAAAACCACATTACGAGAGTTGAATAATCGTTTGGCACGTCCGAAGGCCTGGAAAGACGCATGCTAGCGCAGCTAAGCTAGCCGACGTTAACAAGGCCGCTCAGCTAACGCCGTGTGTAGCACGGCAGCCTGGCCGGAGACCACTGAAGTGGCTCTTTTCACCAGCTGATGCCGGGTTTCTTATCAAACACATAAGCAGCGGCCGCCCGGCAAGCGTTAACTCTGGATGGAAAGCTCGGCCGAATCTAAAATGATCATTGAAAACCTTGATGCCTTGAAAACATGGCTGTCTGAAGCCCTCGAGCCCATGTAAGTAATGGTCGCTATTAGCAACTCGGCTTTAGCCTCGCTAGCTCAGCCTGAGCCACATGAGAGCTAACGTCCGAAACGTACACCTGAACGCAAAGGTGTCATACTTTTATTTAGGTCTAACGTTACATGTCTTGGCCGTCTTGACGTGGTCATTTTTGTTTTCTCGTGGCTTTCACTCTGAACCCTTCCAGATGCGATGCAGACCCCTCGGCCCTTGCTAAGTATGTTGTTGCTTTGGTGAAGAAAGACAAAAGTGAAAAGGAACTCAAAGCCCTGTGCATAGACCAGCTGGATGTATTCCTCCAGAAAGGTATTCAATTCCTCTGCTCCATGGAAAGTTGTAGTTGCCATGCATCTTTTTGATATGACACGTGTGTAGCTATGTATTCATGGCTGAATGAATCTTCTTCCAGAGACCCAGCCATTTGTGGACAAGCTGTTTGAAGCCATTAACAACAAAAACTACCTCCCGCAGCCCGATCAGCCACCGTCTCTGATCAAGGTTGAGAAGGATGAGCCGAAGAAAGAAGAGGTACGATAGATGGAGCACCATTTATGTCAGCAGCCATCTTATCTACATATTCATATGCAATTACTTTTTAAAAATGTTTTCAGCCGAACCGCGATGACGAACGGGAGAAGAAGTTCCCTCGGAGGGTGAATCACAGCCCACCCCAATCAAGTTCTCGCTACAACAGAGATGTTCGGTGTGTGCAACTCCCTTTGTCAATGGTGTCTTTCAACACACATTTAATTTTCAGTAATCGTCATGTTTTTTATTTAATCCAAACTTTCAGAAGAGGAGATGAGCGTAAGAGAGACGACCGCTCCAGGAAGAGGGAGTATGACCGCATCCCTCCGCGTAGGGATTCATACCGCGATCGATACAATCGCAGGAGAGGCCGCAGTTACAGTCGTAGCCGCAGCCGCAGTTGGAGCAAGGATCACATCCGGGACCGGGACAGGGACAGGGACAGAGACAGAGAGCGGGACAGGAACCGGGATCGCAGCAGGAGCCGGTCGCACAGCAGAACCCGGTCTGGAAGCAGGAGTAGAGGTAAGAACCTGAACTAAAATGACCTAAGACACATGAACCGGATCACTCTGTCCTTATTTGAACCGTTGCTTTTCAATGGAGAGAGCAATGACGCCAATACCTGGAATTTAAAACAACATTCTTTGGAATCTTGCTCAAAGTTCAACCCATTTGAACTCCATGTTTGTTGCTGACCTTTCAAAGCGTTATAGGATTTACTCACTGTATACAATGACATAACACTACTGACCTACAAATTCCAGAAGGCATAGCAGCACAGAGATGATCATGTGTGGATAACGTGGACAAACAATAACTGGATGTTAGGAAATTAGTCAGGGAAAACAACATGACAACACGTTGTTACGTATGAGTTTTGCAATGGTATGCACACCATAGCAAGTTATTCTACTGAGAGACGTTGCTTTTTTTTTTTTTTTTTGTCTATTTGCAGAAAGAGATTCTGGGAAGTTGAAGTTTGAACATGATCGAGTGGAAAGGCCAGAGACTGGCGATTGTTTTCCCCCAGCAGTCGTACTCCCCGCTGCAACCACTTCCCACTTCCCTGTGCCAACGCTGAGCAGCACCATCACAGTCATTGCCCCCACACATCATCACAGCAACAATACCACTGAGAGTTGGTCCGACTTCCGCCCCGGGAACCCTGTGGATCGTGGCCTTTTTAATAGAGGACCTCCCCCTCAACCGAGGAAGCGATGCCGTGACTATGACGGTAAGTGGGCCCTGTACAATATCAGGAAAATAAGTGACGTTTGAAAAACATTGTTCACTATTGCATTGACTATATAACCTCTACAAACAGACAAATATCGAAGTGTGTCTATTAGCTATTGGAGCGTCAAGTATTATAAAAAAATTCAAAATATATTTGGGTGGTACAGAAACTGATTTTTGTAAAATAAAAAACTGTGAAAAAAGGCACCACTACCTTTTCTGTGTCTGCTTGCGTCATTCTATGTGCTCGGTTTTCTACATCAGTCTGTTATCTCTTCCAGAAAAAGGTTTCTGCATGAGAGGGGACATGTGTCCTTTCGACCATGGAAGTGACCCAGTTGTAGTGGAGGATGTCAATTTGCCCAACATGCTGCCCTTCCAACCGCCACCAATCCCAGACCAAACACCACCGCCAGGCCTCCCACCACCACCACCTCTCATGAACCCCCCGCCCGTGAACCTGCGGCCCCCCGTGCCCCCACCAGGTTCCCTCCCACCCAGCCTTCCACCTGTTGCAGGTAGGAGTTCATACATTTTGTTCTGAGTTGTTCAATGCCCGATCAGTAAACACGTTTGCAGTGAATTCTAGCATGTTGAACTATCACGCTTCTCAATAAATGGTTTTATAGTAGTAGGGCCGTCAACATAACCGCTTTAATCTATGGGATCAATGTAGCCGAGATTAATGCAGCAAAATATTTTAACGTAGTTAACGTAACGTTGTTTAACGGAAGTTGACAGTGGAAACGAAACGGCCGCTGGCTGCAGTCAGATACATCGAGATGGACAGAGCTTTTTGTAAGTAAAACAAATAGGAACAGTGCAGAGGAATTACTCCACGTGTCAAACAGAAGGGGGATGAGTAGCCAACGGACCACTTAAGGCACCGCTATGCTAAGCTAGCTGCTATGCTACTTCCATCAACATCTAACGTTACCCTGCGCGACACACAGTCTGCAGAGGATCACCACTGTGTCCGTAAAAGGCCGTGGTTTGAAAACCTTCTGGCTAAATGTGGGGAGATTGTTGGCACTTCAACCGTTAAATTAGTTGATAGTTGAGAGCAAAGTGCACGAGGACAGCAGGGAGAGTCGCTAGATTCAACAATTCTATCTCCAAGATGAGTAGTTTGTGTTTTAAAATGACATTAATAATTAAACTAAAATACACTCTTTCTAAAGTGATTACTCATTGAAGATTTAGTCTTTAGAAGCAAAACAAACATTCATTTACAACAACAACAACATTCATTCATCGCCGGTAATTGAGATTAATAAATTTCGAGGGATCATAGACGTCCGTTATTGGGAACTAATAGACCAACTGCCGACAATAACAATTCAGTGTTCACATACACTGGTATATTTCATAATGTAATTGAATAATTATTTTTGCATATTGTTCTGTGGGCACTGCTTCATTCACCGTACACTAATGATTGCATTTCTCACCCTCGCTGATGACACTGCTTTGACAGGTTGGGCCTCTTCTAAAGATCTGGTGTTTCTCTCCAAAATTAAGGAGATGTTTGTGTTCTGTAAAAGCACAAGAGGGGTACGATCGATAAGTCGTAGTTTGATTGATCAACAAGTACATTTTCAAAGGCGAGATCTACTCTGTTGCGGTGCACAAGTGTTCCCAAGTGCTTTTTTTCAGGGTGCAGCGGCTGATCTCCAAGACAATTCTTGGGGATCAGATCTCTAACTGACAACCAATTACAGCTGGTAGATTTTTCCCGTTGATGTCAGTTAATGGTAAATATATAGAGGAGAAGTGAATCATTCTTGTGCAGGATACCTTGAATAATTGCAGTTGGGCAACAACTTGGGTCATGTCCTATTACCATTAGTGCAGAGGAAATAAACCCACATTGAATGCTTACTATTTAACTGTTTATTCAACTGAACTCCATTCTAAAAACACATAAAATAGATGAAATAATATATGGTTTCCTGCCATTTGAGGAACAGCAGAACCGGCCGGTATTTGGTGTGTCAGGTTGTTGTTGAGCTTGAGCCTTTCATTCTATGGCATTTTGTTTAACTCTTAACACAGGTCCTCCTCCTCCGCTGCCTCCTCTGCAACCCTCGGGCATGGATGCTCCTCCCAATTCCATGACCAGCTCGGTTCCCACCATTGTCACCTCTGGGATGCGCTCCTCACTTCCCTCGGCCCCTGTGCGCTTCACCTCTGGTAATTGTGTGTTTTCGAATTTACATTTGTTTAATTCTTGGATAGCTTTTGCTGTCTTTGTCTTTTTATGAGTTAGTTTCCTCTCTCTCTCCTACCCAGACAACTATGAGACAGACGTGTATAATCCTGAGGCTCCCAGCATCACCAATACCTCAAGGCCAATCTACCGCCATCGGGTCAATGCCCAGAGACCCAACCTGATCGGGCTCACCATGGGGGATGTGGACCAGCCCCCAAGAGGTGTTCTTCAAGTGAACTTTACAGTTTGAATAGATGGTTTTTAAAGTGTGCCTTTTCTTTCCATCCAACCAATTGCATGGAATAGTTCATAGAACTATATTTTTGTTTAAGCGTCTCGCTTAGAGTTTTGATCTCTTTGTGAGATTTGTATTGTAGTCCGAAAACTTGACTTGTTGGTGATTTGTTTTCAACCAGACAAGATCCCGAACAACAGCATGAGGATCGTAATGGAATCTGACTTGAGGAAGAGACCACCTGGCCTTCTTGATGGAGGCCTTCCTATGAAGAAACCGTGGTTTGAAAAGTAAGACAACGCTCTTTCGGAATATTAAAATAAAAGTCATGTGCTGACTTTAAACCATGTGGCTAACCAGAGGCTTGTTCATTACCGCCCTCATTCTCTACGCAGACCCAACTTTAACTCTCCCAACCACCAGGGCTACCAGAAAAGAGTCCCTTTCTCCACCAACACCAAGCTGCTGGTCCGTCAAATTCCTCATGAGCTCAACAACATCAGCAAACTTAATGAACATTTCAGCAAGTTTGGGACCATCGTCAACCTACAGGTCAGTGTTTGATATATTCTTGTACTAGACTAACACTTATTTGTCAGGTGTCTGTCGTTTCACTTCCTCTTTTCCCTTCTGTCAATCGCTCTAGAGATTTCACACTTCCTGCCGTTAGCTCTCTTGTGTGAAGACCTGCATTGGATAGTTGTTGAATCAGAGGCTGTGGTTTGCAGCAACATTGACCTCCCATTTTGTAGAATAGTATACACTGTTGGGATGATTTAGCTAAAATCACATCTACAGCAGCAGCTTTTCAGAACCCCCCACAAATGGCCTGCTAACAAGTGGCCTGTGGTTGGGCACCACTGATCTACACCATGTGTCTCACACTACTGTTTTTCTGTTGTCGTTTTGACAGGTGGCCTTCCAAAACGACCCAGAGGGGGCACTGATCCAGTTTGCCTCCCCACACGAGGCTAAGCGGGCTATGCAAAGCACAGAGGCGGTTCTCAACAACCGCTTCATTAAGGTGCACTGGTTTCGTGATGATGGCAGTGACGGGCAGGGCCAGTCCATCTCACAGCAGCACCCTCAGCCACAGCCAGACATGGTGAAAAGTTCATTTTGCATTTGTCACTCACGCCATGTGTTTATCATACAATGTTCTGTCCTCACACCACCACAAATGCTAGTTTTATTGTTGTATTACGAGTAAACACCTTGAAATAAGTTAAAGAATTAAACCGTTAATTCCTTCTGATTTCTTTAAATAAGTTAAATTGCATTTGAGATGGTTTTTGAGGTTTGAGTAAAATATCCATTTAAGACACTAAATTACTTCTTTATGCCATAGTGTTGCTTAAAGAGGCTCTGCAATGAAGCTGGGACGATTTTCTAGTTTGCTGGGTGATTGCACATCATACCATATTTAATATTTCTAGTTCCCACAACAAACCTCATTTGGATGAGCCTTTGACCGGTTTGAATAACACACATGCAAATCAGATTTTGAGTTCCAGAAATTCAAATTTCTTTGGCTGCTGGAGCTGGTTGTTCCCTGACAGCAGCAGTGCTGTTTTATAAAGTAACAATAAAACTGTTTCCGTGTTAAGATCGTGAGAAGCATCTTGGGGACTTACGGGATCTTCTCCAGGAATTTTGATCTGTTTTAAACCGGCATGTGACAGCAGAGCATTGTTCTCTTTTGGCTCTCTAAGACACTTTTTACTGAGAACGTCTTTCACAGAGTTTCATAGGAGAGCAGTTGATGATGCAGGAGAAGAGACCTTTAACGTGTCAACATCTGAATTGTTGTCTGACGCCGTCGCTCATGCACCAACCCAGACACAATGTGATTAACATCTCCGTTCTCATTCGGCAGGCCTCCGACACTCTGAAGCAGTCGGTCAAAGATCGCCTCGGACCTCTGCTCAATGCCAACTCTGAGTTCTCACACGCTACCAGTGTAGCCTCTCAGGTGTGTGAGTGTGTGTTCATTATATCCCCCCGGGAAACACCGGGCTGGGTTTGTTTCCACATGTTGATACAAAAATCTGTAAAAGGTGTGTGTGTGTGTGTGTGTGTGTGTGTGTGTGTGTGTGTGTGTGTGTGTGTATAAACATTCTGGATGTTTAATCTGATTTGCAGCAGACCCCCTCTAAGATGTCAGTGAAGGACCGTTTGGGTTTCTCTGCCAAACCAGCAGCTCCAGTTGAAAAAGTAATTGTCCTCCCTGTTTAGAATGCCTGGTTGTGTTCTGAAATCGTCTCTTCCAAATTGCCTGAATCTTATGTGCTGTTGTTCCACCCCCCTCCCTCTGTAGGTGTTTTCGACATCCTCGGGCCTCACAAAGACTGTATACAATCCGGATGCCCTGAGGGCGGCCCAGAAAACCACAGAGGAGGCTCTGAAGAAGAAACGGGTGAGAAAAGGGATGATGGGAAAACGTTAAAGCCACAACCACCGTGGAATCATCCACTGAAACGGAAGGCAGTACTTAAGCATTCCTGTAATTCCTTTCACAGGAAGCACTGAGACTACAGCAAGATGTAAGGAAAAAGAAGCAGGAAATATTGGAGAAGCACATCGAGACACAGAAGGTAAGATGAACTGGAGGTCTTTGGCTTTACAGTGTCCATATCAAATGTTTGCTTTTAAATTCTGCAACTTCGCTATGCAAAACAAATGCTTGAGTAAGTCGTAAAAAGACATCTGAAGCAACATTAGTACCCAATTTGGTGACCGTTGCTTTGGTTTGTTTGTGATTACCAGCAGTGTTAATCATTTTTTAATTTATGGCTTAAATCTTCTATCACAATTTAAGATCAATTCATGTTTTTACCAATTCGTTGTCATTGCAAAGTGCTTTTAATGGCTTCAAATATGTGACGTGTGAAAAAGGTTCAATCTTGCAATTGAGTTTTTCCTGGTCCCAACGCCTCTAGCTCCTGATATCCAAACTTGAGAAGAACAAAACAATGAAGGCAGAGGACAAAGCCAAGATCATGGAAACTTTAGGCACGTTAACCAAGAGCATCACCAAACTTCAAGAGGAGATAAAGGGAGTCTCGGGCAGCAACAACCAGCCTCGCACAGCCAAGAGCAAAGCCCAGGTAGCCCCCTCCCCACCCCCCCGCCTTGCACTTATTTAAGGCCGACTCACCGAGTTGCCTTTCCTGATGTTGATTAAAATGTTTCCAGGCACAGAAGGAGCTGCTCGACGCGGAGCTGGACCTGTACACCAAGACGCAGGCCGGAGAGGACACGGCTTCGTTGAGGGTCAAGTACACGCAGCTGCAAATCGAGGCATTGACTCTCCCTCAAACTCTAGCGTTTCATCTCCACAAGTCACGTGATGTGTTTCAGGACATCAACTATTTGCGCTCTATTTGAGTTCTTTCCGTCCCGCCCATTTTGGTTTTACCCAGGCGGCCAGAAGGGGAATCCTGTCCGCAGCAAGAGGGCGCGGGGGCCACGCTCGGGGCCGCGGCGCTCTGAGGGCCCGCGGAAGAGGCTCCAGAGGCCGGGGAAGAGGCGCTTCACTGCACGCCGTCGTGGACCATCGGCCGCGAGCGCTGGAGATTTTTGGATTCCCTGAAGCAGACCATGTGGACCTGCTGCCACACTTTGCTGTAAGTCAGCCTCTAGCTACATCACCGAGAGGAGATTTTGGTATCCACAGTTAACCAATACGTTTGTTGACGATGTGGTTGGGGGGGAGATAACGAGGTTAAAGGGCACTGCTATGGTGTAGACATTCAGCGCACGACACATGAAGCTTTCAGCAGTTCTCACGGATTAAGGCTGTGCAGTAAAACAGTTATTAAGTCTCAACATAGTCCAGTAATGACGTCACATTTCTTGCTATTAATGTAATGGTATCAATTAACTACATTGATACGGTTAATAAGCATTTCAGCAAAAATAAACAACTTAGAAATAAGTTGTTTGTATATTCCATTGACCTACCTTTTTATTTTGTAGTTTTAATATTCACTGTTGAATAAAAAAAATACGATATGTTTTGAATTATAACTTTTCTCAGTTTGGCAAAATGAATCTGCGGTGACGTCAGGTGGTTACAACTGCACAGTGCAGCTGACCGCTGATGACACAACACACACTGTTGAAGTCCATTGTGTGTAAACACACGAGTTAAAACTTATTAACTCGTCAACTACCAGAGAAATTTTTTACGATATTTACGATATGATTAGTCTCAGACTCACTTGTGTACATACGATTCGGAGTAACAGCAGGAATCAGATAATCTAAGATAATAAAACCGTGTAGGAAAAGCTTACGACATTTGTTTGGTAATTGAGAAAGAGCATGCAGAAGGTTTTCAATAGTGAACACGGGAAGGAGTTGGGTTGTAAAGTGACAAATTTTGTCTGTTTATGATTTTAAGCAATTTGGGGAGATTGAAGATTGCCGGATTGATGAACACAACCTGTCTGCAGTCATAACCTACAAGACAAGAGCCGAGGCAGAACAGGTGAGTCGACTGGCGTCCGTGCAAACACTAGAATATTCTTTAATCCCTTTTCTAACAGAATCCCTTGAAACAGAGCAAGTTATTTTCCAGTGTTTCTCCAGCTGGAGCTTCAAAGTCTGTTTGCCTTTTGGATTCGGCCCATTATCTCAACAGTTGTTGAAGACCCAACTCTAAACCTTTAACCACGTCTGCGTTTTTCACCACCCGTAGGCGGCTCTCCATGGAGTGCGGTTCAACAACCAGCACTTGCGTCTGGCCTGGCATAAAGTTGTCAAGACTCCGAGTACTGCAGATGTTGATGATGCAGGACCAGAGGAGGATGAGGTTTGTGGACCTTCTCATTTAGCATCTGTTCGAGATTGTCTTCATCCCACCTGACCCAATCGGGTCTGTTGATTCGGCGTACGGTTTAATGTATAGATGATGAACTTCAAGCCTTCTTGAAATAAAATCAGGCAGGATGAGTCATTCCTCTTCAAATGCAAACATTGCTCATTGGATGAAAACCGAGGGGGTAAAATCTACCATAGAGGAGCTGTGTGGGTGTTCTCTGCTCACATGTATGGTGAAACTATCAGAAACCTCATGTTACATTTCCAGAACACAAGAGGGAGCCGTTGAGTATGACAGCAAGCGTTGTCTTCGTGGGACTTTTTCAATGCCACTCATACTTAAACACTTGGTCTGTCTGCCACGTGATAGTTTAAGATGAAAAACATGGTAGTAGCTCAGTGCTGATGATGCTCACATTAAATGTATTTCAACTTGCCTTTCCTTCACTTGGCATTCGTCTCATTCTTTTAATTTGATCTCGTCAGTACCCGGAGGAGTCGCTGAGTGACGACGCTTTGCTTCAGGACGACGATGAGGAGGAAGATGACAACGAGCCTCGCTCTTGGCGTAGATGAAGATTTGTTAGATGCTCCTTCCTGATTCCCCCGGTTTGGAAGACGAGCAACAATCCAACAAATATGAAATATTTCAATGCCTGGTCATAAACCAACACGGCACATTTTACTTTGGCTAGAACCTTCTTCCACACTCAAATGTGTAACTAGCTGGAGAACCGTGTACGAGTTTGATTCTTTTTAATTGTATACCAGATGCAACAATGGTGAATTTTTTTAATGCTCTTAATGTAGAAATCTTTTCTTTATTTTTTTTTTTCTCCATTGTTTTAGTTCACAACACACAAATAATTAGTGCGGACATGTGACAGCTAATCCCATATTTGTTGAACCCTTAGTTTAAGAAAAATTGTGTTGTAATTTAATGGAATGACAGACTTTAGCTTTTTGCAGAATAGTGTTAGTTTGACTGGTTTAAATTCTCATGTGTAAATATTTTATGTTTGAATTCAAATGACCTGTATGAAAGCTTGGCTTCTCAGTTCTTGGCTTAACTTTGGATTGTACAAAAAATAAAGAATTGAAATGGTCTGAAAACATTCTGCCAAAAACAAAAAGGAAAAAAAAAAAATGCAATGGCGGTGAAAAAATAACACTCTGAAAAGAGCTGAAAAAGACCATTTCAAAAAACAAAAAAAACGTCCTCTTCTCTAAAGAGCAAAATTCCTACACACATCAATTTTATCTTTCCTTTTTCTTTTTATTTATTGCTGAGGACCAGTACGGTAACATAAGCCTTTGCACTGATTTCCATGCCACGGTAAGAACATGAGTATAGTGTGATGGTTTGTTTTGCTAAATGTACATTTTGAATACATTTCTTATTGCCTAGTATGAACCAAATGTATACATCTTTTGAAAAATAGCTGATCTCAATACAAATTAACTAAACTAAAATCCTTTGTGTTCTTTTTGTTACAGGTGTTTACAGTATCCAGCTACAATCTTCATTCCTCAGGAGACTAATACATTTCTTTCATTGTTAATTGTGTGTGATGGATACCTGTTGACATTACATGTAATTTAGCTGACTCTTTTATCCAAAGCGACTTACAACCAGTGCATTTCAACCATAGGGGTACAAACTCAGAAGAACAAGAAAGTGCAATTTCCTCAAATTTACAATTTGCTATAGATAAGTGGCGTTATAAGTATAATTTAAGTGCTACAATTTGTAAGTCTTTTAGTCGAGGTAGAGTCTGAAGAGCTGTGTCTCTAGTTTGTGGCGGAAGATGCGAAGGCTCTCTGTGGTCCTGGTGTCTTCAGAGAGCTCGTTCCACCATTTATGAGCCAGGACATCTTGCTTCCATGGCTGAAGGAAATGCAACAAAAACAGTTTGAAAATGTCTACTCAAAAACCTTACCTAAATGTATAACATCATTTGGATTTTTAAAGTATTCTGCTTTCCAATTGCAAGTCAGCTATTGCAGAGAAATCACTTAAAATAGGGTTTCATTATTGGGCCTATGCTTGATTCATAAAAAGGCTACTTTTGCATTAATAAGTCCGATATTTAGCGCACTGGCGTGCTTAATAACCCACATCTTACACAACAATCCAACAGCTGCATGCTGCGTCTGGCCAACATGCTCATGAAGGGTCCTTGAGGGGGACTTCTGTTTACTTTAAAGCGTTTAGCCTCAGCGAGCCATATGGGGCTCTGCTGTTAGTGACAACAGTCTTTGATATGACTAAATCCTTATTTATTTTATATACATATATATGTGGAAAATTCCCCGCTGAGGGACTAATAAAGCATCTCATCTAAATGTTGATGCAGAGAAGGTGAACCTGGAGCCCATTGAGCACTATCGTCACATAGAGTGAGTCAGCCACTTTGTGTGCCGTGTGATCACATGTGCTCACGTGATCAGCTGACAATCACCAGAATCGAGCCGCCTGTAAGTTACAATAACAGTCTTTCCCAGACCAGCCATCTGTGTTCCATTTGATGTGACCTGTATTTGACCTGAGCGGCCATATCTCTGTTGCAAAAGGGATCCTGTGTTACAATATTTTTAATGAAGCAATAAAAAGCTCAGTCAACCTTCCAATAGACCTTTTTCTTCTACTGCAGACATTTTGACGTGTCGAAAGAAAGGAACTGATGTCAGTGAAAACATTTACAATGACTCTTCTGTCCACGTGTCAAAAGAAGACGTGAAGTGATGAGACGTAATGCACAATATGCAGTACTTTTTCTACCGTGACATGTCAACGTGTCCCCTGTCAACTTCTGCTTTCTTCAGACCGAACACGAATATGAGTGTTTTTTTTATTAAGCGTTTGCCTTTTGTGAGGACTTCGTTTACACCTGCAGAGAGACCCTCCCCAAAACAGCTCCCACAATCCTTCAGCCTCGAATAAAAGAGGACAAATAACCCAATCAGCCTGCACCCGTTCTTTGTTCCATTGCCACCTCTGGTGCCTGTCGGGCTTGCAGAGATAATTGTGAAAAATCAGATTTGTTCTTTCAGAATGTGGCCGCTTCCCCCCACTCGCGCCACCATCAGAAAACTTCCCCTCGTCCCTCTGTCTCGCAGCAGGCGCGTATTAAAGGCCCCCTTCTGCCACCTCATTGACCTGCTGTGGAGCCACCAAAGCATCATTTGCCATCAAACGAGCTTCATGCAGCTGCACCTCTCTGCAGTTGAGTCGCGGACCCGGGGCTTTTATTTGTCTTGTAAACCGGTTGGGTTTACCCAAATACCCACACTGGTTCAGCAGCACTTTGTGGAACGGCTACACGAACACATGTGTCGAGGGAAGATTCAGCCCCACGTCGTCTCGTGTCCACGTCGGTGCTGATGTGAGTGGCGCGCAGTGATGTCTGAGAGGCCTCCCTTTGTGTCTCGGCGGGCGGAGGAGGGTTTCATGCCCTGCGTGAGCTCAGAAGAGATGTGTAAAACGGATTTACAGCATCGTCGTCATCCATTACAGAAATCTTACCTTCTGATTTGTGTCAAGGAGACAAATGGCGTGACATCTTGGAGAGAGCTGGGATAGTGTTGATTTTTCCCCCCCTTGCTGTCGTGCATGGAGTAGAAAGAGGACGCGATGGAATGTATGACTCACTGGGAAAGAGAGGATCTGTTTGTTCAAAGTCTCACTTTTGTTTTGTTTTGGAGATTGTGAAAAACGATTGTAGTTTCTATTAGAAGCCCTCTGGGATTCAAGAAGTCGGTCAAATGGATATGAGACAGCTATGAGAATGTATTAAATTAATTCTAAATTTATTCATTCATGTTCATTTGAATATTAGCCGTGAACTTTGACAAAACACAAACATTGCTGCATGTCAGTTAATACCAATTACCACTTTTGTAGAATAGTACGTGCAAAATGCTTCCTAATGGATGGATTATGTCCTGTGTTTTGGTCACTTGGCTGTATGTTTCTTATCCATATAAAGTGAACGTGTGAGGAAGGTGTGTCTGCTCTACGCTTTCACACGTCTTGCCCCCCCATTGCTACAATGAAGCTTCCCTGTAAAAAACATTAATATTTCATGTGATCATGGGCCTCCATAAGCAAATTTCAGTCCCCGGCAAGTTCAGCCATAGCATGATTAATTTAGTATTTATGCCCCGACAACCCTTTAAACAACACTAGGCCCCCAGCCACGAAGCAAGGCACAGTTTGAAACAAAACAAGCAGCCCCTAAATCATAATCAGCATAGTCGTTCAGGATCATTTGAGTTCGGGGACACATTCTTTTCCATAAATGCAGCTGCTGTTTTAGTGTCTGTGTAAGTAAAGCAACTCCAGTTTTAAAACTTCACCAGTAAAATGTAATGTTGCATGGAGCAAATATTTTGTTATTGCTCAGCTGCAAAACAAAGAAAAACCCACGCGTTTCAGTCCTCCTCACACAGCAAGGCGCTTTAACCTGGTCTGCTGACCGGGAGCCCACGTAACTCTGCTGGCAGGGAAATGCCACTGATTCAATTAAAAGGACGGTGTGAAATCCGACTCTTCTTCACAGATTTACTGTCTGCTCGTCGTCTGCTGACTATTTAGGCCTGTTGGTGACGCACTGCATACACAATCACTCTTTTTATGACTCTTTATTTTGACTAACTATACTAAACGTGGGGAAGATGCTGAAAGGAGTCACAGATCTTACTTCTTTTTAGAAGGTGAGAAGTATATAAAAGAAGATCCCTTCCAACCTGAATAAAATGTATTTCAAGCTGCAGGGCAATTCACTCTTACAGTTACCTTTTTTTAAAAATGAAACACTTTATTTACTGAAGTAAACATGGAACTAAATCATAGGACAAGTTTCTGTGATGTTCCCGACCTTTAAATGAAGAACATCAAATGGTTGTTAAATTTTAATTGAAGAATTGTATGTTCATCCAAGTAATTAAAATGTCTTGACAACATTTTTCAATAGAATTCTCCCTGCAATAAAAAAACAACGTACTTTCCTTCAGTGAGTGCAGCAGTTTCTTAAATGTCTGGCTGTATTACTCTGTAATCAATTGCTTATTTAATCAAACTAAATGTTTTATCACATTACGTTCTATTTTAATGTCTGTATTTGTGTAACTTTTCTTCAATGAATATTTCTTTTGAAGAGAAAATAAGGACAATAAAGACAGGACAATGTATTTATTGGAATTGTTGGGCAGAATTTGTGATGTAACCCAACCATAACCCAAAATCTCTCAAGCATATTTTTAAGAAATCAAGTACTATAACATTAAATTAACAGCTGACATTCATATCCAAGATTACTTCCATTAATATATATATATATAAAACCCCAAGATAAATCATTCAATACACTAAATTCATCATTCACTACATTTTTAAAAATAAATTAGCCAGAGTGCAGTTAGAATAGTTTTAGTCTGCAACAGGAGATGTTTTAACCTTCTGCTGTCGTAATGTCAGTGGACATACAGTTGAAGAAGACGACGAGTTCAGAGCGCTTACTGTATGCATTTATTTGTATGGCCATCATCATCAAAGGTGTCCTTGCAACAATTATATTTACATTCACACAACTAATTGCTAAAGTGGAACGAGGCATGTGACTCTTATCTGCAGTCTCCTTTACTCTTTTTAGTTGAGTGTGTCGAGCAATAGCAGGAAACCATTCAGAATCTAATCAGGATTTACACTAACTTGATCCCCGTACAGTTCAACTCCACTAAAGATAATCTGCACACCCTGCTGGACACAGCCGGCTCTTCCCCCGGCATTGATTGGTGGTGATTTGCAGCATGTAATCCAATGCTCTGTGACAGGTTGTAACAGAGGTTAAAGATGGCAATTTAGTTATGGGTCAGAGGTCACATTAAAGGCTGACCTGTGACCAATTGCCACAAGACTGTTTTGATTAGTGACAACCTTGTGTTATGTTTTTTGCAACATAACAGACAAATACAGGCGCACAATAGCTGGATGAGTGATTCTATTTTTTTCCCTGCAAGGGAATTTCCAGCATCCAAAGCATCCTATAATACCAAGCTTCTGTTGGTTTATATTCTGGTTTTGCACAGCTCAGGGGTTTTATATTGTCCCTTTAATTTTGGATATTTATTGATACATTTGTGTGTCAATATAAGAACATATGTATTTACAACATGCACCTTTATCCATTATGTATTTTTTAACAATATATACATATATATTTTTTTCTTTATTTCTATGCATTTATTATGTATTAATAGGTCAAAATGTCATCATTCCCAGGGCAATAGCAGAGCTTTGTTACGCCCAAAAGCATTTGGCATTCTACAGCACAATCTGCATCATTAGAAGAACTAAAAGAAAATGTAGTTTGGTGAATAGGTCAGACCCAACACTATTGCAAGAAATAAAGTATATTTCCCAAAATGTTAAACTATTTTGCTCACATTTACTGATCGTACTGTATCTAAAAGGTTTTCCCTCAAGTGAATAAATGTCAGCCTGCTTGCTTTTCAATATAACCCGCAATATAAGCTTTTTTGTGTTTTGGATTAAAGGAATACGGCTCTGACTTGTTTATGCCACCATGAATGAGTGCAAAGTTGTTCTGTTGTGTCATTAGGCCCCTGGGCACAAACACAGACTAACATTTCTATTGTGAGCCGCATATGCAAATGATGGGGCAATTGTAGATATACAAATATGTACCCGTAGTCCACAAGGTCTAATGGGCCCCCTCCCTCTGGCTAGCTCAATGGCTCATTTAGATATCTGCTTGGTTTATTATGTGAATAAGTCATGGCCGGCTTGTTACGACCCTCTAGGTTCCTGTTTCTGCTGTGTAGCTGAGATGTGTGGTGCTCAATTAGGCTGCCTGGCTAGCAGGGTTAACCCTTTGCGCCAGATAAGCTGTTTTTTCACAGCCAGATGGGGTCGGTACAGTATGGGGGGGTTCCAGGCAGGGGATCAAAAGATCAATCCTAATACAGTGCTACCAGGCTGACCTCTCAGATGTAATAAAGGTGCCATCCTTCACCCTTGGGGCCTATTGGGAGTCTCCCACCACATGAACAAACCTGGTATCTTTAAATTAGCTGACTTGCTTGCCCTGCAGGTAATTGCATTAGTTTATCAATGTTCAACACAATTTATACTTACTCTAGCACTACAAAGATCCTGGTGTTAATGTCCTCATGGAGGAGAAAGAAAGCCAGGTATTTGTGTTTATTAGTGTTCATATGTTTATGTGTGCCTCGGAAAATAACAACATTGCACCAAGAAGTGGAATTACAGTTGTATAGCCAGTGGCAGGTTTTATCTATACAGGTTTATAGGTAATGTTAGTCAGTGGTTTTCTTGTGTATATTGAGACCAAATTTTAACATTATGATTCACTTTACACTATGCAAAAATACATTATAATACATATATCGCAATATGCATGTGTTGACCTTTCTGTTGCCTTTGAGGACTCGTGTCATTCTCAGGTCAGTTATGGCTTTTGCACCTACCTTTAAACTTTATCTGACAGTAGACTTATAAGCCTGAATAGATGCTTAAATCTCATTGTCTTTCATTACACTAAAAACAATATTACTATCTGTACTTTCCAGGTTCTGTGGCCACGGGCTGGCGCGTACCTTTCATGCATTATGCATCCGTCTGAGGTAATGAACAGATCCTGCTCTTATTCTAGCTTGCTGCTGTCATTATTCCTCGCCCCTCCGATGGATTATGGCCCACTGTGCAACATGTAGGCGAGTGGCGCTCCTCTGATTGCCTCATGGCTATCAGGCTTTGCATATTTACTGCCAATTAATCACTGTGCGTAGAAAACCCATAGCAACATATTTTGATCTCACCTCCTCTGCAACCTTTAACCTCGACTCTGTTATAAACTTTCTCTCTCATTGGAGCTCTCATCTGACTTCTTCTCCTTCTGCTTTTTTTCTCTCACTACTTTGTCCTTCTCTGACACTTTTTCTTCATTGTCCGTCTTTCCCTCCGCCTTGATTCCGCTCCATGCATTCCCAGCTGCTAAATTAAATCATGTATTATTAATGCTGCTATATCTTTGTCCATCCTTCTTGCCTGTTCATATGACTGCTACATTAAGTGTAAATTGTTTTCGCTGTAATTCCCTTTTAATGTTCTTGTTATAATCAGTGTTTCTGGTGTGCGGAGGGAGAAAAGGGAGAAAATAAGACAGATCACAGGCTTTTACTCTAACTTACTGTTTGATGTGAGGCTTGCATGCTACAGCCTTTGTAATTAGGTCTGTTTTACAAGTCAAATGTGTATGGGGCCAGAAACATCTAAAAAATATGATATTAATAAAGGAAAGTTGTCAGATGTGGCTTGCTATGGTGCGTTGGCTTAGCCCCAGGGAGAGAGCAGCACACTATTCTGCATATTTACAGCCCTTTTTTTCATCACAGCTACCCATTGTCCATTGAACACCCGGCCCTGATTTAAAGACCGGCACGATTTATAACAATCTGCAATGGAAGTTGCCATTTTGTCATTAAGAATTGTTACTTCTCCCTTTTAGATTCAACAGGATCATATTGACCACGCTGTCCTTTTTCTCACGGTTAATTTCTTTTTAAGCGCCAGTTAACAAAAACATTTTTTAGGGGAATCTACCAGTGTTTATCATTTGGGTTTCTGTTGCACAGGTATTGAGCTTTCTCCCTGCTTCCTTCACCTGTGACGTTGGAAAAATGTAATTTCATTACAAAGATACTTTGAATAATACACAGTTTACATCCATGCTAGAAGTAAGGGCATGTTGGCCTGTTGGCTGGTCCACCACTTGGGCCCATACTTTAATATCAATAGCAACCATTGGGCGGATCACCATCACGTTTGATCCATATTTTTCCCAAGATCAATAGTCACATGTTTGGTGATCCTTAAGAGCTTCATCAATACCTGCAACAGTTAGATCTTGCTTTAGCGTCGGGGAGCACGTGAGTTAGCATTAGCATTGAGCTCAAGCTACAGGCCCACAGAGCAAGTGTGTCTCAAGACTTTTAGTCTTGTTCAAAGACAATCTTTAGCGCTGTGAGAAGGACAATTAAAACACCATTGACTTCTATTGCATTGGACTGGTGGCAGAAATCCTAATTATCCCAACGCCTGGGCAAAAGATCAAAAGCACTGATGTACAATGAAAGTCAGGGAAAGTCAATGGTTTTTAGAGAAAAAGGTGTCATTTACCTGTATAGAAAGTTTGGTGAATGAACGACTGAGCATTATTAGCTCATGAGCATTCTGTCCCAAGCCATTACTTTCCTCCCCGTCCTCTAACCGTTGTGTCTAATGGTGTTGACGCTTTACCATCTATCAGTCACACAGCCCTTTGGTTCACCATTATCGATTCCGGAAGGGCCAATTGGTTGGAAGGGGGCTGTAAGATGGGCAATTTAAAACCTACATCCTTCATTATTCCATGAAGGGGGCCGAATGAGATCGTAAGAGAACGGATGTGTGAAGTGGCAATAAATAAAGTGAACGAAATACAACCTGGCGGAAAGACAGGCTGTCTATATGGAGTGTCGTCTGTGATGCCCTCAGAGGAATTATTGGTGGCAGGGAGGATGAGCCGTGGCGTACGGTAGAAGTATGTTCCTCCTTTTATCTGAGCTCTATCTTTAGTAAGACAAATCTCGTGCATGAGTAACGGCACAGCTATCATGTCACATGGAGGCCGGACGGCAGCATGTAGTGATTTTGTGACAGGGAGAAAGTGTGAGGGCCCGGTAATACCGTAAAACAGTGCTTAAATATTTTAATTTCATTGTCAGAGGGGCCCCTCCCTTGCACTCCATTACCTTGGCAACCATCCGTCATCTACTGAATGAGTGCATTATTCATTAGCACTAATTATTTCCACATAACGTCTGCCCTGATATATTTAACCTCCACATTACACCCGGGATAATGGCCTTGTAAAATTGAATTGCGAGAAAGAAGTGGAGTTGGAAAGCTCATTTAAAGAACATAAGAGGGAGGAAATAAGCGTGAGGGAGGTGCAGGAGGTTTTTGAAGCAGCTGGAGAGGGGGGCTGACAGGAAGAGTGTTAAGCACTTTGGCACATGGTGACCCAGAAGTGACGGGACATTTGTTCCTGTCTCATTTGCATGCTAAGAGAAGAGCCCGGTGGTTCTCCGTTGGGTTTAAGAGATACCTAAATACTCCGTGGGTCGAAGGTGCCTTCCAGCCATGGAGTTCAGAGTAGCCATCCCTAATCTGACTCATGACCTTCACCGGATTAGAAGGGTCAAGTCACTTTTACCTCCCTTTCCCTCGTCTTTACCTCTTCTCGTCCTAGCTTCATCTCTCCTAGAACCTACATTTTCTCCACTTGTCTCCTTCCTGGGACTTGAAATGGGATTGAACCACCCACTTTCACCTCTTCTCATATCCCCCACTGAGATGATTTTGTCACGAACTTCAAAACAAACTGAGGACCCAGGAAGGCTTTATTCTTGCTGGGCTTTGACATGAGTCTGACATTTGCCAGCACACGAAACTTAGACCTTAACGGGGCTTGATGCTCCTCGTTGCTTTACCTCGGTTTTTCTGGGGGTTTCCCATCTCTTACCCATGCACAATTAAATTGAGAAGTTCACAAAAATATCATGCGTAGTAACATAAAGATGGTCCACATATAAACACACACAGCAAACTTCATGCTCAGTGGAACATCTTAAATGTAAAGTTCTTTAAAGTAAAGTGTTAACATGTTTTTTTTTATTCAAAGGAATGTTCACAGGTCACTACACTGACATAAATTCATATTTCTTTTCTTTTAATTTATTACACCGTGTAATGGAACTATTAATTTATCAATTATAAAAATAGTAGTTTATTTTCTGTTGATTAAGTCAAATAATAAACTAATTGTCTCACCTTTGTGTCTGAGACTTAGTTCCTCATATTTAATCAAATGCATATTACAAAAAGACTCTATTTTCCCAACATACATTAAAACACATCCGTAGCTTTCATTATTCTATGCCCCTCTGAATTCCTGAGTAATATTGAGAACAGTGACTCCACTCCTCTCCAGGCTATGTGAGTGTACAACTGCTTTGTGTGCTTGATGCCGGGTAATTGCAGTCAATTTCAACTGGGAAAAAAAATATCATTCTAACGCCTTTCTTTCCTAACACCCAGAAGGCAGCACTTTCTATGTGTAAAGTATCCGTCTCTCTGACATTTAGATTTGCCTTTTAAAGATGACATTTTTCATAACTGGCATTTCTTCATATGTTTTCTAGAGGAGACAAAATTATTCTTTTACATCCCAGTGTTCAAGTGTGTTATTTGTGCAACCCTAAGTTGTTTGGTTGTTTGGCTTTACTTTGTCATATTGATTTTATTTCATGATGCACTAACATCGCTGTCATTGTCTCATATCAGTGTATGACAATTTTTCCTGCATGAACATCATCTTGTCACGCTCACATGTTCTAAATTATATGCATGTTTTAATAATGCTGCAATTTTCTGTTGAAAATGAAGGGCAGGTTTGTGCATGAGTTCCCATTTCTCAGCTGCGTTGATGGGGGCCGAGACACGTGGAATGCAGGATTCATCTGCAGGAAAAAAACACACAAAGTGCATATTTGTCACATTTTCTGTATCGGTATGATTCACATGAAACACATATAAACTAAATAGCAACAGCTTGATAGGTCCGGGCGGGCGGTTAATAGTTTTTTGTTGTCTGAGGGAAGATTAATGCTGTACTGAATGCATCGAGGAGATGTGCTCATCTTTGAATTACTGCAGATATCCAATTACTGCACTCTGGTGCCCCGCAATGAACCTTTATCCATTCTGCAAACGAGCATGCTATCCCTAAATAATTTCCTCAACAAAGATGGTGCTGCACATTATGAAATATTCAAAACTCAATTTTCCTGCTCTATCAGACTTTGGAAAGATCCATAATTACATGATAATCCACACTCTAATTCATTTTGGGTACTTCGGGATTTTTAGGTATCTTTACAGTACAATGTTAACTTGTTGAAATATGGGATGAAGCCTTTATGTATCATTGTTTAGGGAATTATGTAAGTCAAACTTACTTATCTTTAGTATCGAGTTACTGCAGCCAGACAGGTGATACGTTGTCGGTTATTGTCAGACGGACTAAGAATATTGTACATGAATGGGCACAGAGACCAGATAAAAAACAGTTATTACAAAAGATGTCATGCTCCTTGAGATATAAACTTTCCTCAGAAGTTGTTAATATCTTCTAAGAATGACGTATTTATGTTTAAAAAAATAACGGCATCACATTACATGTAATTTGACACACGGTAAAATAATACAAAATATTAGAACAGTACTAGAAACCAAAAGGTGTGGAATGGTTTGACCTGCTGGGCAGAAACGGAAGTGGGGCTGGAGTTCAGTGAATGTGCAGCACACAGTGAGATGTGTCAGACTGGCATTTTAAAGGTGAACTAGATGAAGAGCTGTGTTTCATAACGCGCTGGCTTCACATCTACTGTGTAGCTGTTGCCACATATTTGTAGAAGTTTATAATGTATAACACAATTTAGACAGCACGGTGTCACTGTGAGACATTTAAGAAAGTGGGCCATAAAAAAATGCCTTAGCCTCTGGCTCTAAAACCAATACAGTTAAATGGAGCCGCTGACATTTTAGTATTGTAATATTGTTAGTCAGCCAATGCATGTGTGTTGCCTATGAGGTAGAGTGTGTCAAAACAGCTGTCAGTCACTGCGACAGAACGCTTGGCACGGCGACAGTAATGACGGCCTTGTTAAAATGTGATAACAGCGCTGAGCTTAAAGGCCAAAGCTGTCACAGCGGAGGAGAGAAGGCAGGGTGGAGCGGCGTGCTGGAGGAGGCTGCTGGAGTTCACAGATACACAACACCCCCACAGAAGTGCCATGTTACACGGGTCTCGCTCTCGTATTGCTTTTTCAGCTCCAAGTGGATTTAATGTGGCATATAGCCAACACAGGATTCCTAATGTCAATGTGAGAACACATTTGTAAAACGTGAACCAAATATAAAAAAAACAAATTCATGTTTGCATAAGTAATTACAGCCTTCAGCAAAACTCACCTAAATAATCACCGGTATCAAGACTCACGACAACGCCAAAGGAGTTACAAGCTACTGCATGCTGTGCATCGAACTATGGAAGTGGCCATTTGGAAGAAAGTTCTGCGGTTTGATGTTACCAAAATGCACCTGTTTAGTCATCAGACTAAATACCTCTCTATCTACTGTATCCATGTATAACTATCTATCTATCTATATCACATAAAATGAAATTCACAAATGCACTAAATAAAGAGGCTGCGATGAACTTTAGTACACATCAATCTGTTGTTAACAACATTTGTCATTTCCCTCTGCAAAAAAAGACATATTTGCCAGTATAATCAAACCCGGATGCTCCTCATTTTCTCCACACTATTTTGTGATGAATTCCCATCTGCAAAGTATTTCTGAATACTTTGCCCAAGGAGGTGTAATTTAAATAATATCAGTCACTGTGCTGCTGCCAGAATAAGAATTATGTCCGGACTAATATCTCAACTGACACGCAGCAAAGGAAAGCCTGAATAACAAAAATGCAATGATTCACCCAACGTTATTATCATCCTAATTATAGTGAGGAATATAGTCACTTTCCCTGCTTAGATTCAGAACAAATGTGCAACATAATCAGTTATGTTAATTTTGTTCTGAAAGGTTGACTATCATTCATTTAAAGACTACAACAGAAATGTTTAATGGTGCAGAATTAGCAGAGACATTCGGTAAAATGAGGCCACAAACTAAAACACATACTCAACAACACCTTCTCCCTGGTCCCATCTAAAGGTCACACGAACCATATAAATATTAAACATTCATAGCAAATTTACAATCGTATGCAAACTAAAGCACACACTAAGAGCCTGCCCATTCTCCAGACACATTCTCATAATTAGATCACTATAACACATTTAATGAGACCAATCAGCACCGAACACTTTTACCTCCAAGGTCTCAGTCATTCACAGAGGCACTTCTCGGTCATTCTCCATTCATTTTCACAGTGTGTTCTCGGGGTCTCGGCGGTGTCGCTCCCCAGTGACTCCGTACCTGCAAGTACGCTGCACTTGGGGGGCCCTAATTAGATTCTCATGTGTATTTAATGGACTTAATTCCTTTTATCCTAGAAGAGAGAGCGCCCGATGCTGCAACCACTGAAGGGAGCTCCCACCACACACACGAGTCACCTCGCAGAGGAACTTGTGCATAACATGTGTAACGTGTTTTTGTGCATGCGTGTGTGTGTGTGTGTGTACATGCACTCAACAGGACACAAAGCTGAAGCGACCTGCAGCAGAAAAATGTTTACACAGTCACCTGGACATGTATGTCTTTATTCTTTGGACTGGCTTTACTTCCAATTTTGTGGGGAACCTACACACCTGTATACATATTATAATCAACATAAAAAGAAATACTAAAATCAACAATTCTTTAAAAGGGAGGTTCTGAATAGTGCTATGGCCGGTGTCTTGTTTGGCCCCTGCAATGTCAAACTCTCTATAAGTCTTTAAAAGAGTTTCATTTTAACTCCCAAAAGAGAAATCGACTTATAAATGGACTTATTTGGAATGTATGAGCAGGGCAAGGCCATAACAAAAATTCATTGTAAGTGTTCATTTTTTCCAGCAGACTTCTGAAACTATTTTTTAAGTCTTAATAACACAGTGAGTCAAGGACAAAAGCCAAATTATATCCGATTTCTTAACTCTAAACAAAAAATTTATAAAAGGTTCTGTCAATAATTCTTAATTGATTCTAATTCTACGGGTAGTAGAATCTATCTATAATATAAACTGTTCACGTGTAAGTGTATCAGGCCAATGGGAACTTGTCTCTTCAAAGAGAAGAACAGCTGTCAGAAGAGACAAAGAGATGCACGTAACAGATGAACTGGGACTGTTGTTGGTATATGTGTCTTAAACACTCACACGAGGACACCCACGCTGGTGTTTTAATGAGGACACACATCTGGACCAATCTCCCAATGCGGGGCTGTGATGCATGTGACCCCTGTGGTGAGCCCTTGCCCCCAACCCCACCAGGACACATAAAGCAGTAGCACAGCCCCTGTTAAAGGACTGCATGCGGAAATAAATCGGTGCTGGCGCTTCTTAACTGTCCAATTTGCATTGCCCCTGCACAAAGAGGCTAACGATGTTTTACAAGACAAACATTCACAAACCGCAAATATTCATGCGGGAAGACGAAAAGGAGGCGCTTTACTTATTACACATGTTCTTAAGCACACGACAGTATGTCTTTGTGTGTGCATCAATCCGATTTAACCCCGGCTGATGGGACTTCATCTTGAATACTAAAACAGAAATTGCAAAACAATCTGACACAATCTTTGGGAGAGAAGTGTATGACTTTTGGAAGATAGTGAAACACAAAGACAGTTAATATGGAAGCAGTGAGACTGCCGATGGGAAAAGGAAAGATGAAGCGGGCGGTGAGATGAGAGTCGGGTGGTTTTATCTGGTGGGCAGGGAGACGGTGGCGGGAGGATCTGTCTCTGTTAGAGGGAACACGGCCCTGTTATTAAAGCCATTCATCACTGGCTGAATATTCTGCCTTTAATAGGCTCCGTCGTTAATTACCCAACTTTGTCAAGATAGGGAGTCAGGAGCTCGGCCCGCAGACGAGCTCACAAGTGCACACTGATACTTGAACACATCGGCAGATGATGGGAAACATTTTTATGGAAGCGGTGTCAGGGGAAGGTACACACACACACACACACACACACACGCTCTTTTACAAAAAGTAAAGGGTTTACATTCAACAACAGTAACACCGATACAACCCTTGAAAATGATCAGTTCAGCTTTTGTAAAAGCTGTCAAAGAAGCTTTCATTCAACTCTATTGTCATTTTGTGAATCATAGATTGTGAGTTGTACTGGATTAAATTGGATTACATTGCACAGATTCCGACCTTCCCTACGCGTGATTGTGTCTACGGTGGGACAGAAAAATATGGTCAATAAATTACATAATTGATTGACAGGAAACAAATTAAAAGCAATTTTGATAATTGATTGAAAAAGAAAAACCCGACTGCAAAAATGGGCAGAATTCATTGGTTGTAATGTCTCAAAGTGAACTAATTGCTGTTTTCTTTTTGTTTTCTTCAGTGGTGGAACGTACCAAACTTCTCAGGTACAGAATTGAGATGAATATAAACTTTCTTTCTTCATACTGCAACAATTTAGTTTGAGATACATTATGTTTAATAACTTTTGGTTTTATTCAGATTTCTTCATGGAAAACGTATCATCCAGTTATGAAATTATATTTTATACAAGAGTATAAAGTAAATATTAATGAATGCATTTATTCATAAATGAATTGTTCCCTTTTCTGTTTGACAAGTTCTTTCACCATGAAAGTCATTTATAATATCTTTATATTTGAGGCTTCTTAGCACTCTGGGAAACTGTGATTGGCATTTCACATTATTTTTTGACATTCTCCAAACCGCAAGATTAATTAAGCAAATTAACAGCAGATGAATTGCTAATGGATCTAATCATTAGTTGCAGTCTTAGAACTACATTAATGTGTTGTAAAACCCAATGAGGTCTGATCACCTTCATGCTTTATCCAGGTGCGTCCACTCGTTTCAACACAGGCAGGGACCAGGTAGCGTTTTATAGGCTTTATAGTGTCATTTTAGCTTACAGTAGAACTCTATGTCAACAACAACAGAGCGCGGCAGTGCTCTTCACGCGCCTTTTAGAAGTTTCTCTAGTGGGAGCTCTCTGTGTCGCCCCACTCGTCTCTTTTATCCCTAATCAGACTCTTTTGTGAGGCTTTTATAATTAGCCACTTAACTATCCGGCAGAATGGAACTGTGGCTGTAAAGCATTTACAAGGCTCCTCGACAGGACACACGCCAGCACCTTTTGTTTAGCAATTAGTTTGTCTGCGAGGGACAAGACAAATAGGCTGGCAGAGCGTCTGGTTGCATCTTCCTACTGCCTGAGAGGGAGAGAGAGGAGAAGAGAGGCAGAGGAGGAGGAGAAAGAGCTTCTGAGCCATTCGGCAACAATGAGTGTCGTACCACAAGGATTCGCTACAAGGGGCTGTAAAGTTTGCAGTCAGAGGAAACTAATGTGGAAATGAATAAAGCAGCTCTGACAAATATGATGATAAGAGACTCAGAGAGGACTGTGTAATAGGCTCCTATTTTTCGCACACTACTGATTAAGAACCGGCTAAGTGTCTGTAGAGATTCCCATGTGCACAATGCAGCTCGGGCAGAGTTTAGTATGCGTCCCAGTAGGGTTTCCTTTAGTACCCAGTCATTTACATTGTAGTTATCTGAAGACGGAAGGATTGCGAGGCGGTGTGACAACCGCTCCATTGATCCCTTTGGCCTGATTAGCTCACCAGTGTACCGTCAAAGCAAACTAATCAGATACATTGATCATGGAATACGTTTTAATGCTTCCCCGGGCAATAATACCATTTTTTGAAAGTCAAATTACTGGTTAGTTATCTGTGCAGGTGTGATGCTATTTGGGATTTTCCTGTAAGATGTCAGTATAAGTCAATGGCTCAATTTTAAATTCCATAACAGGAATACAGTAACAGCAGTAAAATGCCTATTTAATATCCATAACCTAGATTTTTGAGATTCATATTGCTGATGGGTGTTGCTCACTTCCATTATGCTGGCTTCATGGCAACTTGTCTGCCACTTTCCCGTTTGTCCAGGAGAGGTTGCTGTGTTCCCTGCATACAATGAGAGGTGGATGGGCCTGTCACACCCCCAAGAAGAGAGAGAGAGAATCAACCAAATACTTTATATTAAATTAAAGATCCATTGAAAGTCGACTCCCTCATTTTACTCCGTCAACAGAATACATTTAAACAAAACAGACACTGAACACATCAAAAGAAAACACGAGTACAATAATAAAGTCAGAACTGTGGAACAAAATGTGTAGTAATATCTGAGCCAGTGTTGTCGTCGATTTGTTGCCCTGACAGCCAAATTGGACCCACAAAGCAGGATCTAAATGAGGAAAAAACCTTTTGGTTGATGGTCGTCAGCGGGCAGCGCCTCCACGCTGAGCACACACTAATTGATTATAGATGTCATTTTCATCACTGACAGTAGAGGATCCATACATTGATTAGACTTCTATTATGGCTAGGCCAAGTAATTGTACTGCGATGCCTATTAACACACAATTACACAGCTCTGGAGAACAGTGTTTAGCTTGTTGACTCACACGTGTTCATATGTCTAATCCGCGTTCCAGAGACACATCACCTGCCCTTTGAAGGGGGATTTGAAAGAAAGACAGCTGACTTCTTCAGAGTCAAATACTCGTCACCCCATTTACACCTGTATCTAAACAAGAGTTTGAACAGATGCAAGCGATCGGGTGTCTCTCTGAGACCTGTGCTCCCGTGACGCCGGTGATCAAACGCTGCAATGGCGTAACATCCCTTCCTGTCTGTCACACCCTCAGGCTTGACATCAGCAGAGCGCCTTGCAGCTGCCAAATGTTCTCACGACAAAGGTAAAATGCCTCCATTAATGTCTATTGCTCTTTTTTGTCACTATTCTGCCCCGGCTGTAACTGCTTATCGTATCTTTTGATTTCTGCAGGATAAATCCACTTAGTTGGTTGAAAGGTTTTAACCAGCGGTGATATTTGATCCAGAATAAACTGAAGGTTCCTTCTCTGGTGGTTTGATTCAAAAGTATTTGTGCATTAAGTTACAAAGATTTTTGAAATGATATATAATGTCATGTTTCAAAGACCAGAGATGTGTGATAAGTTGGAACCGTGCACTGACATCAAGACCTCAACATGAATTTTGCGTCACCAGGATAATGTGTACAATGACTTGTATCCCCTTAAGCCAAAGCGTCCTCTACTTTTAAATCCTTTAATGTGGGATGTAGTTCGGATTTCCGTCTTTCAAAGGGAGGAATCTGTCTCAAAATAGTAATGACTAGAAGCTTCTCTGAACAAACAAATACAATTGTGGGTAGGAGATTATGTTTTGGCCTCTGTGCTGTCCCACTAACCGCCTCAGGGCAGCTCATGCTTCTTCTGCAACCCCTTCGTTGGGTCTCGACCCGCCAGTTTGGAACCGCTGCCCTGGACGGTGTCCACTCAAGTGAACGGTAGCGCTTCCAGTCGTGTTTTTAATCTTCTCGACAGTTTATGTCTCACCCGTCCGTCGCCTTTTAACGGGGCCTCATGCATGACGGCGTGTGACTTAAAAGCCTGCGAGTCAGACCTAATAAGCCAACGTCTAATCAGACAAGTCCCCGGCGCGAGGGCACAAAGTGGCTTGTGGGGAGCAGTAGAGACCTTCCCTGTGGTTGACTCAGCAGAGGAAGACAAAGACTTAAAAGCAGATGACGACTCGGTCTGCGCTGCGGTCACGTCGCTGCACAAACTTCTGGGCAATATGAACCGATGGGCCAACGGCACGTGAGCTTATTTTACTACAAACACGACTTCAAACGACTAATTTGAAGGAGCAAGCTTCTCCTTACTATTTAAATAATCTCCTCTTTCTAAATTCCTGTGTTCCTGTCTCTGTTTCCACATCTGTTTAACAGTCCCCCTGTTAATCATTTCTGTAGTGTTGCCTTTTTACTGGACCTGGGAGACCCAAACCCTGGTGTACCTGTTTGGAGCTTGATTAACACTGCATTTTAGCACACACACACCATTCAGACCCGGCGGAGGAAGCTTAGAGGGGTTGTTTGCTGAAGCCTGTGGTACGGGACAGATGGAGAGGTGATAAATGGGGAGGAGGGATGGTTATCACTCAATTCTTGTTGGCTTCATTGTGCAGAAATTGGTCCAACACGGACATGCCGAGTGAGAAAATGGGTTTCTGAGGCAGTGTTTAATGGTGGGGGGGGGGGTCTAAGGGGAGAAGAGAGCGCTTGAGTCGACGGGACAGGACAGGACGCCAGATAGGAGAGGAGGAGACAGGAGGAGGCAGAACGGCAGTGCAGCCGCGTCTCCTGACGCTGTCAGTCCCTGAGCACTAGAATATTGAAAAGCTTTTGTTTTGCCTAGTTAAACATGCACTGATGTGACACAAACTGTGAACAATGCCATTTCGCACGCACAGGAATCCTGTCTATATAATTCATGATGGAGTGACGATTGAAACGACGGCCAGCAGTTTGCTCTCAACACTATACAGCGGCTGTTAAGAAACATTCAGCTGTGTAAATGTGTTAACAGTGCTAAAATGAACATGTGTTTGACCTGTCAATTGTGATGATTCAAACTTGTATGAATTTGTATCAACTCATTAATAATAACCAGCCTTTAGCCCGAGGGTCTCGTGTCTGCTTCCATGTGACATCGAGCGGCTAACTAGTGAATTGATTGTCTTGGAAAAGTTGAAACTTTAAAGCTCATTATGACATTCTTCCCCAAACAGTGGCACATAATCATGAAACTCAGTTAGATAGAAGTATGTATGTTTATACAAGTTATCATTAGAGCAGACGGCGTTCTCACAAAGCAATGTGAAAACAAGTCGCTGTCCAGAAAACGCTACTTAATTTATGTCTACATCAACATGTAGTACGTCACTACGGAAGGAGGCAATGAAGTTGGTCACTATCTGGAGTTTACTGATGTCTTTTCTTGACACCTGGGACAAGATAAATGAGTGGGAGACAGACCACTTATTGTCTTATTGCAGGGCAGTAAATTGGGTCAACACTACAGAAATGTACAAGGAGTACGTGAACACTTAGTAGTATTTTATTTTCAATTGTAAAATGTTCTTAGAAAAAAAAATAGATTGTAGGATTTACGTATACTGGTAATGCAAATACAATGTATGAAATCATAGCTCACCTGTGAAATAAATAACGTCCCAAGTGCAGGAATGCGCGTCTCGGCCGGCTTTGTCCAATTTGCTGGTTACTTGAACCCTAAAAACATGGATTCAGCAAATACACAGTAATTATTATTAAGAGAGACACACACACACACACACAACGAGAGAGAGGCTTGGAATGCCATGAGCATGAATTATACATCCCTCTAGAGGATTTTCTCTTTGGCTTTCTGCCTCATACCCTCTTTTTTTAGCAATTGTATATTATATTCTTGTAAAATCAACATCATCATATTATTATATATTATATTATACGAATATACGTCAGCATAAAAGGTTTTAACTGATCTGCATTAAAGACATTTGAGGAGGAGTTACAGCAGATGTGTGATGAATGCAGTGTTATGCTGTCATGGTTACCTCGATGCCCCGAAATACAGTTTCTTTTCTGTCTGCTCGAGTAAATTAAATCAATACCTGTTTTATGTCATTCAGGTAAGAACAATTCTGTTTAAAATCTCTTATTTTAGAGTATAGATACTAATATATATATATATAGAGAGAGAATTCTCTAAGTCCCTTATGATGAATGAATCATTTTCCATCACTGTGGGGAAACCTGATTTCTACTGACATTCAACGGACGTGTTTCCAGAGGAAGCCGAGGTATAGGTTAGTAAATTAAACTGTGGCAGTACACATTCCCTGTATATGTGAGTGTGCATGTGTGCGACAGATAAAACAAACCCAGGGACACGCCAACCATAATTGTGCAGGTGGCATTTTAGAAATACTCACACAACAGGGGTCAATTTCTCTTCAGGTCACTGAGAATGACATCATCAAACTACTATTAACTCTGCAAACAATCCTTGCACTGCTGCGTCTGTATTGACGGTATATTCCTTCAAAACAAACGGCAGGCTCCTGGCTTTGCCCTCAATCTAAAACCATAACCTCGAAGTGAATTACAGAGAAATGTCCGCCGCCTAGGAGCGACACCGAGGAGAGGAGAACTAAAAACGACACGGCAAACAAATCTGAGCAACCACTGCCCCCCCCCCCCCCCCCCCACCAGTCCTCCCTGTTCTGTTCCTTCGGTAGGCTTATGCTCTTGTACTATATCTGTCTGCAAGTACTTTCTCTCTCACCTACACATAAACGCCATGTCCAGCGCAACGCACGCACGTATGATAGCGGGATGAACCACAAAGAGCTTTGTGTCACTTCCACTAATGAATACAAGCGGTGTCTCATCGGTTTAACCTGTTTGCTGGTCTTTTAAACACACAGGGAGCGAGTTTGGCAGCACGCCTCGTGAACGTGACCTCTTCTGCGTGGCCTTGTTTTAAGATGGGAGCTCCACAGAGGCGCAGTAAGCCCACGAGGGCAACGCGTGTATTGACATACAAACATGAGGAAAGCGTCCACATGCAGTCCACTGTTTTTCTGTAATAATAGCTAGCAGCCCTGGCGTTAAATAATTAATGCTGTCCATCCAATACAAAGTGGACGGCGTGCAGACGGCACTCCCCTGCTCTCCATCTCATTCTCTCTCGCTCCCCCGATAGACACGCCGCGCATGACTGGGCCTATTTATGTTTGTTTGTAATAATCGGCCTTTACTACATGCTCACATCGACGAAGCAGTAAGGATATTATATATTAATACATCCCTCAAAAACGGAGGTAACAAAGTGCCCGACAAGACAATAACAATTTGATGAAAACTGGCCGTAACGAGACTATAACTCAAACCACCAACAGAGGCCAGATGCTCACATCCAATCGGACTATCGCGCTTCTTTTTTCAAATCAACTTTGCTGCACTGCTATAATTAAATGTTAAATTAACCTTTTTCACATATTCACATATGACTTCTTCACAAGGTTGCTATCAAATTTGAGAGGAAAATATCTCAATAATGTTTTCTTTCTTAAATTTAAAAGCATTTCTTCAAATAAATACAATAATATAATTTTTTGGGGATCAAAATTATCATTGAAAAAATTGACAGGCCCACTTAGTAGAGGAGAACATATTCAGTGAAACGACCTTTGTTGAGGCCAAGGTCGGTAATGAAAGGGGTAAAAATTGATCCTAATGAGTGAACCAAATCATAACGATTTGTTGCCTCGACGTGGCCTCTCATTGAGCACTTCTTGTTTTTCTCTGCTGTTGTTACAAGAAACAATCTTTTTTTGGCATTGCAGTGCAATAAAAGCACAGAGGCACATCGAAGGTTATGGCAGGAGCAGTCACATGATCAATGCCCTCTCGACCCTCCTCTCCTTGCCCCTGCCACCACCGTTCTTCCTTTCTCCCCTCACCACCTTTCCTCCCAATCAATTAACTTCCCCAAGTAAACAGATCCGTCCCCACGCTCGCTGCTCCCTCCTGTAACCAGATACTCCTCCTCCTCCTCCTCCTCCTCCTGCTGCCTCTCCTCTTCGTCCCAGCCAAATCAGAGAGAGGAACCCGAAACCCCTCTGCCAGTGTGTGTCGAGGTAAGAAGGCTAAATAAAGACCGATGACATCATCTGCATATTCTTCATCATCATCCTCACAACTGACATCATGACCTCTGAATGGATCAGGGATGAAACATACAGCGGTTCCGTATAAAAATGTAACACATTGTAGCACTGTTCTGGAAACAGTAACAATATTCTCAACTTTTTCAATATTAAGAAGCCCACTTGGTTTTTAGCTGACTGACCTTTCGTGTTTCACTGCAATCAACGGATCTGAAATGCTTTAACAAACTGTTCTTGACACACGACAATCGCACAGCACAGCTGGCACCGTAGCAGGCCTCTAGGAAAGCACAGACATGTTGATCACCGCAGCAGAACGGACTTCTTCTATTTTATTTACACCTCCATCTGGAGAGCCAGTCTGTCCAGCCAGGCTGCACAAACAATCATGCAAGAGTGTCCCGTTTGTTTATTAATGAAACAGCTCCTTGCTCTACTCAAAAATAACAAGTGTTGAGACTTAAGCGGGTGCCATCTATACTTAGAGTTTTATTTTAGACGGATTTATTGTCCCCCTCTACATTAACATGTTGAGAGTGAGGAGCCTATGCTTAACATTTACAAAAAATGTACTGCAGTGTTTTGCAGAGGGAAAAAAATAACCTCCACATAAACCCACCTTCACATTATCTCGTCGATGAACTGGGTGACTACAAGAGGGAATTCCCATGAGTCCTTGAACACAGAATTGTTCATTCTTGCAACACCCCAGCCACCGAGAGTTGAGATGCAGGCAGGACCAATCCATATCTCCCGTGACCCACAGCAACATGTCGTTATGCTTGCTAATCAGATTTAGAGACAACAAGTGAAAGGATGGCCTCTCTGGGCCGTTTGTGTTCACAAATGGATCTGCTTAATATGGGAGATTAATAGACTGCTATCTAATCTTCCCCGTGATTGAAACTATGATCTGGTTACAGAGAAACATGATGGATGTTGAGGAGGTGGAACAGGAGAGTCATATTAACCCTTTCAAGGTAGAATGCAAGCTTGCTTTGCACGTTATTGACTGTTAAAAGACAATGCAGAGCAGCAATCACAATAATGAAGGTGTCTGCAGGGCAATTGGATTATTTGCAGCGGTATGCAAAGCCGCGTCGTTCAGCTCCCAGCTGTGTCGGATTCTAATCTAACGTAACTCTCAGAGGTTGTAAAGAAAAAAGAGTGTTCTTGTCTTGAGGATTTTATGTGTTGTATGCCCCACTTCTAATTTTAATTTAATTTAATAAGCAATAATTGTATAGATCATTTTTCTTTGCATGGCGATACTAGCTCTTGTTACATCAGGAAAAATAAATCATGCACAATGATGTATTATTTTTATCTTAATTTCACTTTTAAATATTGCACAGTACATTAGCTCAATCTTAGAATTATCACACTGCTAATTGGTTCAGAACAACAACAAAATTGAAAACATTCTTGATTAGATCCTTCTGTTATTCTTACAAAAAATGTTACCTGCAAAAAAAAGACATTGCACAGAAATCTGTTGCAGTGTCATTGGAGAGATGAGTGTATAAAATGACGTTTGATGGCTCTAAAGAACAAGATTTTCTTTTGCTATAATGGAATTCTCCACCAATCGTCTCAGTTGTTTTATGTTAAACAGGTTCAAACATTTTCAAAAACCTTGATGCATTTGTGGTGTTTGAAGCTCCCTGAACAAGGAAACGCTCTCTCTCCCCGGGTTGATATAAAATTGTTTCCCCAATCACTATGTGAGTGATGATGACTCTCTACTTTGTCCGTACAAACAGCGACCGAAGACGTCCTTGAGAGACGGATAATATCCACGAGTTCTTGGACCGATCAATAAAGAAACACAGAGATATTTATATGATGTGTTGAAACAAGAACTATTTGAGCTGTTGACTGGAAATATTCAAGTCAACAGCCAGAGATTTGATTTGCTTAGTTGACATGCTTCTGTACTTTCCACCACTTTCATGACCCACATTTTTTACATTTCTAAGGTGATTTCAAGCAGAGATCATTAAATGAAAAAGGGAGACCAGCGCCCCTCAAACACGTTACTTCTGCAGGATGTTCTGCTGTCTAGAGAATAAACAGATGAATGTTTGGGTGTAGCACCGTCATCGTTGGACCCCGTGAAGATCACAGAGGAAAGCTGTTGTCCCCGACAGGCGCTTGTTAGTCGCTACAGAACCATAATGACAGATGCCTCACAGGCAAACTAATTATCAGGTACTTAGCAGTCCGGACCTACAATACATCTCTCTCTCTCTCTCTCTCCATCACTCGCTCTGCATCTCCTTTTATTTTCTCTCCCCCCAGTTTCTCTCCCCCTTCTCTCTGTTCTCTCCGGGAAGCAGCTGGGGAAACTGGCCTTAAGCATATAACCATATGCCAGATATTTTCAGGGAAGGTGCGCCTTTCTGCCTGTGTATGTGTGCAAAAAGCCAGCAGGGGGAGGGGTCTGGATTATAGTAGAAACGTACCACGGTGTAACAGCTAAGTAGGACATTTATCAGTGGTTTTGCTTCCCTTGTTGTGCTTGTGTGTGAGTTGCTGAGTTTCCTCTCCATCCCACAACTAAATGCCTTCAACAGAATTTCTGTCACTTTCAAACACACACACACACACACACACACACACACACACACAGATAAGCAAACTGTATAGGCAGACTGCTGAGAGGGAGCTGCTGCTGACACTGACACAGCGTGCTCATTAGACGGGTTCTTTTTGGATGGAGGCCAAATATCTTCAGGTCATAAACCCACTGATGTAACATGCGATGTATGTCACTGATCTGGGAAAGGGTTCAAAAATGACCAGCTTGTGTTATCATTTACCCTGAGCACGTCACATTTAGCTGCTGAATACAAAGAAACAGCTTACAGTAAAGACATTAGGCTGCCACGGCGAAAGCATCGCCAGCGCATAAGACCAGCGTTATGTTGGTTGGTTTTCTCTGTCTGTTCTGAAATGGAATTCTCCACCCGGCCTGTACCGTGCGACTACAGTGACACTGTATAGCTCGCCGGCTCCCCACCACTACTTTACTTACTTAAACTGAACTAACGCTGCAAGGTCTTGCATCTGGCATTAGTTAATAATTTGTTATTTGTTAGTAAACAATTTTGTTTTCGGTGTCTTGTTGGTGCTCAGTGGAGCTACAACCAGGACATATTTGGCAAAGCACTAAGCGCATAGTCCCTAAATATCCACCAGCCTGAAGTCTTATTCCAATGTTTTCTGTATTAAACAAACAAGGTATAGCGTGTCAACTTGTGAGTCTTAGTGACACCGGTGGGTGGACTCGTTATCAGGCTAGCTGTCTACACATTTTGTTTTTAGGGAAGATTGACTAAATGTCTCCGGGTGTTTGCTTCAAACTAATGTGAAGGAAATGGCATTGATCTTAAAAGGAACTGAATATGTGTATTTTTCAAAATGTCTAACTATTCTGTTAGAAAATGAATCTCCAGCCTGTACTCAAAGAAGCTTTTCAGCATCTGCAGTCCCACTAAATGAATGTAATAGTTCCACATACAGATGATTATACCTATTAGTTTCTCTTTATCATCTATATTTATTGATAACTCTCAAACACAGGAGTCCTTTTAGTGTCATTTGGGGGTAGATCCTGCAGCCTCCTTCTTGCCCCCCCCTCCTCTCCTTTTCCTGCACACGTTTACCCCCTCAGGCTACGAGTAAAGAGGCAGCTTCCATCTCTCATTAACCTACTGGTTGAATAAATCAAAGTGCAGGCCAGAGAGGAGCACCCCGGCCTCGGACATTCAGATAAGAAGAACACCGAGCTCATAGCCTACAGCTCAGTGATATATAGATCTGCACAGGCTAATAGCAAAGTATTGACAGGGAAATGGTGTGCTTATCCTGCTCCTGCATGGTCCCCAAAGCAGATGGGATACACTTTAGGGAAGAAGAGGAGGGGGATGAGAGGATGAGGTAGAACTGCACTGGCACAAATTGGAGTCTTTATACCTTTATTTCAGCAAATTTGTCTTAGTTTGAGTCTTCAAACACACAACAATGGGTTTCAGCTTACTCTGTGCGTTTACGCTAGACTGGTTCTGACTTTCTAAACAGCCAGCATTGAACGTCTACCTCACATTCATTTTGAAAATGCTTTTGAATTTGTTTTCCTAAATGCGTTTTCGTAAGTATTTCATTGCCCATTTATTGACTTGTAAAATTCTTTAAAAGGGAACAAAAAAGTTCAAGAAAGCATACTGCAGGATATTTTTCAACTCACTTTCCATGTTATTCCACAGAGCTGTATTCTTCATGCCTGCACCCAGAGCCAGAACAATTCCAAATACGCAGGCTGCAGCCAGCGATACTTTCCCCTGACTGGAAGCAATAGATCAAGATGTAGGCCGCACTCCCATTGGTGGAGTTTTTAATGCTGGAGTCAGTAGGTTATCGCTGTGGGACCTGCAGCACCTTGTTCTAAGTGCCAGCTTTATCACGCACAACCAATTCTTACTGCGATGTGTCTGTGGATGCAGTAGATGGGCCCTAATGGCAACACTTCATCAACCTCAGGGAAGATGTACAGAGAAACTGCAGCCTCTGATGTCAGATAAAGATGTTGATGCTCTTCCGTTGCTGGACCACCGGGAATAATTTGGTTTAAACCCGCAGCGCACCATCGCTGTAGTAGTTAGGAGCTTCCAACTGTCAGCTGACGTTCAACAATGCTGAGCCCGTATGACGTGCACATACAAAATGTACTGTATGAGCTCAGAGTGTCTCCGTATTTCACACCGTGTCCTCAAAAGAATCCTACTGCAGTGATATTGAAGAGGCAAGCAAATTATCCTGGTTCGGTTATCTGGAGACAAAATACTGCTGTGCTGCCACCAGGGGACAGCCAGGCTGACTACGATTGATTAAATGAATGCAGGATTGAGTTTTATAATGACTGACCCCCCCCCCCCCCATCGCCAAAAGCAGTCCAATAGCTTACACCAAAAGTCAATCAGATTATAATAACGCATGAGAAGAAGAATGCTCGAGCGCTCATCCGAATGCTACTTGGTGCCTTTCATATTTTACCGTAGTTGTGCCTTTACAGTTAAAGCTATGACATTTTATCCTTACTCTGAGTCAGCATTTTTGTGGTGGTTATGTTCATTTAAGGATGGAAAACAATGCACTGACAAACCCCTGATATTGGCAACTCTGGAATATAATGAGCATGCATCTGCATCAATGGGCACCGAGGGCAAAGACAATGCACCATCCTGCACCGCCAAATGCCTCTGCTCCTCTAAAGGAGACCGCACTTACATCTGGACACCAAGCACTGTACCGGGGCCTGTCTATGACCATGATTACCCACTTGACATCTTTATAGTAGCATGGCAGACATCCTCTTCGGCAGAGCTAGAGAGAGGGATGGAGAATGCCAAAGTGGCCCCCCAGTGCTGGTGTGGGACATCATAGTTTTGTGTTGAAATAATTAGCCTGTTTAGCTGCCATCTGGGCCCTGGTTGCTGGCGTGTGGCACGAGCCAGGTGCTTTATGGGTAATACCACAGAGAGACATGCAGCAGATGCTCATGGGTAGAGCTGCCCACCTTGGCACAGGTCTGAAATCAGCTAAACTCTATACAAATCTGAAGTAAAAACACAAGAGGGAATACGGGCAGTACTGGTTTGAGGGCGGTTTTCTTGAAGCAATTACAGTAATTAGTCAGGACCGGGACAGTGAAATCTGGCTGAAGTAAAAACTAAATCTGAAACTTTATGATTCTGCTAAAAACCACTCAGCAAATTTGAGCTCATGTAAAATCTATGACGTTGCATTCTGCTCAGAATTGAATCTGCGATAACCACATTCTTTCCAACATAAAAAAAAGAAGCCAAATAAACCAAACAATCAACATCTTATCTTTGAAAACCAGGTGCTATTTAATTACTGCCCTGCCGCTCAAAATCGGAGGTGGTCTACACATTTTTTAAGCAGTTCAGTAGACCAGTAACTTGATAAGGCCCCTGGATTTACTCGATGAGCTAGAAAGTTCCTGACCAAGCAGCATGCATGTGGTTGCTGTTCCCAGAGGGCTGGGAAACTGTATCTGCCCCGAAGAGCATCCTCTTTGGTAAGCACTTCTTATCCAGGCCATCACTGCAGGCCTAATATCCAGTAACTGCAGCTTTATGTGCGATCCAATACCCGGATCAATCCTATGATTGCCATTAACCCCTGAGATCTCTCTCTCGCTTTCTGTCTCTCTTGTTTTCTCTGTCTGTTGGTGAATCTTTCCCGCTTTTAATGTAGCAACAGCATCATAAAATCAAGAAGGAAAAAACTGCTTGTACATATTACTCTGTAACACTTTAAATTTCTCCAATTTTCCATATTGGTAGTAGGTCAGTAGGTTTGTGTTGAATCTCAGCATAAATTGGTATTAAGATGTCTATTTCAGTGTCTTAACATGAAGCATGAAAAGGTGAATATGTATGTTAGTGTGATGCATAGGTTTGTATTTTCTGTATCTACAGTATGATTAACAATGTGTGTGTGTGTGTGTGTGTGTGTGTGTGTGTGTGTGTGTGTGTTCGTGTGCATGCATGCTGGCTTGTGCTTGAGTGTGTGTACGTGTGAAGAAAGCTAGAAAGACTGTTATAAAGATAGATGGTGGGAAGAGGAAAGAGACAGTCGGTTTGAGACTTTGTTTGAAACTCCCAATGCTTTAGGGAGTATTGTCCCATATATTGTCCCATGTGACTGAGCAGAAGAAAGATACACTGAAGCAAAGACATGGAGCTCTTTCAGAGCATTTCTCAGGCTCTCACTGAATATAAATGGGTAGACATTGAAATTAGTGCATTTCTACACTCAAATAAAAATGGTGTTACACGCAACAAAATGGGAGTTATACATCTTGTTTAGAGGCGACAGTTTCAGTGGACATTCATCAAACATGTTAAAATGTCAATATGCCTCACCGCTGAAAAATATATACAATTTAAATGTGAGATTTTAATTTTTTTTATGTCAAAATTGAATTTTAAAAATGGGGTAAAGGGTAACATAATTTTTTTGTCTTAATCACATAATTGCTAAAACTAATCTTAAAGAAATAAGAGGCTCAAACTTGCATCAAACATGTGAGCTACATCCACTCAAAATGCAAATTCCACAACAGAAATAGTCAGTTAAATACAAGATAGTCAGTGATAAACAAAGACTAAAAGTAGCATTTGTGTGCTGTAAAATTAAAAGCTGGAGAAAATCTTACTTGCGGGTAGAGAGTGAAAACATTTGTCTTTTTTCTATACAATTGCAAATGACAAATAGTGAACCACAGAAAAGTATAGCTTCCGCCTAATCAGAAGTCTGAAAACTCCCTCTTACCTTGAGTGCTTCTTTTTTTTTCCAGAGGGTCGAGACCCCGGAGCTGGGATCCGGCTGTAGAACAGGAAAAGTTGATCACATCCTCTCTTTTCCCCCCCCGCAAACGTCGGAGGCCGCGAGGCAGCTTGCAGTGGCAGACTCCCTCACATTGAGACGCATGGCTGCCGGGGGGAACTGCCCAGGCGCCCGCTCCGTCGGAGGGGCTGGTCCATCGGCCCGGCAGCGAGAGACGAGGGGACCGGCACGCGGGGAGAAGGTCTGAGCCGGAGTGGGATCTGCTTGGAGGCTTTTTTCGCTTCTCCTTTCCTGAATGAAAGCCATCCCTAAGAGTGAATGGGTAATGAGAGACCGGCTCCTGAGATTTTAGCTTTCTTAATCATGTTCATAATTAATTCAAGAACATTGATAATTTCATTACATTCTTTTTGTCTTATCAATAAATGATGTGCCTGCACTTTTGGTCTTGTGTATACGGGGGAGAGAGAGGAGGACAGGGAGAGAGAGAGAAAGAGAGAGAGGGACAAGAGAAGTAATACAGCACTAAAAGCACAGGAGATGGAAAATGATACAAACAGGGAAGTGGTAATTATAATCTTTGACCGAGCCACTGGCAGCACAATATGAAGTCAAGTGGCTACAAATAATTAATAAGGCCTCCTGGTGTCCATGTGTGTGTGGTAAGGTTGGGGAGGTGGGGAAGGAGGGCGAACAAATGTCTTTGTTGAACATCATCTTCCCACCTCCCTTTTGGTAGTTGTTTTTACAAAAGAAGAAAAAAAGCAGGACACAACTATAAAGCATTGTTGCGTTCTGACAGACGCGATGTTAAACACACGGCATGCTGCCGTCATACATGTGCAGTCACCTTTAATCCCCGTCTCTAAACCAGAGGGTGTGGAGCGCGCCTGTCTTGTAATGCCCTTCGGATCCAATAAAGGCTCAGGTTGCAGGGACATTAGTGCACTGAAGCAGTTTCCAAGACCACTCTTCTGTCCCCTCCCTCCTCTTCCCGAACCCTCTGTCCGCTGAAGAGAAGAAAGAAGACGAGAACCATGTCTTGTTAGCTTCCAGTTTCTTTGGCAGGAGGAAAAATGAGATGATGCATTTTTAATGGTTAATCTGCAGAATATTCCATAACCCTTCACCTCTGTGCACGTGGTTATGGATTCTGTGCTTTATCAATCAAACTTTCTCTTCGCGACTGAGCTGAAAATAGAATGACAACAAGGATACGGCGGAGGAGAAAAAGGATGTAATGGATATCGCTGTTTCCTAAAAATACTGTGGGGATGATGGAGTCTGAAGAAGGCTCTGAATCACGGCCTCCTCTTTTGCCCCGAAACAAGACGGGGAGATCTTAAAGCAGCCTAATCGGACGTTGAGGGATTGAGCTTTCTGTCAAAGGCCTAATCTGCAAACGGAAATAATAGAGCATGCTGTTTTTATATCAAACGTATCTGATGTGTAATCATTAATCCTTGGCAAAACAGGTGTTTCAAGCAGCATTGAGACACGTGTGGTGGGAGTTTCTCACTGAATGTCAGTTTTTGAATCAATTACCACACATGCTTTGTAGATACATCTCCCAGACGTCATTTGTGTCTAAAAATATTTGGTTAGATGAGTTTTTCCATGAAATCAGGGTAATTTGACCATATGAGCAGCGTGGCTACACAATTGCTAAAAGGCTATTTCATTTTTGCCACTTCCTAATGGATTTCCAACTTGTGACACAGTATAATATAGATTGGTAAAGCTATACGAGGCATTAGAGATTCAAGTACTTTATGTCCTATTTATTCCTTATGTGCCACATGCCCCATGTCTTGAGATATGACCAGCTCAACACAAGAAACCTTTAATAAAATAAAAAGTAAAGAGGGGAAAATAGAGATTTACAGCTGGCCATTTTGACAGTAGACTTGATATAAGGTGTTCATAACAAGTTTTGCATTTTATTCCGGGTCCCTTCACGCACGTTTTAATCATATTTTATGTGATCTATGTATGCAGCACTCATCCCCTCTCTGTCACCCAAGCTCTCCGATGTGTCCCTCTTTTAAACAGATTGCTACAATACTTGTAATGATGGTCCTTCCCAGCTGTGCTGCAGCAGGAGAGGGGAAGGGAGCAGCAGGCTATAGTATTACCATAATACCCACTCCCTCCCTCCGCCGTCCCAAGGGCCCATGTGGGGCTGCATGGGGATGTGGGGTAACTGTTGTGGAGGGGACTCAACTCGCTGCCGGTCCTGCAGGCTGTGTGTGTGTGTGTGTGTGTGTGTGTGTGTGTGTGTGTGTGTGTGTGTGTGTGTGTGTGTGTGTGTGTGTGTGTGTGACAGGGCTGAATCTGCCTGTGGGCAATGTAATAAAAGAGCCACACACTGCTGGTAGTGGTGGCGGCACTGCTGCTGCTGCTGTAGCTGCAGAGGAGGGGATAAATATAAACCAGGTCCGCATCAAGGAGACGGCCCCTCCAGTCACAGCCTGACTTACATCCTAATAATTAGGCCCCTTTCCAATAAACCAAGGATTTGTAGCCACGCATCTATTTTACTTGTGTTTGCTACTGCGGCGGGAGGGATGTTCGGTCTCTGGATGAAGCTGCAGCACTGAAGGAAAGTGGTCCAAAACGTTTGCTGAAGACTTTCAAACTTCTGAGGATGTTTTTTTCTTATCAGCATCTTATGGAATTCACATTTACATAATTAATGTAATATAACATTTTTATGTGATATAATCACTTATCTTGATGAGATGACAGTCAGGCAGACAGAATCACATGAACAAATCAAAATTATTCATGAATCCTTTCCAGTTCACGGACACGTTTGAAGCATAAACTGTATATTCGTTCTTACACACACACACACACACACACACACTTCATTGTCTGTGATAGTGGCTAATCAATATGAGGCCTGCAGGTTGCAGTTTGCACGTTATCTCAAACATTCTAATGTGCACTGACTAATCTTTCTACTCTTATAGTCGCACCCCAATATGACCTCTTTGTTTGTGTTCTGTTCCCATTTGTTAGATTTGAAATACACTATTCGATATTCATGATCCATTTATTGTCTCAAAAATGATTATTTATATTGTCGTTATGAGTAATATACTCCAATTCCAATGCTAAGGAAAATTGTTATCCTGTTAGACTGAAAAGTGTTCACTTTTTCTGTCTAATATTTGAATATATTGTACTTTTTTGACAACGTATTTTTCCTGTCATTCCCTTAAACGCAATGCTTCAAATTGATTTCTCACATTTTTTCCCCCCTCTGGCTGCCTGACTGTCATCTCATCCCCGTAAATCACATTGATGTGTGTTTGAGAATTTCTGAAAAGCACACTAGGGAAGAGAGACAAGCAGCGATAGAGAGATGATGACGGTGAGAGGGGGAGAGGGTGGGAGTGACTGTGTGGGTGAGTCAGGTAGAGAGAGGGGGAGAGAGGGGAGTTGGGTGGGGTGGCAGTCTAAGCAGGGGGGTATCAGGCTAATTAAAGCAAGCATTTGTCAGAGATTAAGCCTTAAACGGAAAAGGTCATCTGAGCACCAGAGCGCAGTGTTTCGCTGCTGTGCTCTTAGGGCAGTCTAAACCTTTCCAAGCTAAATGGTAAGGATGCTATTTGACAGAGGTGTGGGGGGTGGGAGTGGGAGGTGGGGGAAGGGAGGGGGGACCGAGAGCCCGATCGCTGGTATCACTGACACTCGGGTCATTGGTTCTTCACTGTCCATTACACATGCTGGTCAAATCTGGCAATCGGTGTCATTTAGGGATGAAAAATAAGTGCTCGGACAAGATCAATAGATGCAGCCGTCTGTACCAGCTGTGATTAATTGACTGTCACCAATTAATGACCGGCCTGTTGCAATCTTAGAGGGACAAGGGGACCTGTGGAAAATGCATTTTCTCTCGTGTATTTCAGCCTGTTATTGGTGATTCTAGAGTGAGTTTCCCCCAGTAACAAATGCATGAACCACTTCAATGCTCAATTTGTAGGTCTATATGGCACACTAGAAAGTGCATCTTGCATGAAGGGTGCTCTTTGAAGTTATTTGTGATATCGAGAGGAATACGAGCTTGAACGGGAGCTCGTGCCGCAAACGCATTCACGCCTTTTTTTTAGTTCAATCAGAATCGGTTACTAAAAATATTTGATTATTTCCTTCTTTGTAGAGTTGTTTCAGAGGTCTATATAAAACATTCTTAGTATGCAGTGATAATACGAATTAACATCAAGCAAAGATATTCAAATTGCCAATCGACTTCTCTCAAAACATTTAACTAATAGATTGAATCGTGTATATTGACTCCAAACCTTCTCATAAACCCGATGGAGCTTTGAAAAACGAGTAAGAAGAAGTGGTGGCCTGTGATGCATTTACAATTCTGTTGAAAACAACAAAACAAGTACCGGGGATGTTTTTAAACCGGGATCAGTGTCCAGGCCTTTTTGCTGGCAGTCAATTCTAATGAAATTAGATCCTGAGAAGATGTCGTGGTCTGAGATACAATAAAGCACAGTAGATGTTAGTTTGGATATGAGTAATGGCTCTGGAGGGCTAAACTGCGGTGGAGATGTAATTTGAAATATTTGTAGTGGAAATTATGCTAATATTAGATGGCTCTGTATCATTATTTATAGACGAAATTAGATCGTTTACCTGAGATGAAGGCTTGCTAAATATGACCTTGCAATCTTCATTATAGGCATGCTTAAAATGAGTGAACGTGGTCATCCAAGTAACACATTTTGTTAGTAATGTTAATATTTTGAAGGTTTTGCTGCGATTGATCATGAAAAAAAATGAAAAGAAATATGAGAAACCAAAGCGAGAAACTACTACAACTTTGTTATTTAGAGCAAATTGACCAGTGTAATTTCTTGTTTTTACAACTCAGTAAAACCATGTCTGATTTTAATTTTGCCAGAACTGTGTGAATAATGCAAGGGAGTTTACTTAAAGGAGACTTCAACTGTCTCACCATCAAACCCATGAGTTTCGCTTCAGGTTGCCAACTTAATTGATGATATTTGGTATTTGAAAGTCAAATTCAAACATGAGATGTGTAGGGTTAATAATATAAACTTCAAACTTGTCTATTGTCCACAATACTGAAAACATAGAAGTGTTAACTTTATCAGGGACAATGCTTGCTTGCTATACTGTTTTATAGCCCTTCTGTCTTGGCAGAGGCTCTGGTCCAAGATTACTCCTGCAGCTGCTGCAAAAATAAACACTAAAATAGGAAATACAAAGAGGCCTAGAGAGAATGTTTATGGTGCCACATTTGAAAAAGTTAGAACTAGAAAGTCTATGGATCCTAAAAATTGAAATTGAAATATATGATTTGGTGTTTATTTTATTTGCCTTCAAATACACTCATCAACTTTCCTTCTCATAAAATAATATTTCCATTACGGAAAGAAAGTTAACTTTAAATAACATTTATTATTATCCTGTCCTGGAGACAAATCATTCAACTAATTTCCCTTTGTATAGGCAGCTTTAAAAAATATGCTTCCAAAAGCACATAACTTTAGTTATTAATTCACCTTTTTCAGCGAATGGTTTTGGTTATACAGCCTGTAAATGTACAGTAGTTAAGTTCAATTCAAGTAAATTCACTGAATTACTCGCTAAAAGATAATTTCTTTACTAGGGATTAATCGAGACGAAAACAGAATTTAAAGGAAGAGTGTTTAAAAAGATGATAATTTGGAAAAACATCAGGCATAAAAGCGGAAAAGAATAATTTAGCATAAGACAATTACTGGTAGTCGTTTTTCCTTCTCTGTAAAAGAACGTTCGTGGAATATGTTTACTAAAAATGTGCTTCATAGGTGATATAGGCCTACTGTTAAATATTGTTTAAATTACGGACAAATGAAACGCTGAATCCTTTTAGGCCTTTTTGGCTTCCCGTAGTTTCGGGAGCCGGCGCGCGTTGCCGCGGTGACTGGTGGGAGATTTGTACCTCCACGGTGGGTGGAAGTTTTGTTGCGTGTTTCCGCGCAGTGTCTCTCCGCAACAACAACAAAACAAAAAAACCCATGGCGCTCAACTTCCAGACATCCACCCTTTCTCTGACTCTGCCCATTTCGTGCCAGATATGCCTCGGAAAGGTAAACCCCCGTTATGTTTTCAAATCGTTAAACGAAGATGACGTGTGCTCACGGTGCAAACTGACGTTTTGGGAACGTTGACGTTGCTGCGCGAGCAGTTCGACGTTAGCATACGTGTGCCTGTGTGTAGCTAACATTAGCTAACCGTAACGGATAGAACTGTTCCCTGCCTTTGTAGCAGCAGTCAAGCAGCCGTGTGTCCGCGTGTCTCCCCGTGCAGGTCAGGCAGCCGGTCGTCTGCGCCAACCACCACGTGTTCTGTTCGTCCTGCATGGAAATGTGGTTGAAGAAAACCAGCCAGTGTCCCACCTGCAGAGTCCCCATCACACCAGAGAACCCCTGCAGGGAAATCATCGGTGAGTAGCTCGATGCGAACCGGGGGAAGCGGACTCGGGGCAGTGAGGAGCGGAGCGGTAATGCTCATTGTGCCCGCAGCTTATCCGCCAAGTCCTCGTCATGTCGGATAGGGCGCGTGGACAGGGGTCGTTTCTGTTTGGGATGCGTCCCCTTCATTCGTGGAAGGCCAGGGTTACTGATTTGCTTTTGTCCCACTAGTCTATAGAGGGTAGACTTTGGCTGGGAGGAGAGCGGGCCAGGATAAAACAAGGTTTGATTTGCCACATTGTTGTTTTGGAAATGCATTCGAAGGGAGAAAACTTTCAGCAAATATCTTTTTTTGTTTTTGTTACCCAGTTTCGGTAGAGGAGGAAATGTTATTCACAATGGCAGAGACACACATATTGACTTTTCACACCTGCATGCAGTGTTTTTTTATGATTTAGGATGCTTTAGTTATTGATCAGACTTTCTTCCATGTATTGCTGGCCAGGTCATTTGGGATTAAATTGCATGGCCTAGTAGCTGCACACAGCATCTACAGTCCTGCTCTCTTTGAACCCTTTTCAATTCGATAAAAACCCAAGCAGTGCTTATTTTGAAATATTATATCTCGCTGACTATTCTCAAGGCACTTTTTTTTTTACTTTGGACCCAGGCTACCTGTTATGTGTTGAAGCAGACCTGTCCTGCACAAAGTTTGTGCTGAACAGAGATTACATTGATATAAAGACCTGAATCAAACTCTGTGCTTGATGAAGGCCGTATAAGTATATTTTCCACCGTGGAATTTATACGTGGAGGCTACGAGGACAGGGCTTGAATATTTCATAAATTCAACCACAATTCGTTGTGTGATTCTCTGTATTTTGTATGTATTTTGTTGTCCAGTCTGTTCATCTGTGCTCGTGTAATCCTGTTATAGGGGGCACAAATGAGAGCGATCACCAGGATAGTCTCTCCATGAGGAAATGTCTAAGAAAAACCAGAGGAGAGCTTCTTTTGCGGGAGTATGAGGTATGGGTTTATCTCGTCAGGCGTTTTTGCAGCAATGACAAGCCGGTTGATGCTCTCAAATAGATATATCAAGGTTTTTCGCCACAAAAAGGGGGCGTAGGCTGTACCCTAAGCCTAAATATTATTTCAGGTTACAAAGTGTCCAACTTTCCAAAAATGTATTTATGTATTTACAATCTCATACTGTTTCTAACAGGAGGAAATTGAAGGGCTCATCAGAGAAAACGAGGAGCTGAAAATCAAAAATCAAAGTCTGGAATCCCAGCTGAAGACAGCTTTGGACCCTTGCAGCATTAACGGATTGCACACAGACGACAAACAAGACAACCCCTATGTCCTGGAAGAATGGACAAACAAGCTGCGAGCTGCTACCGATGTTTGTGAGAAAGTAAAGCAGGACATGAATAAGCTAAAAGAGGTATGACATAATAATTCAATGTAAACTATTGTATTTGCCCCATGTTTATTTATAGTTTGAGCAGAAAGCATCATTGATGTAACCAGAGTCCAGCTCTTCTTGTGCAGCGTGGTCTCAACAGTCACTGCGCTCCCATTGGTGGAATAGCGTTAGCTCTTATCTGGGTTAGCTTAGCTTCCATCACAGCTCTCCTACTCAAAGTGTTTCCGTAGTTAAACATAAGAAATGCAGTCAAATTAATGTGAATTATTGGCAGCCGCATGTACATGCGCAGGCCATAATGTTTTAGTGTAAATACTATGCTTGTCCGATTTTTGTTGCTACTGTTATGGAATCATTTGTAACATTGTTTGTGTCACTTTACCATCCTCAGGCAAACAAGGCATTAAGATCTCAAAATATCGATCTTGTGCAAGAGAATATGAGATTGAAAAGCGAGGTGGCAAGCAGATCTCCCCAGAAGTAAGTATGTTTCATTCTTTAAAACATACATATTTTTATTTCTTTTACAGTTTTTACTCATTCAGTTAGAAGGGGACGCGCACTGATCCTTTGGTGATCCCACAAATTAAGGAACACTGTTCCTTTTATTTACAGCTCCAGTCCTTAAATGGCAAAAGTAGCATGCGTATACTTTCAGAATACCTTTAGTAGCTAGCTTAGCATTGAGGTGCCAACACTAATTAATGATGCACATATATTCTGCTAATGCTGGCTCTACAACTTTAAACTTGCATCTCCTCCCAACATCTCCGCGTAAAGACCATCACTTATATGGCATGTTTCTCTACAACCAGTAGCCCTGGTATAATGGTAGGGGAAACACTGCAACTTGACTTACTTTTTTAAAACATGTTCTCTGGTGTGTGGGTACACATCCTAGGTCAGTTAAATGTTAATAGGCTTTTCTGTCATCTGTCCTCAGGTTTGGTCGATGCACAGTCGCAGCACTGGAAGCTAAAATCCAGCAGCATGAGCGAGATGTGGACCACTTGAAGAGGGCTCTGGAGCGCAGCGACCAGTACATCGAAGACCTGGAGTCTCGGGTGAGGAAGTCAGAGAAGAGGGGTCCCGATAGACAGGAAGCGTGCAAAAACGGCATGGCTGAGTCCGAAACGCTCTCCCAGCAACACAAAATCAACATGATGATGAGAAGCTTGAGTGACAATGAGAGGGAGTCGATCTGCAGCAATCCAGTGGTAGAAGGTAAAACCTTTTCTCGCAATCCCAGTTTGATGTTCATGCCATCTGCAGAGCACAAAGAGACTAATAAGCATCCGACTGGAAACCAGAAAAACAGGGATTTGGAAAGCACCTTGGCCGACATTTTGCCCAGCACTCCGTCCTCGGCCTTCCGGTCGCTGACCCTAAGAAGCCCTCGCGTCCGTGAAAAGAAAGTGGCATTTAAACCAGTGTCTTACCTGAGGAGACTCGATTTTGAGGAATTTCCGAGCCCCGACAAGAGCAGCAGCACCACGGAGAACCAATTTGGCAGGCTTAACAAATTCGCCAATGGCTCGTCCGCAGATCCCGACGTGGAACCCTCAAAGTCCGTCTTCTGGGTCGATTGGCAGAGTTCAAAATCTAACGGCGAGTCGTGTCCTGGTCCAACTGAAGACGGCTCGATTGAAGAAGCCGCATCCAGCACTCTGGAAGGCGATGAGTCGGGTGGTTTTGATATTTCCAGCGAGGCGTCCATGGATGCCGCATACCTGGACAAAATCTCCGAGTTGGACTCCATGATGTTGGATGGAGAGAGTTCCAGTAGCCGGGGGTCACAGCTCTCGCTGGCCTCCTCCCCTCATGTAAACTTGGAAAACACTCTGGTCCCAGAAGCCAAAACGCGCTCGGGTGTCTCGTCAAGGGGCGGCGGCGAACACGCGACGCCGTGCGACCAGAAGAAGCACTCGCCGCTAAACAACACAGGAGGCACCTCGAGGGATCAAGAGGCCCCAAAAGGCTCGGCAGAGGAAAGCGCGCTGGTGCCGGATGGGAAGAGTGGAGGCCACGCCCCCTACGGCGGGCCCCCTCACGCCGACGAACTGTCTTTCGATTTGCTGTTTGATTCCCTGGACGAGAACCAGGCCGGCCCCTCCGGCTCTCTGAGCCCGGCAAGCCAAGACCATGACCCTTTGAACTCGTCCTTCTCGTCCCCCGGCCGCACCGGTAAACCCGTCAACGCAACAAGAGAGAGACAAGCGCTGAACACCAGCCAGCCGACAAAGAGGAAGTCTCACAGTCCCTTTAACACAAGCAGTCCCACGAAGCTTTCAAAGCTCATGTGAAGGTTTTTAGCCTGTGTGCCGCTTGTCTCCATCAGGCTTCAAAACCCCATGTGGATCGAACATTAACTCCACCTTTCTGCATAACGAATCTGCGAATGTGATGGATTCGTCTAAGTTATTGTCCGTTTGTATAAATTGAGACAAAATATGATCGTTTCCTTTTGTGTATTCCACTCGTAGTGCTCCGATGCAGTTAAATGCCCTTAAGGCAGCAGTCTGGGATTCTGTACTCTTTGTACGGCTGCAACAGTTTAGGTGCTGAGACATTTGTCAAACATACTTTCAGTCTACTTGTGTGTGTGTGCTTTGTCCTTTTCATGTTATTCAGTAAACATGGTCCATGTGGTAATCTCGTTATGATGGTACACAATACTGAAGACGGAACTATCATGTGAAAATGGATATTTTGAAATGAATATTGCAGTTCAAGAGTTTGTTAGAAAATAAAGTAGTAACGCAAGGAGAATAAATGAATGACTTGCCTTTTGTTTTTGCTGTTGCTTCACGTCATCTGATTACCCAATTAACTTGTCAGACATTGCCATTTTACTGTTTTCATGCATTATAGCAATTATTAATTCCCTTCTCTAAAAGACATGCATAGCCTGTTAGTGCGGTATGGGAGCCTGTAACGACACGCATTAGAGACCTCACACGGAAAGTAATTCCATTATAGCGCTAAGCGCCTTATTTATCATGTAAATTTAACGATAGCATGTATATTTCACATACCTCTAATAGCTGCATGAAATTTTAATTGGTTAACCGTTGTGGTTTGAATAAATGAAGTGTTAATTCATTGGGATTAATTAATTTAGGTGAAGACTGTGTGGAAGGTTACGCTGGTGTGTTAAATCAATTTGTTTAGTGCTCATCTGGCGATGATGGGCTCTAATGACAAGACGGCGGCCTCATTACTTCAAAGGGTTCGGATGAGAGACAGAAGGGACGAAGACTGCAACATTTAAACGTGTGCCATTGTTGTAAACTCAACCCCTCTAGTCTTTTCAACATATTAATATTACAGACATTAAAAATGCCGTATATTTATAGGGATTTTTAAGCCAATACATATTTACAAAAAAAACGTCCTGAAATCAGATGGATGAGCACCAGTCTCCAGCGTGCTTCCGAGCAAGGAACGAGGCCTGAAGGCATCGGGACCGAAGCAGCTCGGCGGATGGATGGATGGATGGATGGATGGAGTGAGCCCTTACACTTACACGCGCAGGCGTCTAGTCTCCAGATGTTCCAGCCTGGCCTGTGAGCACCCCCCCCCCCCCCCCCCCTTCCTCCCCCCTTTTATCCGCCAGCCTGTGCGCTGTTCTGGCAGCGTTTATGTCTCGCGAGATCAGCCGAGCACGGGCTTGACGAGATCCGAGGCGCTCAGGTGTAAGAGCCCCTCTCATCCCCAGCAGTGGGAAACAGTAGACGGATAAGTGCGTCTGAGAGGCTGCAGGCATCTCTGTGATCTCCGGGCTCGCGGCTGCTCTCGGCTCACACTACACAGCGAACCCCAACCGCATCACCGCTGGATAGGCAAAGGACCGCTGTGCATCTATGACTATTTCCCTGCTCTTGTAGCAGTCCCCGACCCACCTACCCCCCTGCCCCCCTACCCCCTTACCCTCCTACCCTTTCTTCTCGCACACTTAAATTAGAGAAGCTCGCCAAGATGATGTCCATGAACAGCAAACAGCCGCACTTCGCGATGCATCCCTCTTTACCGGAGCACAAGTACACCACTTTGCATTCCAGCTCGGAAGCTATAAGGAGAGCCTGTCTACAAACTCCACAGGTAAATTGTACCCGCAAAAACTTCCACTTTGTGTTTTTTGTTTTTGTTTTGTTGTTGCTGCATGTAGCGCTGGAAGCGGTCGGTGCGCAACAACAAGCGACGCTCCGAGGCGCGTTCGTCCGGACGCGCACTTGCTGGCTTTTACACCCGCGTGTCCCACGGCGATCACCGGAGTCTTCTCTTCAGAAGCATGTCGACGCAAAGCCTGTCTTTGATGTTTTTGTAATAATTGTGGATGTCCCGTCGCCTCGCGAGGAATACTCCTGTTGTGTGTGGCCCAAAGTCTCGACTGACCGATATATTTATTTATGTTTTTTATCTTCCCTTTTCCCGCGTCTCCTCTCTCTCTCCCCGTGTCTTTTCTCCCCTTTCTTGCCCATTCTCTACCCCTCGTTCTCTCCTTTTCGGTATCCACCCCTCGCAGCTCCAGAATAACATATTCGCCAGCCTGGATGAGACCCTGCTGGCCCGCGCGGAAGCTTTGGCGGCCGTGGACATCGCCGTGTCCCAGGGCAAGACGCACCCGTTCAAGCCCGATGCCACCTACCACACGATGAGCACGGTGCCGTGCTCGTCGGGCTCCACCGTGCCGCTGGCCCACCACCACCACCACCATCACCACCACCACCACCAGAACCTGGAGCACCAGGACATCATGGACCACATCACCTCGCCGTCGCTCGCCCTGATGTCCGGCGGGCACGACGGCTCCGGCGGAGGTGGCGGCGGGGGTGGCGTGGGTGGCGGCGGAGGGCTCATCTCGCCCTCCTCCGCCCATCCGCACTCGCACATGCACGGCTTGAGCCACCTCTCCCACCAGGCCATGAGCATGAACTCGCCTCTCACCCACCACGGGCTCTTACCGGGCCACCACGGAGGGGGTCACGGCGGCCAAGGACTCCCTAACGCCGGACTCCCCTCCATCAACGACTCGGACACGGACCCAAGGGAGCTGGAGGCTTTCGCGGAGCGCTTCAAGCAGCGGAGGATCAAGCTGGGGGTGACCCAGGCGGACGTGGGTGGCGCGCTGGCTAATCTCAAAATCCCCGGCGTGGGATCACTGAGCCAAAGTACAATTTGTCGATTCGAGTCGTTAACTCTCTCCCACAACAACATGATCGCGCTCAAACCGATCCTGCAGGCCTGGCTGGAGGAGGCCGAGGGGGCCCAGAGGGAGAAAATGAGCAAACCGGACATTTTCAATGGAGGGGAAAAGAAACGTAAGAGGACCTCGATAGCGGCCCCGGAGAAGAGGTCTTTGGAGGCGTACTTCGCCGTGCAGCCTCGGCCGTCGTCCGAGAAAATAGCGGCGATAGCTGAGAAGTTGGACCTGAAAAAAAATGTGGTGCGAGTGTGGTTTTGCAACCAAAGACAGAAGCAGAAGCGGTTGAAATTTTCCGCAGCTCACTGACGGGCAAACAGAAAACGACAAGGTGGAAAAACAACAAAAACTTGTGTGACTGAATTTGGGGACCAAGGGACACTTAAGACACCATTTTCAGTCTTGTGTCCACAGCGATTTTACACGTTGGTGCGCAATGGGCTTTAGATCCCCGTTTGACCAGGCTTCGTCTTGTTTATTTTCACGTTATCGGTGAATGTGAAGTATGCAAATAACAGATTACACAAATTTCACTCCGTTGTCACGAGAGGGAAGTTTAGCGACGTCGACATTGCCTTTTAACACACGCGGGAAGAGGTATTTTGCTTGATACTACAGCGAGTTATTTTCTCCTAATAGGACTTTTATTTGAAGTATAGCCATTTACGAATTACCTCATTGATTGTTGAGCTGTGTTATGGGGTTTGATTCTTTTCGTCGTTGTTGTTATAGAATAATTCATGAGTCTGTTCATTTATTCATGTGTTCATTTATTCTCTTTTGGAGGCTGCTATCAACTCAAATTTAGTTTGCAAACTTTTACGACGAACGAAAACAAAATGTTCAGGCCTGCATGGAAACCTTCACGGGCAGTAAACTGGCCTCCACGGGCCGTCACATCTAGAGATATATTTATTTTGAATTTGCACAGAAAAAGACCCTTTTAGGTTTATAGATCGGTTGTGTTGAGATGGTTTTGTATGTACAGACACTTTGTCACTTATCAGCGGGGGAACTCCTGCGTTTTGGAGATACATTTATTCGGGTCCATGGGAACCGCATTGGCCTCGCGAGGATGTGTTCCAAACAGATCCAAAGGACACGTGAACGCCTCGTCTGCAGAAGAAGAAGAAGAAGAAGTTTTCCGTCATGTGTTTTCGTTTGCGGTGCAAACTCTCTACACTATGCATTTGGGGAAACCATCACTGCGTACAGTAGAGCTGTCTGCTGGTAGACCTTTATTCTGTGGATGGTGTGGGTCACTGTTAAATGCCTGTTTTCACGTTGAGATCACCACGTTGTTTGTCGTGTTAACTGTTACGGAAACGTTGTGTAAGTAATATTTTACTTTGTGCCCGAGTATGTTTACAAAAACTGCGGCGAAGTGTGCGTGATGGAAAATGTCCCACTGTCTCCTTCCCTCTCTCACAACTTCTCCTTCCGTTGTCCTCTTTCTTTCATTGGTACTATTCATCCTGTAAGCCAAATTCAACAGGGAAGTGTGTTCTAGCAATCTTCTAATAAATTGAGGAAGGAAAAAAAAATATGCTTTACTGGTTGTGATTGGGCCCACGCTGAACATTATTATGGAGGTTTTGAGGTAAATATTGGCGGCGTGCTTGAAGTATTGTGGCCACGTACTCACTATAAATTGAGACCACGTTTTTTAAAATATTTTTTCCCGTTTTGATATGTTATTAAATGACTTCATTTAAAAACATTTGCTCGCATTTTTTAAATCGAAGTGTTCATTAATCAACATAATGACTGGGTCTTTTAAAAAATATATGTCTTATAGATGGTTTCGGAAGCCAAATCATATACAAATTAAGCATTGTCACAGGAAAAATACTCCATTGGCACATTTTAAAACCGAAACAGATTTTTTTTTCTTCTTTTACATTCATTACAATTTTTGTGCCAGTTTTAAAATGAACGTAGATCGTGTAAACAACACGTCTACAATAATACCAACAATAATAATGAGATATATATATTATAAGTATAAATATAAGCAATGATTGGAACAGGTTTTTGGGTTTTGGTTATACAGCAGAATAGGCTGTTAAATGAAACATTGATTTGTATATCTGCAATTCTTAAGACAACGTTACTGTATTTTTCTGTGATGAAACTGACCTGACAATCGACATTGGTGAAGTTTCACTGCACTCAAAATAAGTAAGAGAGAGAGAGAGGGAGCTATGGAGAGAAGGGGATTAAGAATAGAAGAAACTAAATTTATTTATCTAAAATAAAAAAAAGACCTCTAACCCCCTACACATATTCATATTCACCCTCCTCCTTGGACTGTGAGCTTCACTCTGCGCTGCATCTAACAATGCATTTTGAAATGCAGGCAATGCAATATTAATCGCGATTCGCCGATATAAAATGCAATATTTTCAGACAGCTATCGGGGTTTCAAGGGAAGCAGGTGTAAGAAGGAATCTGCTGCTTAAAAGCAGAGAAAGCGGCTCCCTATTGCCTTTCCTTAGCTTTTGGCCAGACGAGCAGTTTTAACGTGAGTAAAACATATTGGAGTCAAATTTGCTTTGTTAATCCCTTTGCTTTCGTTAATACTATCATTCCTTCCTCCTAATATCACTACTTCAAAAATGTTTTTTATTCTTCACATTTCTGAGAAATAACATAATGCAAACATGTACAATTGTATTGTGACAATTATTAGACGGGTTTGGTAAACAGGTTGTAAAATACACATACGCACATAACCTCGACATCTATCGATTTATCTATTTTTTTTTGTTTTTATCTCTTGAGTTTCCCAATCGAACACAACACCGTTGGCACTGAACGCACTCAGCGCACGCGCGCGGCACCACGCGCGCCACATGGCGATGATTTCAGCACCACGAACAGCTCCGCTGGCTGGAAAGAAGAGTGATGCATTATTGAAAGCCTCTATCAAACAGCTCTGGGGTGCACGAGGGCTCTGGATGAAGTCGGACTGTCTGCCTGCACAATAGCCGGTAATATGTTAATGGCCGGAGGGGATGCTCGGGGTACCGTCCCCAGCTGGCTCGCCTACCATATGTCAGCCCCCTTACGACAGAGCCTTCTATTAATCAGCGGGACACTTCATCGGTAACTTCACCGATATCATAACCCTTACGGCTCTATCAATAGTGGGCCGCAGCCTCGTCAGATCGTATATAGGTATTATTATTGGGGCCCGAAAGACCCCCCCCAAACATCCATTTCTGGATCATAAAGTGACCCCTCTCCCATCCTCCCCGCCTCCTCCTTCTCCATCCCATAATGCGTTGGGTGCTCCATTTGGGCCTTTTGACAAACTTTGCATGCCAAATATATCACGTAAAAGTGCGCTTTCTCTAAACAATCTTTTAATGGCTATTGTTTGCATTACGATCTGTTTAATTGTTGTAATTTGTATTATTATTACTACGATGCTATTATGTAACAATGTTTTCCATCCTATCTCGACCCCATTAATCACCTCCTCTCCTTCCTCCCTCGTATACTTGCATAAAGGCCGCGATGGATTCATCATGGAGCCCAACACAGGATCTCATAACTTAATTCCTTCAGGCTACTAGTCGGGGGAGTAATTAATCTATACTGTGGATGTAAATAAAGGGAAATTGGATTCCTGACAGACGAGGTGTGCGAGTCTCTGACACCACGTCGCCAAATAATGATTTCACCGCACGTTATGGTCACGCAGGCGCTTAGATTTACGAGCGGGCGGCTTTTTACTATAGCTGTGAGCGGAGGGGAGTGGGCCTATACCCTAATCGCAGCTGTTAGGCACCCAGGTCAAGATGGATTAGATCATTATAATTACAAGATAAAAGAAAAAAAGAAATGGAAAACGCACCGCGTGGCTCCGTGTCCTTGTTTTTGACATTGTTCAACAGATAACTGCAGAATCTCGGAACACAAAAATAAAAAATACAATAAGAGTTCCCAGCGCGAGGTTCCGTTGATCTAACAATGCGCAGGAAAGAGTGGCCTTTGGACGGAAATGTCAAACCGTGGATGTGGAGGCGTAGATCTCCCAGATCTGCACTCATTTCCCACTTATATTTGCTCGGTAATCCGCAGTGGCAGCCCTGATTCGCCCGGGACCCGGTTTGTGAGGCGATGCTGTTGACACAGGGGTATATTTCAATCACAGAGGGTTCAGAGTCAGACGAACAACTTATTTGTCTAATAAATCCGTCATTTAGTAAGAAAAATATTTGATCTTGAGGGGCTGACCTCTTGTCATGTAGCTACCCACGGATAAAAAAATGGGTATATGCTTCACGGATATGCAGGAAGCCTGGAAAATCCCAATTTAGATTCATATTTGTATGGAGCACACACCCAACAAACAGATCGAAGCTTGCCAGCACACATCCTCTTCTTAGCATTTGTTCACCGAAAGCTTCACCTGGAAGACACCAAAAAGTTTTCTCTAGTCCAGAGGAGAAATGAAGGATGAACTAATTTTCACATAAAAAACGTATTTTTGTTTAGATTTAAAAATATATATCATTCTTTGGAAATATGTGAAGGCATCCAGCAACAAAAAAGGATATAGGTGGCCTGCATATCGTTAATGCTCCAAATAATTAGTTTATTCGTCGGTTTCTCTTTTTAAGGTAACATAAATCTGTATCTAGAAAGGTGTGAAGAATGTTGTAACCAGCTTTACCTGTGTGTCTTCATTTTACTTGAATAATGTGGTTGTTTTATAATCAAGATGGTTAAAGAAATCATGCCCACAGCATCACAAATCATCAAACGCAATGAAAGAGGCAGAAATCTTCTTTCCGAGCAGCTTGGTCAATGCTTCAATGAGAGAATCACTCCATTGCAATTAGTTGAGCGGCTGAAGCCTGTAAAACACCAAAGTGACATTTTTCTTACTGTACAGAATTCCACCAAGTTCTTTTTTGCTACTTCGACCCTCAAAGTTCACCGTTTATCCTTAACATGGGAATCCAGCGTGTAACAAAACTTAAACTGCAATCTTTTTTACTGCTCCATGTGCATTTGTCCACCGAACAACACTGAAACTACCCATCACGCTGCCACTCTGCAGCTTTATTTTGACCACCAGTGCATGACCCAATTTCGCTAGTGAGGATGTCTAAGGAGTGAAATTACCTTTGACATTGAAAAAACTGCATGCCTTGAATCTTAATATTACGAATAGCAGTGGTTTGAGTTTGACCTGATGACCTCTTTGTCATATGACGTGTAGGTGATTTGCAACATCTGAATTTGTCCACTGCTAAGGGATGCATAGGCTAGTTTTATTCCTCAAACGTCAAATCATCTCAGAGAGTAAAAATGCCACTTCATTTGTCATATCTGTCTTTCAGTTGGAACTGGGGGACATCCTCAAACGTTTGAAGCCCCAGTTTGTGTGGATCAAACGTTTGCCATCCACGCTGATGAAGTGCTGCACTAAAACATCAAAACACTCGTCATTGTCGGCACTGGTTCGTTTCAAGGTGTTTCACCTCATTCAAAAAAAGTGCCACCTAAATGTCACTTCATGCTAAATCTGTCTCGCTAGCTAAATGTCATTTATTTCCAACGTCTTGGCTCCTAAGAGCCGTCATATCCCCGAGCGAAGTGCTCTTTGAACCCTGATATTGAACCCATTTCAGGCGCGTGCTGCAGACAGAAGAGAGGGGGCCGCTAACCGGAAGCAAAACACCATATAAGGGGATTCCGCATGGACGCGGGTGTATACGTTGAAACAAAATATAACATGAACAATTAAAAAATCGTGGAGAAAATATAACTGCAATTTCATCACTTAATTTGATTAGTATAATTTCTGAAACAATACAAAAAGCGGTGTATGTATGTCCTTATTCAGCCAACTGTTTATTTTATAGCACAAACGTGTTGTTCTTTAGTCTTTTTTTACTGCTCCAAAAAGGACGCACAGCTATAGGGGTGAGGTTGGTTTCTTAACTGGTAATATGTGCTTTTGATGCATCAAATGCATTCATTAATCGTTTAGCTGTTCGACGGCAGACTGAAGTAGTTTTTTCGGCAAAGCTCACTTAGACCTTGGTGTCGGCCGTGGTCGCTGGCCGAGGTGCTGAACAGCAGTCACCGCGCAGTCCTCCCGGTGCTGAACTGCAAGTTAAAGCCGGCGCATACTTCTGCGTTTGCGTCTGCGTTGTTGCGTCGACGCACTCGTTTCAATTCATGGTTCTGCGTGTACTGCAGAGCAATTCACCGCCAGAACAACAGGCGGAGTGACGTGTTTTGTTGAAGACGACCTAGAGAGTCACGTCAATTTATTTATTTATTTGTTTATTTATTTATCATAGACGTTATGGCCCCGTGCATCGCCACTGCTGCTTTTCATCGCGGACAGATTTGTCCCGTATTTTCCTCCACAACTTTGTGCACCTCTCGACCGGCAAACCGGCGTTTGCGGCGATCTCCCTCCGTGAATCCAACCCGCTCCTACAACCCGCCAATGACGCTTGTATAAGCGGTCATATTTGCGCATTTCTTCAGACAAAAGTTCTTAAATCTGATCCGTTCTCTCATAAACATTCTTCGTTTTAATAATGGCGGTATCGGGCTATGAAAGCGGAAATGTGAGACTCCGTAAAGGATGTAGTTAACGGACCAATCGCAGCCTGGTGCGCTGCGGGAGGCTTGCGTTGCTTGCCTAGAAGAATGGCTCGACACACGCAAGGACGCAAAGAGGTGTGAAAAGCGACTTCCCCACTGCTACTTCTTCTAACCCCATCAAATTATTACTTTTATCCCCAATGAGGAACTGTGGGGGGCTGAGAAAGGCCCGTTTCCCGTTGGTAGGTATTGGTTATCTTCCTCTGTACACATGGACTTCGATAATGAGGAGAATGTCCACCGTTTTCCCGCCACCACGCAATCAAATATTCATCACTGTTGATTAAACAGCCGGCAGCTGCCGATCGTCCGGGTGTCAAATTTGTATCCAGCTACCTCTGAACACAGCCAGGCTGCATGGAGACGCGACTTAAATCATCCGCCAAACGATGAAGAGGCGGAGGAGCGGAAGTGCCCCAGAAGCGTGCGCGCGTATAGGCATGTGGGGATGGAGGGGCCACATCACATGGTCTCTACAAAACAAGGGAGGTTTAAATATTTCCGTCCCGGGGCCATCACACCGAAATTATTGAGAGAGAGAGAGAGAGAGAGAGAGAGAGAGAGAGAGAGAGAGAGAGAGAGAGAGAGAGAGGGGTTAGTGCGAGGCCCGTTAAATATTTCATGAGTTGTTGGAGTGGAGAGAACGAGTGCTCAGGAAGGTTGGTTCAACTCATTTGCTGAGCTCGGGCTCAGAAGCATTCAGGGGGACAAATGCTCGTGCAATCCCGCAAACAACCACACACACTTGGCTGAATTGTTATCTCCTTGAATGTCAGTGACGATGCAATCAGGATCATATTGGTCTCCCCATCCCTCTTAGGACTTGAGATGCAAACTCTTTTGAGCAACTTCAAAGTCCTGCGGCTCATTCATCAGGACAACAGAAGTCTGATTGGATGAGTGATGGCGAATTTATGTTTTGCTCCCATGATGGGGGAGTAGGGGTGGAGGTGCACAATTTTCCTGCCTCGATCCCGCGTTTAGATACAAACACATAACCGTTGCACTTAATATACAAAGCATCGATTGTATGCTTTTGTAAGCATCGGTTTCCAATGGAACCTTTAAGTTATTATTTGATTTGACAAACCCAACCAAGTTGTGATTCCATTAGGCAGAGGATGTGTTTACATTTCATGAAATAAATAAACTCTACTGCAATGAAAAAGAGAACAACCTTCTTCATTTTGAAAAAAAATGTAAACTCTTAACAACTGGTATACATTTATTGCAAAGCCCAAATCCATATAAAGCTGTTATTAAACGTATTATTAAACGTGTTAAAATTAATCTTATCTCTATTATGAATTAGCCATTTATTATGCATTTCTCTTCATTGGTCTTTGAAAGGTCATCAAATGGCCAGCATAAATGGTACTAAAGTCCAGATGACAACTGCCAACAAGCTCCACAAATATTAGGCTTCCTCTGATATTAGATAAAATAATCACATTAAAGATGCAAACAAGAATTTTCTTGAAAAATGTCTCAAAGAATCAAATATCAAGCAGATCAAGCAGGGGTTTATGAGACCTGTGCTAAAGTCCGACGGCAGTCGACAGCAAGAGGAAACAAGTGTCTGAGCGAGAGGGAGAGAGAGACAAAAAGCGAGCTCAGCTTACTGGCCATTGATCGTCTCGCTGTGATCTTATTAGCCTCTTGTTACTCAGACTGGAATATCACCCTCTGGATCTCCTTACTGGAATATCCGCCTCATGACACGCTTGTTAGATCAGCGCTTCAACCCGCGTCGCCCATCGACCAGCCAACACACACCAAAGGCGGCGAGCGGTGCACCATCGGGGCGCTGTGACGATAGAAGAAGCCTTTGCTTCGACATGCGTGCAGGGTTAAAAGCGAGCAGGTAAAAGTCAGATGATGTCGTCAAGGTGACTTTGGCCCTTATCCTGTAGCTCCTATTTTCCCCTTCGTGCTGCCTCCTGTCGCTGTTACGCCACGCAGAACATTGTGTATTAATCACGATCACGCCCAAGAGACACACCGCCTCTAGCCGGCAGGATCCCGTGTAAGTTCCAGACATTTCTGACACCTCTCATCAATACCCCCGCATACCGACATTGATCCGCAGGTCACACGGTGTGAAAGCAGCCCTCAGCTGTATTACACAGGGGACCCGATGGGCTCCACAGAAGACCGGCAGTATTTGACAGGCGGAGCAGTGGTGGACTTTGACAAAGCACCGATTACCCCGTCACTCCCAACGCGGAAGAGCCGCGAACTGTGTAACATCCAATTGGTCGACTGGCGGTGATCCGGATAGCATATCAGCTACACAAATTGAGATGAGTAGGCCTAATTATGTTTGAGTCATACGGTCACATTGATGCATCTGGGCAGGTGTTTGGTTTTAGTGTAATGACCTGCCTGGTTATTAATCGATTGAATTGTAACTAGCAGGAATAATTAACAGGATGGCTAATCTGTTGATCCTCCGAACATCCACCCTGGAACGTGATCAAAAATGTTTTGGCAACATTTTACATTGTTTTTTGGGGCATCATGTCTCAACATCTGTTTTGATGTTACTGTTGTTACAAATACATTGAGTTGACCTTCTACAAGATTTGTTGTTTTCAGCTTGTAATGAGTCCTTAAAGGATTAACATGCTTAAGAGGCCTCGGCACAAGAGGTCCTTCATTAATTATGAATAAATGAAGGGATCCTATGAATAGCATGGACTTCTATGCAGCCTATAGGACCTCTGCAGACCAGACTACTGTTGATACCTCCTCTAATTACCCTGATTGACTGTTTGCGCCATATTATCTGCCGCCCCCCCCGAGCCCCTCTCCATACGCCCAACAAGTCATCCTGTCCCACACCGTCAGGATCCAAATGTCCACCATTCACTAGTGAGAAAAATGGCGAGGGCTGGGAGGCGGCCGGCGGTCCGTGGAGAGGGGAAGGTGAGGAGATAAAGTGTACCACTGAATAATTCAGAATGAAAACACAGAGGAAATCGATTACAAGGCCAATATCTGATATTAACAGCCAATTGCACCATGATGTTGGATGGGAGGTGGCGTTTGTGTGAAAGAGAGTTACAGCGGCAACTCATTCAGTTTCTGTCATGCGGATCAAACTTACTCGGGTAAGTTCACCATGGCTTTTGTTTTATGACTGTTTTAAACCAACCATCTGCACTTCAGTGCAAACGCACTGGTCGTCAGTCACACACTTAAGAGTTTTCAACTAATTAGAGCTACATTGAATTTGTAATTGGCTATCATTGGCCTTTATTGGTCAATTAACTGCTCAAATCAAGT